>NC_135900.1:54244529-54353922 GCF_964194155.1 Cetorhinus maximus
GGTAATTTTGTTTTTGTTTGGATTTCCAGCATCCGCAGTAGTTTTTTGTTTTTATCTCTGTGTTTAATTGACTGCCACTCCTCTTCTAGAAATGCCTTCCTTGAAGAAGTATTACTCTGTTCTCCGACAGGATTTCCGCCTGTCTCTTCTGCCTTGTTCACCTTCATTGCTTTCCATTTCTCTCCTGGTATTTGACAAGGTGTTTACTAAAACCCGCTTTATATCACCACCTTTCACACCTCCCCTGTTCCTTTGTCTGTAACATCTTTTGATCATCTGTATCACTGCTTGCTTGTCCCTACAACGCCCCCCCCTCAACTTCTGTCCCCCCCCCCCCCCCCCCCCCCTCCCCCGACCTTAAACCAGCTTATATTTCACCCCTCTCCTAACTTCACTCAGTTCTGCTGAAGGGTCATGAGGACTCGAAACGTCAACTCTTTTCTTCTCCGCCGATGCTGCCAGACCTGCTGAGTTTTTCCAGGTAATTTTGTTATCATTTGTGAGTTGCCTGATCAGCTCACTAGTGAGATACAAGTCCTACCTCTCCAAGTAATCATCTACTTGCTGTAAGTACAATCATTGTTATAAAACACACAAAACTCAATTTCTGAACATGGATCTTTACCACCAAATATTTTTGAAGCTTAAGTTCTTTTGCAAAGGACCACAGAGAAATAAGAACTACTTATTGTCTAATCTAAATTGCTTAACCTTTGGGGGAGATGGTGGTAATGTTACTGGACTAGTAATCGAGAGGCCCAGACTAATGCCCCAGGCATGAGTTCAAATCCCACCATTGTTTAAGTTCAATTAATGAAAATCTGGAATATAAGTGGTCAATGACAACTGCTCATCTAGTTCAGATGTCCAGAGCCAGAGCAATGTGACTGAACCTTAACTGCCTAGGGAAATTAGGGATGGACAGCAAATGCTGGCCTTTCCAGCAATGTCTATTTTTTCCTTTCATAGGATGTGGGCAAAGTGTCTAGACCAATAGTGCTACACAGACGTCCAGTGACAAATCAGGTTATCGTTGGGTAAGTGCTGGTTATCGTGCATCTCTAAAATTCCACATTCAACTGATAGACAGCCCAACCTTTCTATATGAAGCCTCATGTTGAATTCCCATCATCACAGTTGGAGCTGATCCTCCTTTTAACCAATGTCCACACAGATGTACTTTGCAGTAATTAGTATTAAATTTGCAGTGATCATTAGTGGCAACCAGACTGCCTAGCTCAGGGACACATCTCTCATCACACGAGCTGAGATCATAGACACTAATGGAAACTGGGACCTTCCCAACCTATACAAAACCACATCCATTGCACCACAGCCGAGTTTATTTCAAGTTAAGAGCAATGTGATTGTCCAGCTTTGGTGATTTGAGTAATTTCTGTTTCACTTAAATAAAAAACTTTTTTTGGTTATAAACAAATATGTCCACGAATCAGAAATAACAATGCTGAGTTTTCCCAATAAAATAAAATTCCACTATAAATCATTTGTTTAAATCTATAACTGATTTTACCAACAAATTCTGCTTCAAGGAATTGGGCGGGGAGATCCGTTGAGGGTTAGATGAGCAGAGCCGAATTCATTACAATGGTGGCTACCTTGAAAAAAATACTTTATTAGCAATAAAGCGCTTCGGGACGTCCTGTGGTCACGATATAAATACTATTCATGGACAAGATAAAAGAACTCGTATACGGTCTGAGACCACTCACCGCGTGAACGGGTTACAAACTATCTGAGGCTGTCTCCATCTCAGCTCAGGTCACTTTAACTCCAGTCAGCTCGAGAAAACCTCTTCTTGTTGCCCGAGAAACCCGCCCCCATCTTGTAAATAAAGATTATCTCTAATAGGTTCTACCCAGTGTTACTAACGCACCCCCATTTTAAATAGACCCAGCCCTGCTGTGTTTGTTTTAAACTGCTCCCGCTAAGCAATTTATACATACCTTGCCCCGTGTTTTATACAGTCTGGACCTCCTGACTTTATTCAGTCTCTGCCCTGTGTTTTATACAGTCTGGGCCCCCTGACTTTTATTCAGTCTCTGCCCTGTGTTTTATACAGTCTGGACCCCCTGACTTTATTCAGTCTCTGCCCTGTGTTTTATACAGTCTGGGCCCCCTGACTTTTATTCAGTCTCTGCCCTGTGTTTTATACAGTCTGGGCTCTCTGACTTTTATTCAGTCTCTGCCCTGTGTTTTATACAGTCTGGGCCCCTGACTTTTATTCAGTCTCTGCCCTGTGTTTTATACAGTCTGGGCCCCCTGACTTTTATTCAGTCTCTGCCCTGTGTTTTATACAGTCTGGACGCCCTGACTTTTATTCAGTCTCTGCCCTGTGTTTTATACAGTCTGGACCCCCTGACTTTTATTCAGTCTCTGCCCTGTGTTTTATACAGTCTGGACCCCCTGACTTTTATTCAGTCTCTGCCCTGTGTTTTATACAGGCTGGACCCCCTGACTTTATTCAGTCTCTGCCCTGTGTTTTATACAGTCTGGGCCCCCTGACTTTTATTCAGTCTCTGCCCTGTGTTTTATACAGTCTGGACCCCCTGACTTTTATTCAGTCTCTGCCCTGTGTTTAATACAGTCTGGGCTCTCTGACTTTTATTCAGTCTCTGCCCTGTGTTTAATACAGTCTGGGCTCTCTGACTTTTATTCAGTCTCTGCCCTGTGTTTAATACAGTCTGGGCTCTCTGACTTTTATTCAGTCTCTGCCCTGTGTTTAATACAGTCTGGGCTCTCTGACTTTATTCAGTCTCTGCCCTGTGTTTTATACAGTCTGGACCCCCTGACTTTTATTCAGTCTCTGCCCTGTTTTTTATACAGTCTGGACCCCCTGACTTTTATTCCGTCTCTGCCCTGTGTTTTATACAGTCTGGACCCCCTGACTTTTATTCCGTCTCTGCCCTGTGTTTTATACAGTCTGGACCCCCTGACTTTTATTCAGTCTCTGCCCTGTGTTTTATACAGTCTGGACCCCCTGACTTTTATTCAGTCTCTGCCCTGTGTTTTATACAGTCTGGACCCCCTGACTTTTATTCAGTCTCTGCCCTGTGTTTTATACAGTCTGGACCCCCTGACTTTTATTCAGTCTCTGCCCTGTGTTTTATACAGTCTGGGCTCTCTGACTTTTATTCAGTCTCTGTCCTGTGTTTTATACAGTCTGGACCCCCTGACTTTTATTCAGTCTCTGCCCTGTGTTTTATACAGTCTGGGCTCTCTGACTTTTATTCAGTCTCCGCCCTGTGTTTTATACAGCCTGGGCTCTCTGACTTTTATTCAGTCTCTGCCCTGTGTTTTATACAGTCTGGACCCCCTGACTTTTATTCAGTCTCTGCCCTGTGTTTTATACAGCCTGGGCTCTCTGACTTTTATTCAGTCTCTGCCCTGTGTTTTATACAGTCTGGGCTCTCTGACTTTTATTCAGTGTCTGCCCTGTGTTTTATACAGTCTGGGCTCTCTGACTTTTATTCAGTCTCTGCCCTGTGTTTTATACAGTCTGGACCCCCTGACTTTATTCAGTCTCTGCCCTGTGTTTTATACAGTCTGGACCCCCCTGACTTTATTCAGTCTCTGCCCTGTGTTTTATACAGTCTGGACCCCCTGACTTTATTCAGTCTCTGCCCTGTGTTTTATACAGTCTGGACCTCCTGACTTTTATTCAGTCTCTGCCCTGTGTTTTATACAGTCTGGACCCCCTGACTTTATTCAGTCTCTGCCCTGTGATTTATACAGTCTGGACCTCCTGACTTTATTCAGTCTCTGCCCTGTGTTTTATACAGTCTGGACCTCCTGACTTTATTCAGTCTCTGCCCTGTGTTTTATACAGTCTGGACCCCCTGACTTTATTCAGTCTCTGTCCTGTGTTTTATTTAATACAGTCTTTGCCCTGTGTTTTATACAGTCTGGTCTCTCAAACTTTATACAATCTGGGATTTATAACACAGCCCCTGTTTTACCTGCACCGACTCTCTATCCAGGTGACTTCCCAATAAGGAGTCCTCCAGACAACGCATGCGTGTTGTTTTCCTTTCAGCTGCCGGGGAAATAAACTCCAGGACTTTTGAAACGGTGAATAAAATAAACCTCGGGAAATGCAGCACTTCTGAAAATAGATCCGGAGCTCGCCCGGTTGGCAAGGAGACAGCGCGCGAGCAAACAGCGTAGTCAAGGCTCAAACTCCAATCCCCCTTCCTCGGAGGAGAGGGTAAAACTTTTCTCCCAGAATTGGAGCAGCAGGAATGAGGTAACTGCTTTAACCGGTTTTTCTGACGTACCTGCTGCACAAGTTCCTCCAGCTTTTTTAAAGGGAATGAATGAGAATTTTTTTTTTTTGGCTGATTCAAAATACCCTTAACTACTTCCTCCTCACTTAGATGTAAGCGAAAATTACTTGAGACAATCGGAATTTGTTTTTCCGATTTCCATGTAAAACTATTATAGGAAGTTCAGCACTTTGCACCTTTCGGAGTGAGCATTTCTGGACTTCCATGCTTTCAAAAAGATGAAAGTATGAGAAACAACATTTTAAGTAAAATACCAGTTTAAAAACTAAGTCAAGAATAAACAAGTAATATGTATTATTTGAAATTGAAGTATTAAGCTGTATGTAGTCATCATGAACAATGTTTGATATAGCCTTTTCTCTTTTAGTCAGCATTTGAAATAAAGTAAGTTTCGTCAAAGTGCGTTATTGTAATGCTTCTTATGTCATTATCAGTGGAAAAAATGAAACACAGATCTTCAAACTATTTTCTCAGGTTCAACAAATGCCCGACAAGATTTTTCATTTAATAAATTAATAAGTAACCCTTCTGGTGTATCTGTGTGTGTGAGCAGAACTGTTAAAAGGGGAAAGGCAGGAAATGGATAGACTCGACAGGCCAAGCAGAATCTGCGGAGAGAGAAACAAAGGTGATGTCTAAGTTCAATTACCTTTTAGCAGAATTGCAAAAAAAAAGATGTTTTTAAGTACAGAGGTAGGGAAAGAGGGATGTGGTTGAAAGAATAAAAGGAAAGGTCTGTGATGGGTTGGAGGGCAAAAGTGATTAAATGACAAAAGGGTGCGAGAGCAAAAGAGGATGGTAATGGGACGCATGAAAAAACAAATGATGAGTCCAGAGGTGGTGTAAATGGCAATAGCAGCTGTCCAAAAAAGTGGATCATTGGTTATAGTCTGAAATGCTGAAAATCTTTGAAACTGAAATGTTAACCTTTTCTCTCTTCATGGACAGTGCCTAACCTACTATGTATTTCTGGCATTTTATGCTTTTATTTCAGATATTCAGCAGCTTCAGTATTTTAGCTTGATGTTGGCAACAAATAATACTATCACTGCAGTATTAACAATTTGTCAAACTAGTTTTATTCACTGCGTTGAAAAGGCCTTATCTGAACATCAGAGAATACAAATCTAATTTAATAAAGTATCAATTTTAAAATGTCATTCAGCATACAAATTATCGTTCAGAGTTTATTATAAATTATTCCATTATGAATTTTATTTAAAGGAAGCATATCTTCCGCATTGAGTAATCTTTGTCTCAATCAGGAAACTTAAAATGTTAATACGCCATCAATTTAAAATGTATTGTAAATTAATTAAAATTATAAATCATAAAATTTAATCTAATAAATGTTTATTTGTCACTGGTAATTGATGTGTGAATCCTGCAGAAGATTGAAAATTAATTTATCTTATGATTTAAATTTTCATACATTGATATCTCTATGGAAAAAGATTCAAATGAGCTGTTTTTTAACGCGTGCTAATTTTACTTTCAACCTGTACAGAATTTGAGACTATATGTGACATGTTGTGAATTCTTTACACGTAGAGCAGCCATGTCTCCAATGAGCCAGGAAATTAAAAAAGTCTGTGACCATGGGCGGTATTAAATGCAGGCGATGGGGCTCTTGCATCACATCCTTTGGGGAAGGCTCAAGTGCCTCTCAGGCCCTTAAGTGGCCAGCAGTGGGCCTTTACTGAGATCAAAGATCACGAGGGTGGAAATCCTGTCCTCCGAGAGCTGCCAGCCAATCAGAGGCTGGCAGTTGTCTGCTGTATGCAGCGCCAGTGGAGCAGTGGCAGCTGCCAGCAATGCACCCACTAGGGACATAGGATCAGCGAGGGACCCAGTCCACAGTTGACTGAGGGCAGGGTAAGGGTTGTGGGATAGGGGAAGGGAGGTCGAAAGCAAGAGCATGGGGGTGGCTCTCAGTGGGCCACCCCTTCCCAATGCAAGTCCCTCGATCAGGCACTTAGTGTCTTTGAATGAGGGACCCCGCAAGCAAACATGACAGGATTTGCTTTTTGGGCTTCCTATGTGGCGATTGCCCAATCCGCTGCTGGTTGAATACCAGCGGTGGCAAGTTGAGGTTTTTAAATGAACATTAATTGGCCATTTCTGGGCCTATGATCCCCATAGAGACTGATAACTTTTAAGAAGATTTTTCAATTCCCAGTGATCAACTTAAAGCAATCACATGATAAGATTTCAAGTTTTAAGACTTCCACTGTAACATGCAAACTAAAACCAACAATGACTAAACATCAATTATGCAACTAATACTCTAAAGTACAGAAAAAGTAACCCTTATTAATGGTTTAACGTGACAGATGACCCCATGCCGCATGAATATACATTACATCGCACTCTCCACAGGATTATAGTCTTTATTGGAAGCAGTGTTTCACAAGTTTATGATAAAAATTCCATGCTACAGTCCAGAGACAAGCCTGGTGCCCATAGGAACATTGTTCCCACAATCAGCTTTACCAAAACTAGTCATTCATCTGACTGCTATTTATGGGAAGAGTGCCTGTCCAATTTGCCTACATAAGACAGTAAATGTACTTCAAAGCACGTTATTGCATGTAAAGTGTTTGAGACATACCAAGCTGCTATGAGAATATATGTTGACTTATATAAATGGAAGTCTTTATTTCTTTAACATATGTTGGTTCCTTTTGGATAATATCTGGAGAGTGAATCAGTTTGAGTCAATCAATTATGTTAAGCTTGACTCCATTTACAAACGCAGCAAAAAAATGGGCAGCAGGGAATGATTGATACACACTGTAAACCAGTTTTATTAGTTCATTTGGAAACTGCTGAGGCATTTGAAATGTTTTTTGATAGTGTGGTTGACTTACCTAACAAGGAATCAACATGTGGCTGAGCCTGCTTCCGTTCCTGCCTTCCCACTTTGTACAAGTCTACATATGTCGGATAATGACTTTACATCAGGGAAGCAGCCACAGAAGGCACTTGCAATTTTCATCTGCTGGCATTAAATTATTCCATCCTTTATCTCTTTTAAAAACAAGCAACAAATTTGTCATTTTTCCTAGTACCTGATAGAAGACACTGAACTCCCTGGGGCTAAAGGACAATGTCATTACTGGCATAAGAGGCAGGATGTGCCTCCTGTGCTGTCCCGGACAAAATTAGCTAGATCAGAAGGGTGTCAGTCTGTTAGCATAAACTGGATGGGTGCCTGCACCACCAAGTATGCTTCTTGGCTGCCCATCTACCACTCCTGACCAGAGACTGTCCATGGGGTTGGGTTCAGTCGGGAAGTGCTGTGGAACTTCCCTGGAAAGGTAATTACAGAGCATCATTGGCTGCCTTTATAAGAGGAACGAAAAATATAGCTGCAACAATCTGCTACAAAAGTGTGTGTGTTTATATGTATGTGTGTATATATGTGTATATATGTATATACATAAAAATATATTTATTTACACACATCCCATGCCACATAGAACACTTGCTCAATCAGAACAAATACCTAAAAGGAATATATCTTATTTCATAGGTGATGATGTCTTTGCTGAATGAAACCACATCTCTACCATTGGAAAACAGTTTGTATAAAGGGGATCTTTCACTGATGAGTAAGAACAAAGCACATCATATGATGCATGGAATGTTAATAGTTTTTTAATAGGTTTCCTACAATTCATTTGCTGTTGATTCTTGTGGTATGATGACGAATAAAGGCTTTTAAACTTGTTAGTAAAACAAATGACTCATGACAAGAGGTCAAAATATTGTTTGCATTCTCTATTATTCTTCCTTTCTTGAAGGTGGCAATCCCTACTGGAGCATGGTTCTATGGAGACAAGGAGTCCTTGGGTCTCACCCAAGTGGCTGTTCTTTGGAGGGAAAACTTGCAAATGGGTGCAGGTGCGAGCAGTGAGTTAAAGAAGCAAACAGTGCCAGTGTGTCGGGAACCTGACAGGAAACCACTGTAGTATAAGGGTCTGGCATATGCAGGGTAAATGTGAGACTGAGTACAGTACCAGCTACACAGTGATGTAAGAGAACACATGACTTACACCTAGAGGACAGTCTAGTGTTGGACAGAGCAGTGTGCACAAGCAAGCATGGAGACAGCTGCTAGCTTGAACCCTTTATTTTATATATTTCTACGTAGTAATAAAGAAATACACATTAATAAATACATATGAAGACTACAGAGACTTCATCAAGACTTACCAAATGGTGTCCAGCACCCTTCAACAGATGCCAATATCCACATTTAACCAGTGTTTTTTTTTTGGAGGCATGCAGGAACCACCACCCACCCCTCTGTGAGACAGTTGGGGTAGTGATTTAAATATGTTCAAATGCATTTGATTGAGAATTTAACACTGCACTCAGGCTTTAACAGCTAGTTCCTCTAATATGTGAAACTCACCGGAGCCAACAAGGTGGGAGCACAGCGGGAATTGACGAGGCTGTGAAATTGACAGACTGGAATGCTGTTAAATACTGAACCAGCACACTGCTTCTTTGCCTAAGTGAAAGGACTTGTTCTAAATATATTCTTTCATAGACTTGAGGGTGTTTTACAACACTTTGGAGGCCATTTTTTCTACCTTGCATTTTTTTGACTTTGTTTTGCACTTCCCAGCTGTCAATCTTCTCAGAGGAGCAGCTTATGCAGCTCTACCTTAGGCCTTTAATGAGGAATAAGAGGTGCAACAACATGAACAGCACCAGCAGCAGGAACAGCCTCCCCAGATGCCTGCTGCCTCACAGGACAGAGGGGATGATCATAGACCTTGAGTTCCAGGAGGTGATACCCACAACACATGGTTTACTGGTAGAAGAGCAGCTTTCTGGATGTGACTGAACTCAGGATTTCTGAGCAGGTGGTAGCTGACATCTCTTGAAGATCTCCTGCACAATGGACCAGGTGAGCATGCATTTTTAGTGGTGGTCAATGTTCCCACAGCCTGAATTTCTTCATTTGAAGCTCCTTCCAGAAATCTGCTAGTGAGTGACATCCACAGGATTTCACACTCTGCTACCCACAAGTCCGTCTCCCGGGTGACAGGTGGCACGTTTTCCCCTTTTGTCCACTTTGCAATTACTGATGAGTCTAGTCAGATTGAGAGGGCCCTTGGATTTGGAGCAGTGGCAGGATTCCCACAAGTTGACAGAGTCATAGGTTGCACCCATGTGGCATTCAAGGGATCCTCAAACAGACTGGGAGCATTTGTCAATCGAAAAGGATTCCACTCCATTAATGTTCAGCTAGTATGTAACTGGAAGACAATCAAGTCTGTGCAAGAAATCCAGGAAGCTGCCAAGATGGCTTCATGCTGTGCCAGTGAAGATTTCCACAGATTTCCAAACTCTAAGCAGACTCAGTAGGTGGCTCCTTAGAGACAGATGACACCTATGAGTAGCCTGACCACTGATGCCCAGGAATGGTACAACAGATGCCACATGAGCACGAGTGGTCATTGAGTAAGCCATTGGGATGCTGAAGATGTGATTCAGATGCCTAGACAGATCTGATGGCAGCCTTCAGAATGCACCAGCAAGGGTGCACTGAATGATAGTAGTGTGTTTTTCCTTACACAGAGGGTAATAGAAGGGACTAAAGAGGCAGACGGAAGGAGGTGGTGACTGCATTACATCTTCAGAGGAGGAGGAAGACAAAGAGGAGAAACAGCAGGAGGCATAGGAGGAGGATGAACTTCATGCAGCAGAAGTTCCAACAGCTGCACAACTAGCTGCCAGAGATGCCCGAGTTGGCCTCATACAGGTACGATTCAGCTAGTTTGAGGTTGTGAAGCCATATATAGGTGATCAATGATGACCCATGGTCCTTCCTCAACACAAAGCATTTCCACAATCAGCAGTCACTCCAACTCACTGACACCCATTGCTCGTTTTTGACTCCTGCCATACCATTTACCTCAACGTTTATGCCCATTTGGCAGGCACAAGGTAACAATGGAGATGAATGGACAATGGAGACTTGAAATAAAGTTATTGATGTTTGAAAATGACAATAATGTGGACACATTAACAGACATTTAAAAAACCAAATGATTTCCTTTTTACAACTACAAGTCTTTTATCTTCCTTTATTTACTATTCCTGTGTGGTGCTATCCCTGTGATTTCAGTGGAGCTGCCGGTAGGCTGCTGGAGTCCCTGCATGGGAGGTGCTGATCAGCCAAAGTGAGGCTTTCCTCAATCCTATTTTAACTGGGAGACTGAGGGCGGAATCATCCCAAATTTGCACAAAGTGTGGTAGTGAGCAGGAAAAAAGTCCTTTTACCCGCCAGCCGTAATGGCACGTTTTTGCACTGTATCATCCCATTCTCGCCTCATTAATTATGTAGCCATGGGAAACACGCTGGGTCGGTTTCCGTTTTTCCCACCATGCCGTTACCTCGCTGCTTCCTCATGCAGGGCGCCACGTTTAAGCTGCAGCAGTGCACTTCTCAATGCTTGCAGCCCCAAAAGCCAAGAAGAGCGCAGCTCCCCGATTCAGTGATGCAGCCCTGGGACACCGTCTGGATGCCATGGAGGCCTGCCATGATGTCCTGCACCCCTACCCTGGCAGGAGGAGGCCCATCAGTCTCACCACCCTGTCTTGGGAAGTGGTGGAAGAGGAGGTCAGTGCCAACGCTGCACACAAGAGGTTTGCCATCCAGTGCAGAAAACAATGAATGATCTCATCTGTGTTGATAGGATAAGGCAACCATCTCATCATTCTCAACTTACACTCACAATGTCACCATACATTCATCGGCATCTCACTCACTGCCAGCTCAAGGGACCACTCACCACTCACTCTCTCAAACAAACCCTCACATCTCCATCTGGCCTCTTCTCCTCTGGAGGCTGCCTTCTCAGCCCTAACCATCTTGAGGCCACTTGCACAGTTCAACATGTACCCCCACACATACCCTTGGGTTGCCCCCCTTTTCCAGTGCAGCCCTCACCCTGCAGCCTCTTCCCTTGCCTGAGGCCACTTCTCTCCCTTCCTCAAGCAAGCCCTAGCCCTGCAGCTGTTGAAAAGTCACTCCTGTATAATGGCTGGTCTGGTAGGTAGAGACCTGCCGATAAGCCCACCTAGAAGTGATGTGGTGCTGCTTGCGAAGCCTGGTGCTGATGACGCTGGCGCTGCCAGAAGCAAAGTAGGCAAACAAGCCTCGAAGACCGAGTGAAGTGCAGCTCACCAGGTACACGTCACTTATGTACAGTTGTGAAACGTGTAGGTGTGCAATCATGCCAACGTACCCAGATGATCCAGCATGGGGAGGATAATTCTGGCAAGCCGGGCTTATAATGAGATGCTAAAGTATTGAAATTAGGTTCCCGACGTGAGGTAGTGGGAAAAGTGGCCCGTCATTGACGGGTGGAGCGAACGATTGTGAACTGGTTTCACGACAGCGTGAAACTGATTTTTGGCTGTCACGCCATATTGTCGCCCCCATGCCTGCCATAGTGCCCGACACCAATGGGGCCGGAAAATTCTGGACTGAGTGTGCAAGCCATTGGTGACAGCCAGCATATACTCGGCTTTCTGCTACATCTGATGCTTCATGTGGCTGGCCATCTTTCTGTGGAAGTGGATATCAGCTCAAAGGCTGAGGTATCCTGCCACTCATGGGAGACAGACTCCTCTAATCTCTCTCCAAAGGTGCTGAATGGCTCAAGAAATGTTGATAGAACATCACACATTGCCTGTTCCACTTTAGTCCTTTCGGTCAATGAACCCTGATGTCAGCCTCTTTGTCTAGCTGAGCAGAGCTTGGAGTGTCCTGTGCCCTCTGAAAGGACTATCCAGTGCTGTCCCTGTTCTTGATACCTGTACCAGCTCTTGTGATGTGTGATTCATTGTGTGACAACCCGGCTAGCTTCCTCGGAAGCCCCATTGAAGTGTTTATACCTGAACTAGTAGAAAATGCATATGGATCATGTGACAGTGATTACTCAGAATGCACACTCTCCTCTGAGGACTCCTTGGCCGCCTGCTCCTGCTGTATCATGCTTGAAGGACCTAGAGGAGATGAATAACATGAATTAGAACTGAAAAAGGGGATGTGCTGATGATCATCTTTCTGTTACAGGTGACAGCATGTCAACATGAGTGATTGCCACGTGGCACACAACAATGTGATCTAATTCTGTCACCAGGTATCTGGGTGACTCCCATCTCTCCATATCCAATGGATAGGCACTTGGTTGATTTTCAAAGCGCCCTCCTCTGCAGCAGTCAGGGTGGCAATGACAGGAGGGTCAACCACACACCCCCACACTGGTTCCCTGCTTCTCCTTGGAGTTCTGAACTCTCTTCTCCTGTAAGGAGAGGATTATGAATGTCGGAAATGGACTGTGTGGAGAGGAGGGAATGGCAACACTTGTGGACGGTGACTGTGAGGGACGGGTGTGAGACGCCCATTAGACAAGGGTTAGTGTCAATGATGGCTGTTCAATGGGGATGTGAAGTGGTGCCTCAAGAAAGTGGAATGGGTGGAACTGTAATTGTTGGTCTGAGGAGTGTTGTGCAGGAGAAGGCTGGTGAAGTCAGAGTGTGGGGATTGGCACTTGAAGTTGACATTACACTCACCTTTCCTGCCCTGATGAGATCATTGAACCTCTTTCGGTCAATGATCCAGGACTACGTTTCTGCTGCTCACTCCCTCTGCAACTTCCTGTCATGCCTTTTTGTTCACAGATGCTGGCTTCTTCCTCCCATCCACTGGGAATAACACGTCTCTGCAGGCCCTTAATGTCTGCAGCATTACCACCAGGGATGTGTGCAAGAACCAGGGGTGGGGTGACCTTCCCATGTTGGCATTCCAGTACAGAAGTTCCTGCCTGTGTGCTGCTGCTTGGAAAGTGGATGAATTGTAATCCCTGCTTAGGTTCCTTTAAATAGAAATTCTTTGACAGCCGCAAGTTGTCATCACGCCCGCTTGCTTCGACTGTTTAGGAGACCCAGAAGCAGAATGTTAATGCCGTGGCTGAGATAAAATGCCAGAACAAAGTCCACTCCTAGATCTTTTGGGTTCCTGATCCACTGCTGGTCTCCATTGCGAGTGGGTCTTAATGTTAAAATTCAGCCCTTTGTGTCTGAACCTAGACACTTGCCTGTGGAAGAGCCACAAAAACTCTGGGAAAACAATAGATATGGCATTTACAGTATTGAGCTTAGTTAAGGGGTTCCCAAACTGTGGGATGAGCAATTGGGGTCATGATTTCCCTCTCCTCCATGGCAGCAATGGTGATTATGCAGCTGAGACTGCTTCCCCCTCCCCTCCTCCACTTTCACAAATCTACCCCTGCTCTCACAACTCTACTCCAACCCCCCCCCCCTCAACAAACCTCCTCTCCCACTCTCACAACTCAACCCTCCACCCCATCCCCTCACCACTCTTACTCTGGGGTCACGGCAATTTTCAAACTTTAAAATGAAGTCACAGTGGGAGAAAATTTGGGAAGCACCTGATTACTTCATGCAGCCGACTTATCCTTATACCACTGGTATCACAAGCATTCTAATTATAGACTGGAATGTGATGAATCACTGCGAGCAGAAATTTCCTTAATATTAAGCAAGAAAGATCCTATTTAGTTAACTTGAAATGAAACATGGTTGTAAACACAACCACTGTAAGAGATATGCTGCAGTCTTTTTGGTTAGGCACATTGCTCGATGAAGTTAATCATTAATCACAACCACAGTTGTTTTTTCCTTCTATCACTGAATACCAGCTTTAATTTGATCTTATACTGGCGACATTCCTGACTACTTGACCATTGCAGTGGAACCGGTTCCAGACACTCAGGAAGCAGCCCAGTCTGACTAGGTTTATGCCATCCTCTAGGTAATATCAGAAGAAATGCCTTCAAACTATTTGTAGGCTACAGTCAATATTGTCTTGACTTGGGCTGTTGTATTATCTGTAAAGAGCTAGGAACTCTAGGAACTAATTGGTGCATAAATGTTTTGGGGTCCACTTTACACAGCTGCACTAGAGACTCATATGATGCATAACAGAACCAGTTCAAACTGGTCCTATTGTACAAGGCAGCATGGCAAATATTAAACACAAAGCGCTATCATCTTTCCAAGCTTAAAGTGTGATTATTACCAACATCAGGGGTCCAAAAGACAGCAGAACACACAGCATGGGCAACACAGGGTGGACTATTTTTAATGACTATGTGGTAGAGGGCTAAACACTGGGCCTCTCTGGATGCAGACTCTGCAATATCCCATTGTGCCCTATGTTGATTATTCATAACTTACAAAAGACACCCATGAATTGGTTCCAATATTACAACTTCAAATCAACTGGCATGGCTACTGAGTTTCAAGAAGGACCCAGCACTCTTAATAAAATCTCACAACATCAAAGTGTTGACGTGCTGATCATCCACCAAAATAAGTGAAAGATAAGTGAAAGACTGCAATGGGAGATATCAGTATCAGAACAAAAAGAAACCGAGATGGTGAAGTAAAGGATGCAACACTTCACCATGGGAGATCTTCACTCTCTAAAGCTTCAGAAATATTGTAAAGGCTCAACAACCAGATTAATTCACCGACAAGGAAGAATTGAAAGGGAATCAATAACCTTGAGTACTTTTTTTTAAAGATGGGCAGCGTAGAAAGAAATACTTTTAAAGGGAGCGCTCAAGAGAAGTAAATGATAAAGGGGTAACATTGGAGAGAAGCAATGTTGAAAAGAAGTGTCAAAGAGAAATAAATGATCCAAGAGGAAAATTTGAGATAAGCCAAATTAAAGGGAGATAAGAATTAGAAGGGAGAATCAGGTAGGAATAAAATCAATAAAGGAACACATCAGAGTTAAACTAAAAGAGGGAAGAGAGGAGAAGACTAAAAGGAGAGTAGTCAAGAGGAACAAAGATGGAGTCAATGAGGTGTGTTTGCTCTGAGATATGAATGAAAAAGCCATAATAGATGAGTGAACTATCTGCTGACCCATCTAAGGAAAGAGTTACAGATTTAGAGAGCAAGGTACAGGGATTTATAAGTTCAAATAGAAAGAACAAACATTGATGGTGAGTAGATTGGAAATTAGATCATTTTAGGATAATAAAATGACCAGGCCAATGATGGACCTTGCAAATGAAACATTAGGGCAGAAATGGATCGTGGCTTAAAACAACCAGTTCCAGTCATGTATGACTAAATCCCAGGGGATTTACCCCAAAGCTACCAAACTATCATTCCAACCTGTGCTTTTGAAATTCAGTTGACTTTCAGTGCCCAAAGCCCCAGACTGTCTCCAAGCAAAACCTATCTCTAGCACCGCTTTCCTTAATAACAAGCACCTAGTTTCAACATGTACAGCTTGCACATCACTCTGCTGTGTATCTTTAGTTTTAAAAACAGTAAGGTGTGTATGAAAAGAAACCATTCATTTACACAGAACAATAGACAGGGTGGCAGAATTCAATACTGGTAAAAATCACAGGATACTTCCTAATAAGAATTGAATTTGATTTATTTGGTCACAGTAAATCGATAACCCTTATGCTATCTCAATTGCGGTAAAAAACCTCTTATGAAACAGCACATCCTCTGATCAATCTGAAAAATACAACACTTGATTTGTTAGTGACGAGTAAAAAGCAATGGCTTTTGCAATGTGCAGTGAACAAACAACATTGGCCGTATGTTACAGTCGTACTTGCCCATAAAAATTTTACAGGCTTTTGCACTGCAAGTCTATGTCAGCCAGCTAGTAAAATATAGCAGCACTATCTACAGAGCATCTGGCACCTGTGTGAATAGGGCAAGCAACTGTGTCTCCTTAACCAATCAGATTGAAGAAAGATTAATGAGCTGTGCAGAGTCTGAATCAGGAAGGATCACTTAGTAGATCTAATTCAATGTCACAGCATGCACATAAAGTAAAATAAAGAAGAAAGAAAGATTGAATTAAATGAGAGATAAATGAAACAGAAAGTTTAAAAAAATAGCTTTTTAAAATCTGTAATAATAATTAAAATCTGAAGGAATGAGAGTCCATATCTGGTAACATTAATTTTCAGTGCCAGAGAAGTTGTTTTAAGACTTTCAAAACTAATCATATCATTAAAAGTAACCACTTATAGTAGAATAGATAAGCCACACCCTTTTATGTCCAGTTTCAAGTGCATATATATGAGGTAAGTACAACAACTTTGCGCTGTTCTATATATTTCAAAGGCAAGTTTCTCCAAAGGGGAGATGCAATTCTTGCACAGCCTTTGGAGGATCAGGGCAACTTAGATAGCATCTTCCTCATTAAGCATTTAATTATGCAAGTGCAGTCACTGGATATGGCTGTATAATTGACACATTAATAACAGAGAGCACTGTTAGTCTCACCATTATTTCTAGTGCAAAATCTGGCCCATTGTGTATAACAGACACTGTGTATAATAGGTTACTGTTTAAAAATAAGGAATCGCCCATTTAAAATGGAGATGAGATGAAATTTTTTCTCTCAGAGGATTGTGAGTCTTTGGAATTCTCTTCCTGAAAAGGTGGTGGAAGCGGAGTCTTTGAATATTTTTAAGGCAGAGGTGGATAGATTCTTGGTAAGCAAGAGGGTGATAGGTTATTGGGGTAGGCAGGATACAGATTTCAGCCATGATCTTATTAAATGGTGGAGCAGGCTCAAGGGGCCGAATGGCCTACTCCTGTTCCTTGTTCGTATGACACATGTTGTTGCGGCAGAATTACAACACAACTATGGCATCACTACATTCAGAAGGATAAATACTGCATCAAAAAAGAAAAGTTTTTTTCAAAAATTCTCGGCATTCAGAAAACATCAAATTGCAGTGAGTGCTTTGTTTGCTTCAAATAACCTGTTGAAATGTTATTGTATCCTCTAGAGGAATCAGCCCTGTACTGCAGTACAAGAATCAAGTGAGGTTGGCTGCAAACAGAGTGAAAAGGAGGAGCATAACCTGTGCCATTAGCCTTTATGGTGGCTAATAATTCTCTTCCCATACCCAGGTTGAAACTCCATTACTCTCAGCGAACTCTGGTGGGAATCGAATCTGATTGGCCTGGCATTTCTGGGTTGTGGTCACGGGATTTAATTTCCTGGGTGGCTTTGAGGGAATGGAGCTGAGTGTAGGGACTCCCTAAATTGGGAATTCCTATCCCTGGCCCTCAGTCAGGACCCGATGTTGCATCAGCAGAGCCATGTCTGATGCCTGGGATTCATCAGGTACACATCTCTGACACCTGATGAAGGTGGGGAACTACGTGAGGGTCCAGGTTGGGATCAGGACCTGGATTCTGGAATATCAGTACCATCTTTTTTTGTTCATTTTTAAAACAGCCCTTTGACACAGAGAACAAAATCCTTACCTTTCAAGGGTGGTTGGTCAGAGGTGGGGTCCTGGGGGGGGTGGGGGGTGGAAGCGGGGCTTGGGGCTCAGAATCTGGACGATGCCCCATACTTGATGCTTTGGATGGAGAGGTGGGGCACCGCAGATGCACCCCAAATCACCAAAGGCTCCCTCCCTTGTGCCTTCAAACTGTAGTGAGAATTTTCGGGCTGTTAATATTCTAATGGTGACAGTGTTCAATGACAGATTATACTTCCTTTTTTTCCATTCCAACATTTTTCTGCTCTTTGAATGATTCTTACAGGGGAGTTGTTCCAGTCTAAAGAAAATATTTTCAGGATAATGATTCAGTTAGACTTCGGAGAGAAAATATACAGGTAAAGGGGAGAAAAATCAATCTGTGCTGGTAAGGGATAAAAATGAAAAACACAGGTGGAGGAATGCGTATAAAATAATAGACACTCATATATGATTTCCACAGTATAATGGACAAGGTAAATAGTGGAAAAAATAGAAAAATCAATAAATTGATGGCAGTATGTGCAAAAATAATGTAAGTTCTTCTCAACCATGACTGGAATAATCCAATTCAAAACACAGCGGGATTTGAACTTTCAACATTCTTGATCTATTTCATTGAAGGACATACCACCCATACACTCTACCTTTGTATCTTTCTCACTGGTATTTCCTTGTGATAGCATAAGATAACAGGCAATTCCATCACCTCTAGAAAGAAAAATATCCTCAGAAACTAAATAAAAGAAATGTCTTGGGAAATTAAGAAAAACATTACATCAATTCCAAAAACATGAGGGACCTCTCAGAAACATTTCTTCAAAATGAAAATAAATAAAATTCAAAGTGTTTTTTAAAAGTGATAGGGAGAAGGTTAGAGGTTGTGGGGGAGTGGGGGGTGGGTGGTGATGGTGGTTGGTGGGTGTTGATTGGAAGAGGGCCAAATGGCAATGGTCCCTGCTGCTCCACATTCAGGTAAGTATTTTTAACAAGCTTATTTTATTGGTGGCCGTCTCTAGGAGACCCTTTAATGATTGCTGGTTTTGCTATGTAGGATCCATGTTTTTGTGAATGGAGTGTGTGAAGCCAACTGCTTTCAAGATAGACCAGTTTTGCAAATTGAGCCTCAAATAGGAATTTTCCCTTTATTAGCAGATGTATAAAGCTTAAATCTTCATGGACCCTGGATGCCTCTTTTTCAGTCTTTACCAACGTGTATGGCACGAAATGTACAAGAGTTTGACGCCAACCATATTAAATACTTGAGCATCTGAAAAACTGGCACAGGGCTAATGAATTGCTAGGTCAACAGATCAAGGATTATATAATATGGGCCAGAATTTTTATGTCACTGTGTGCCCGACATGTCGATGCATAAAATGACGCGCGGTGACGTCAGGCGTGTGTCCCGATGTCACCGCGCGCCATCGTGATATTTCAGTGGGTGGGCGCGTTATGATCTCTGAGTGCGCCGGCCATTAATTCATGGGCCACTTAAGGGCCTTGAACCATTAATAGACTATGATTTTTTGGAGCCCGTGCAGTAGGACACAGTTTTAAAAACCTCATCCACGGGCAGCATAAGAGGGGTGAGTGGGGCCGCGAGTGGTCTTTGGTAGACATTTAATGTTTAAACTTACTCTTAATTGCCTGTGTGATCAGGACAACTTCAAATCTCTTTACAGCTGCTTGGACAGGAATAATGGGCTTCAGGTCAGGACCCTGGAGCAAACATCATTCTTGGGGCCTGCAGGTTTCAGGAAGCCTTCCCTTACCCTGGGACTGGGAGTTCTGCTCTTCACTGGAGGCACCTCCTCTGAGGAGGAAAGGAGGGCCAGAAGGGGGAGGAGGCCAGGAGTCAATAATCAGCCTCCAGGGGAGCCACCTTTGGGAGGAGAGGCGCAGGCACAAGGGGTGCAGGACCAGCAGGAAGTCCAAGGCAGAAGGGGCCACAGAAGATGCCACTATTCTGCTGCCAGGGTTTACAGGCGGTGAAGCAGCTACCTCAATATGTCTGAGGTGTAGTGCCGAAGGAGGCTCCGTCTCTCAAGGGAGACAGTCACCTCCATCTGTCAGATGATTAGCCCTGAGATCTGCACCATCTGTGTGGGTGGGCAGCCCATGCCAGTGGCGTTGAAGGTCACAGCTGCCCTCAACTTCTATGCCTCCGGCTCTTTCCAGGGGTTGCTGGGTGATCTTTGCGGAGTCCCCCAATCAGCTGTCCACATTTGTGTCAAACAGGTGACAGACACTCTGTTCAGGCGTGTATTGACTTTCATTCACTACCGCTGGGATGAGGCCAGCCAGACAGAGCGAGCCAGAGGCTTCGCAGCGATTGCTGGGTTCCCCCGTGTCCAGGGTGCCATCGACTACACACATGTGGCCATCAAGGCGCCAGTGGGTGAGCCAGGTGCCTTTGTCAATAGGAAGGGCTTCCACTCCATGAACGTGCAGATGGTGTGTGACCACAGGATGCTGATTCTACAAGTCTGTGCAAGGTACCCAGGCAGCTCCCACAATGCTTACATCCTCAGACAGTCCCAGGTGTCGAGGCTCTTCAGTGCTGCAGCCCGGCTGGATGGTTGGCTGCTGGGTGACAAAGGCTATCCCCTCAAAAGATAGCTCATGACGCCTCTCCGCCATCCAAGAACAGAAGCTGAACAGTGATACAATAGGAGCCACACCTCCACAAGGGCTGTGGTGGAGAGAGCCATCGGTCTACTCAAGATGCGCTTCCGATGCCTGGACCATTCAGGGGGCGCACTGCAATACCCCCAAGTTTGTGTGTCACTGATAGTGGTTGCATGCTGCGCTCTCCACAATCTGGCGCTGGAAAGAGGGGACACAGTGGAGGAAGAAGATGTAGACGCAGGTGCTCTGGCTGCACACGATGAGTCCAGCAGTGTGTCCGAGGATGAGCACACACAGGAGAACGCTGAGGGGGTAGACACTGACCCGGGCAACCTCCAGGGAGGCAGGGACACCCGGGAGACTTTAATCCAATGAACCTTCAGCTAGCCCACCACAGACGGACCTCCAACACATGCCAGGGCTGCAGGCTCCATACTCAATACCTGAGAGCAACATCTGCCTGGTTAGGAATATTAACTATGTGCCTTGTCAATAAAGCTCAATGACAAACAAGTCACTCATAACATCATGGGTTCCCATCCACCTGCAGAAATAAGGAGTCACCCTGAGCCTTGTTCACAAATGAAGCAATTAATGAATTCACAAAATAAAACAGAAAAGAAACTTAACTCAAAGGTGTTGAGCAGCACACCAAATTATAATCAACTAATACTGGGGCAACATAAAACCACCAGTGAGAAACCCGTGGTAATGCGCCTTAAGTTTACGTTTCCGGGTGTTATGTCTCGGTGCTCCCCCCTCGCTGGCACTGGCATTCGAGACAGCCTGCTCACTCTGCTGCCCTGTTGGCCTCAATGACCTTGGCAGTCGTCCTCTGGCCCTTGGAGCCTGTGCTGGCCCTGCCTGGGAGGGAGTGGCCAGTTCCACAGCTGGCATCTCCCCAGTTGCCACAGCCTCATCGGATCCCACGGTCACTGGCAGAGGGGCGAAGGAGCTGCTGCCCTCATCTGGAGCGCCCTGAGAGGAGCCCACAGAGACAACAGGCAGCTTGTGCGTCAATGTCAGGTCGCTTTGGACCTCCCTGCTCACCATTGATGGATGGGCACCTAGCTGGGATTCCAACACTGACACTGACCAGCTGAGGTCAATGCCGCTGTGAGGGCTTGCAGGTCCGAGCGCAACCCCAGGAAGCCCCGATTGTTCTCCTGGAGGAGCCTCTCCACGAGAGTCACCACTCTCTCCATGGAGGAAGCATAGTGCTCGGCCATGAGGGTCAATGCTTTGCTGATGCTCTGCATGGACTCCTCCAGCACGGGCACCATGGCACGCATTCCCTCATGTATCTCCACCAAATCCTCCCGCAGACTCTGCTGCACTTCCAGCATCTGCTGCCTCAGGGATAACTCCAGAGGCACATCATTAGACACTGACTGAGCATGTGCCTGGTCCCTTGCAGTCCTCCAACTGCTGGTGCCATGGGCACTTTCTGTCTCCTCCTCCACCTCAAGCGAGTGTGAAGTGTCCTCACCGCTGTGCCCCGGGACACTAGCCGATGATCTAATCCCCACTGAGGTGCTAGTATCTGCGCTGGTGCCTGCCTGGCAGAGATGGCGTGACTCTGGTGAGTCGATATGTTCAAGGCCCTCAGGTGTTAGTGTCGGCCCCTCTGCCTCCTCCTCCCGGCCCTGCTCCGGTGATGCTGAAAGGAAGAATAAGGACATTTGATTAGTTGAATTCGAGATACTGTCAATGTGAATGCCTGTCCCCCGGATCAGTATGCGCTCCTCCTTCCATAATCAATGGGAAACCCATATTGGAAGCTTAATTCACTAAACAGTCAACACTGGAATGGCTGCAAGGCAGACATTGTGACCTCAGTGCACGGCAATCTTACCTCCCCGTGGCACCCCGGCCTCACCGCTACCGGTCGACCTGGGCACATGGCACCTCTCCAGCTCAAGAGTCTCCTGCTCGTATCTGGTGAGAATGGCCAACTGGGCCTGACCTCCGCATTCGCTCTGCTTTATTGTGTGCAGTCTTCTCCTGAAAAGGAGAGAGGAACATTGATTAGTCCACCCTCTACCTGGATTCCCATCACATCCCTGCCATCCCCACCTGAATGAAACATTGGAGGGCTCATGTGAAGGTGACCCTGGAGCAGCCGTACATTCACTCCAAGCAGCCAGGGCTGACCCCCTTGCCCAGATGCTGCCTCCATCACATTTGCCACCAACACTGTGTGACCTTCCAAAGTAAGGAAGCACAATTGCTTAGAACGCCAAGGGCAGCAGATGGATGGGTGCCCCGCCACCTGGAAGTTCCCCTCCCAGTCAGTCAGCAGCCCGACTTTGACATGTTTCGGAGTTCCAGCACTGCGCCTAGGCACAGATCCTTGAGGTAGCCCCCAAAGCAGTACTGTGGGTGTAAGTCTACCACATGCAGCAGATACAGAACCCAGCTCAGCACAACCCTCTCAGAGTGAACTAGGCTTGGGAAAAAAGTGCTGGCCCACCCAGCGAAGGCCACAAGCCATGAATGATTTCAATGCAGTAACTACATTCAGAGTTGGGTTTTGGGAGGCAGGGGGGCAAGCTTAACCTCTGTGTTAGGTGACCCATGCCAACACAGTACTCACCCTTCCCGATCGCAAGAGATCATTGAAGCGCTTGTGGCAATGAACCCAGGTGCATCGCACCACATTGTGCACGCTGACCCTTTCTGCCACCTCCTCCCACGCACGTTTTGTCATGTAGGGGGGCCTCCTCCTCCCGTCTCTCAGCATGAGGATTTCACGCCGTGCTGCCACCTCCTCGAGGAGGGCAGCAAGGCACACGTCTGAGAAGCAAGGTGCACAGTGCCCCGCCGACCTGTCCCCCTGTCTGGCCTGCTGACCATCAGCGCTCTCTCTAAACAGGCCGCCAGGTCGCCATTGGACCCGGCAGTCATTGCAGTCCTGCCGGCGCCTGCCCCCTCCTGCTGTCCCCAGGAGCAGGGAATCACACTGGGCGGGCCTTAATTAGCCCGCCCGTTAAAATGGTGGCGCGGAGCCGATTGCGGGCTGCAATCAGCTCCGCGCCCGCTCCCGAACGGTCCACCTGACAGGCAGAAAATTCTGCCCATGATATAGAAAGAAAAAGCCTAACCAATAACTCTGCATCCTCAAAAGCACCACCATTTTTGAATCTTCCAAAAAGCAACATGTTGAGCAATCATGATTGGCCAGGAGAAGAACTAGACAAACAATCATGGCTACAAGAGCAGGGTGGAGGCACTCTGCAATAAATAGCTCATTCCCTCACTCCTCAAAGCCTCTCTGTTAGGTCAATAAGACATTAACAGAAATCTAAAACTGTATATATCAAAACTATTGTTTTTTGCTATTTTTAAAATGGACTTTCTACTGAACTAAAAAGATGGCTGCTGCAAGTCACATGACAACAGAATTGGCCCCTTGTTCTCAAAGCTACCAGCAGGAGTTACAATAACAAAAGAATCCCCCTCTCATCATCATGGAATCTCACAAACCTATCGTAAGGACCTTATAATCACGAAGCCAGGGGACTTGCAGATCGAAACTCATTGTGCCTGCAGAGTTGCTAACAGATCCATTTCACACCTGGGACTGTCCAGGTCCATTTCAAAAGGGGATCATTGACGGGACAATGGACATCATTTGCATCATGATAAGATTACCCCTCAGCAGAGTCAGAGGGTCTGCCTAGACAATGGCTTCCCAACACAAGAACCTCAATGTAGGTGGTAACCTTCAAAAGCTAATGGCTGGGACATTATCAGTCCTGAAACCAAAAGCAGTTCCAGACAATAGATAAACATCCCTTTTGACATCATTGTGGAGAAAGAAGGTCACATGATATGATTGACCATTTTGAAATCTCTATATTCCTTTGAGAACTAAGAAACCCTCAGACTGTGGTTTTAACACCAACTGGAAAGGACTCCAGCAGCCTGGCTACCATATCTCAACTCCTTGAAACCTGTTTGATTTTTAAAAGTCTCTGATCATCACCTGCCAAACAGACTAAGCAGAGAAACACCATCCTGCCCCAATGTCGGTCGTTTCAAGGATTCTCGAGTTGTTGTCACCAACCAGAAACTCATCTGAACTGGACACCACCACGAAGGAAACACCATCTGGACTTTGACTTCTCGGACTTTGGAAATTATGTGAACTCATATTAATTTCTGTGGTTCTTTTATTGTTGCCCATAGTTGTAAACCTTCCTCTTTGCTATTGCCCCTTCACTGTATATGTGTGTGTGTGAGGTTGTGAACACTTCCCCCTCCCCCCGAATGTGAATGAACTAACTTTCTGAGTTAATTATAACACGAGTTTTGACGAGTTATTATTAAATTGCATCACACAAACCGAGGGATTGGGGAAACAGACCACAGCCTACTTTAAAAATAATTCAAAAGCACCTCTGCTTATGGACAGACAGCTGAGGATAAAGAAGTTCAGTTTCTCTTTCTCCTGTCTGTAACACTGTCCATCATTTAAAAGCTTCAAGTGTGTGCTTGAATGGAATACTTGTCACTGATCTGGATGGGTACAGCTTCACAAAGTCATCTAGGACAGAGAAATTTGTGTGATGGCACCATGACGCAGAACTTAGTATCCATCATCTCCATCCCGTGCACTGTGTCTGCAGCAGATATTAACTAAAGGATGCATTGGAGCAACATGCCGAGCTTAATTCAACTGAACTCCCCTAGCCCTTTGACCTCTACTTCTAAGATAGCTAAGAGCAGCAATGATATGGAGACACCATCACATCAAATTCTCCTCCAAGTCAAACATTAGCCTCACTCAGATACATATCAATGTTTCTTCAATGGCAATGAGTCAAAATCCTGCCTAACACCAACATCACCACAACGATTCAAGAAAAGAACTGACATCACCTTTTTAGGGCAATTAGGAATGAGTAATAGATGCAGCCTTGCCAGCATCACTGATACACAAAGAACAAGCTTAAAAATAACAAAACTTGGAGTTAATACAGAGAGGAGTTAAGGGGTTGTTCTTTGGTATTAAAGGGTTAAATTAGGAGTAAAGAAAATGGAGGTGAGTTTGAGGGAATATTAAAGAGTATATGGAATGCTAAACAACATAGGCTGGATATTGGAACAAAGAGGCATCGTTTAGAACTAGTGGAAAATTTAGGACTGCTATCAGAAAGAATTTTTTTTCTTTATTCGTTCATGCAATGTGAGCATCACTGGCTATGCCAACATTCGTTGCTCACCCTCTCAAGGGCAATTAGGGATGGTGGCGAATCACCTTCTTGAACCGCTGTGGTCCATGTGATGTAGGTACACCCACAATGCTGTTAGGAAGGGAATTCAAAGATTTTAACTCATGACAGTGAAGAAACAGTATTAAAGTTCCATAGAATTATAGAATGGTTACAGCACAGAAGGAGGCCATTCAGCCTGTCACATCAGTGCTGACTCTCTGAAGGAGACATTCACCCAGTGCTGTCTCCCTGAAGCCCTGCACATTCTTTCTTTTTGGATAATAATCCAATTCCCTCTTGAATGCCTCAATTGAATCTGCCTCCACCACACTTTCAGACAGTGCATTCCCGATCCTAACCACTTGTTGTGAAAAAGTTTTTCCTCATGTCGCTTTTGCCAATTACCTTAAATATGTACCCTCTGGTTCTTGATCCTTCCACCAATGGGAACAGCTTCTCCCTATCTACTCTGTAATGGCCCCTCATGATTTTGAATGCCTCCATCAAATCTCCTCTCAACCTTCTATTTTCCAAGGAAAATAGTCCCAACTTCACCAATCTATCTACATAACTAAAGTTCCTCAACCCTGGAACCATTCCCATGAATCTTTGCTGTATCCTCTCTAATGCCTTCACATCTTTCCTAAAGTGTAGTTCCCAGAACTGGATTCAATACTCCAGTTGAGGCTGAACCTGTGTTTTATACAGGTTTATAGTTTCCTTGCTCTTTTACTCTATGTCCCAATTTATAAAGCTCATAGAACGCCATATGCTTTTTAAACCACTCTCTCAACCTGTCCTGCCAGCTTCAATGATTTATGTACGTATACGTTCTGCTCCTGTACCGCCTTTAGAATTGTGCCCTTCATTTTATATTGTCGCTTCACGTTCTTCCTACCAAACTGAATCACTTCACATTTTTCTGCATTAAATTTCATCTTCCATTTTAACACTCATTCCACCAACTTGTTTATGTTTTTTTGAAGTTCTATACTATCCTCCTCACAGTTCACATGCTTCCAAGTTTTGTTTCATCTGCAAATTTTGACATTGTGCCTGTACACCAAGGTCTAGATCATTTGTATATATATCAGGAAGAGCATGGGTCCTAATAGCAATCGCTGGGGAACTCCAGTATAAACCTTCCTCCAGTCCAAAAAGCAACTGTTAACCATTACTCTCTGTCTCCTGTCACTCAACCAATTTCATATCCATGTTGCTGCAAGTCAGGATAGTGTGTGATCTGGAGGGGAACTTGCATGTGGTGGTGTTCCCATGTGAATGTAGCCCTTGTCCTTCTAGGTGGTAGAAGTCATGGGTTTGCAAAATGTTATCAAAGGAGCCTAGGTGAGTTTCTGCAGTGCATCTTGTGGATGGTACACACTGCTGCTACTGTGCATCGGTGGTGGAGGGAGTGAATATTTAAGGTGAGAAATTGGGTACTGATCAAGCAGGCTGCTTAGTCCTCGATGGTGTTGAACTTCTTGAGTGTTGTTGGATCTGCACTCACCCAGGCAATTGGAGAGTATTCCATCACATTCCAGATTTGTGCCTTGTAGATTGTGGACAGGCTTTGGGGAGTCAGGGGGTTAGTTACTCTCTGCAGAAGTCCCCGGCTCTGAACTTCTCTTGTAGCCACAGTATTTACATGAATGGTCCAGTTCAATTTCTAGTCAATGTCAACCCACAGGATGTTAATAGTGGGAGATTCAGCAACACTAATGCCACTAACTGTCAAGGGGAGATGGTTAGATTCTCTCTGTTCAAGATGGTCATTGCCTGACACTTGTGTGGCGTGAATGTTACCTTATCAGTTCAAGTCAGAATGTTGTCCAGGTCTTGCTGCATATAGGCACAGAATGCTCCAGTTTCTAACAAATCTCAAATGGCACTGAACACATGCAATTATCAGCGAACATCCCCACTTTTGACCTTTTGATGGAGTGAAAGTCAATAATGAGGCCATTAAAAATGGTTGAGCCTAGGACACTACCCTGAGGAACTTCTGCAGTAATATCCTGGGACTGAGGTGATTGGCCTCCAACAACTACAACCATCTTTCTTTGTGCTAGGTATGACTCCAGTAAAGAGATTTGCCCAAATTCCCATTGACTTCAATTTTGCTAGGGCTCCTTGATGCCACACTCAGTCAATGCTGCTTTGATGTCAAGGGCAGTCACTCTCACCTCACCTCGGGAGTTCAGCTCTTTTGTCCATGTTTGAACCAAGGCTGTAATGAGAGCAGGAGCTGAGTGGCCCTTGTAGAAACCAAACTGAGTGTCAGTGAGTAGGTTATTGCCGAGCAAATGCTGCTTGATAGCAATGTTGATGACACTTTCCATCATTTTGCTGATGATTGAGAGTAAACTAATGGGATGGTAACTGGTTGTGTTGAATTTGTCCTTTTTGTGGACAGGGCATACCTGGGCAATTTTTCACATTGCCTGGTAAATGCCAGTGTTGTAGCTGTACTGGAACAGCTTGGCTAGGGGCGTGGCAATTTCTGGGCACAGCAAATCTTCAGCTCTACAGCCAGGCTGTTGTCAGGGCCCATAGCCTTTGCAAGATCCAGGCCTTCAGTTGTTTCTTGATGTCACGTGGAGTGAATCGAATTGGCTGAAGACTGACACCTATGATACTGGGGACCTCCGGAGGAGGCCAAGATAGATCATCCATCTGGCACTTCAGGCGGAAGATGTTTGCAAATGTTTGTCTTTTGAACTATGTGCTCCCCTATCGCTGAGTATAGGGATATTTATGGGCCCACCTCCTCCCATTAATTATTTGATTGTCCACCACCATTCATGACTGGATATGGCAGGATTACAGAGGTTATAGATCTGATCCATTGGTTGTGAGATCACTTAGTTCCGTCTATAGCATGCTGCTTCTGTTATTTAGCATGCATGTAGTCCTGTGTTTGTGTCTAATTTTTCGGTATGCCTGGTGCTGTTCCTGGCATGCTCTCCTGCTCTCCTCATTGAACTAGGATTGATACGAGGCTTGATGGTAAGGTAGACTGAGGGATATTCTGGGTGACTGAATACAATTCTGCTGCCGATGACCCATATTGCTTCATTGATGTCCAATTTTAAGCTGCTAGATCTGTTCTGAATCCATTTGTCATTTAGCACGTTGATAGTACCACACAACATGATGGACAGTATGAAGACACCGTGAAGACACAAAGTGATCAAAACTTGGAATGATTCCCTGATTAGGGTAGTTGGCTTGGTAAAGCCTTAAGTTTTGTTGCTACCGGTGTAGTTTTGGTCCCAACGTGGCGGCTGCGTCATGCACATAATCTTCTGGTCTCATGTGCTGGATGACATTTTGAAGAGATCAGTAGTGTGGGCATTAGGAAGTGTGCAGAATTGGCAGATTGTGACAACAGTTGCAATTAGATTTAGCTCCGTGGCTGCCATTTTGGTCCTGTAAACCAAAACGAACACCTCTTTAATACACACAGTTCAGCATGTGTTCAGCAGCAGGAAGCACCCCCACTCTCCCCTCCACCCGCAACCCTATCAGCACTATTAAATGCATTATCAACCATTCTCAAGTTAGCTCCTGACTCATTTCTACTGGCTCTGTCTGAGTTTGTGGAAGTACTTGTCGGTTTGGAGAGTTGAATAAAATTAGCAAAATCAACAGAGAGTCTGCTGCATATGGAGAAGGTCTTGGTTTTGACTTCAAGGTTTCTGGTCAGGCCACTTGCTCCCAGTCATGGGTACTGTAGTAACTATTCCTCTTAACCTGAAGGGAGAGAGCGAGGTGGGGCTGAGGCAACATGGAGATGACAAGCTGTTCGCAGAGGGAGGAGGAGGAGGATGGGAAAGGTGGCTTCCAGCAGGAAGAACATTCATACAAAGTCTTCCAGAGCATTTCTCATACCTCAATAAAAGCCAGGAGTGACGTGTGCATCAATGCTGTAGTAGAAAGGTGGTGCTCATGGACATCTACCACCTCTTGCAGACAGACCTGCAACCTCAGAGCAGGGCGAAGATGCTGCTGTCAGTGGCTGTAAAGCTGACCATGGCCCTAAATTTCTTTATGTTGGGGTCTTTCCAGGATGGAACAGGTGACATCTGTAACATCTCCCAGTTTGCTCTCCATTGCTGTGTAAGAGAAGTGAACTGATTCTTTATGCCAGAAGAGGGTAGTACATTGTCTTCTATCAGACTAGGTTGCATGCAGCCTTCATTATAATGAACAGGCAGCACAAAGTTCGCTTGCTGCCTGCATCACAGCCAATGGGCACAGGTTAATTGTGCATCACGATACCCACATCCATTTTTGTGCCTTATCAAATTTTTCCCCATTTATTTTTGTTTTTTGTTTCTCTATGCCCTTTAAGTTTATTCTGCCTGAAGTTATTTCATACTTTATCTTAACTTTTCATTCCTTGTCACCACCTTCCAAATTCTGTTTTTCTGTAGTTGCAGTCAGATTCCCCCGAGCTTAAAAAGCTTCATTCTCTCCCTGGTATTATTAACTAATCTTTTTTACTCTACCCTATTTAGACACAATCATTTTTTCTCCCTTTTGAATTGGGCTACTTTCAAGATACAGTTCCTGTGATACTTTCAAACACTATAGTTAAAATTTAAATGAATTTGAATAAAACAATCCCCAGTTACTGGCATAAGTAACAGAGAGGCTGCTGTCAAAAGCTAACGGTTTCGTGTGGCAGTGCAAATCAGTTTGCGATCTAGAATTAAACAAGTTAATCATTATATATTTTCCTTTTCCCAAAGTCTGAGTGGTGCCTAAATAAATAATCACTTCTGATCAGGTTGCATTGAACTGGATTAAACTAGCGGTATGCTCAGGTGATTATGCTTTGTGCTTTTTAAGTATATATTGCTGTCTTTTGGGAAGCAGAAGAATTGGTTTTCACCAGGAGCTGGGACTGATGCCATGTTTTGCTGTATGTTATTGATGGTGGAATTCAGCGCTAGTTTAACAATGCCACATTTAGTCATGAAAACAATTAATCGCCAGGTGCTCTGAACACTGTGCTAGTGTATCTAGGAGAGATGACCTCACTCTAGCAGGTTTACAATCTGTAAACAGTTGCATTTGTGAACTGAATTGCTCCGATTGACCTGGACGAAATCTAATGTCATTTTCTTCCTATTTTTCTGCCCCTTGTTCACCGGGTAGATCTTGATGACTGAGGAACTATTCCCACAGAACTGTGATCCTTTTCATATGGTGCCCATGTGGTTATTCTACCTGTGTGCACATGACACCTGAGCACAGTCTGTTGTCCACGTGCCAATGTACTTTACAACAGGAGTTTGTCAATAGTAAAGAAGATTGAAGGATGATCTGATTGAGATGATTAAAATGCTAAAAGGATTCAATAGGGGTAGTCACAGAAAAACTATTTCCTCTGGTGGGGGAATCAAGATGAAGGAACATAATCTTAAAATAGAGCTAGGCTGGTCATTTAGGAAGAAAATCAGGAAACACTTCTCCACACAAAGGCTAGTAGAAAGCTAGAATTATTTCCTTTTTGGTTACTGGGACAATTGGAGCTATCAAAACTGAGGTCAATAGATCTTTATTAGTTAATGTATCAAGAGATTTCAAGGAGATATTTCCCTAACAGCACTGTGGGTGTACCTACACCACATGGACTGCAGCAATTCTAGAAGGCAGCTCAACACCACCTTCTCAAGTGCAGTTATGGATGGGCATAAATGCTGGCCTAGCCAGTGACACTCACTTCCCATGAATGAATAAAAAAAGGGATTTGGAGCTAAGGCGGGTTAATAAAGTACAGACCAGTCATGATCTAATTGAATGGTGGAGTGGGCTTGATGGGCTCAATGGCCTACCCCTGTTTCTATGTTATTAAATGACATGGGAGCCCTGAGTGACTTTCTCCTCTTTCTTTTGCCATTAGTGATGTCACTCTGGCTCTATATCCACTGAGCCATTAAAAGAATGACTTTTTTGTGTTTAAAATTTTTTAGGTGGATGGATTTTTCTGCTCTTCAAATTTAGGCATCAACAGATATTCACAGAGAGTTTTTATTTGATCATTCTTCAAATGAAAAAAGATGACGTTTACAGAGGCCAAAGAACTGTCTTTCTCCAACACAAACTATCACATTCAGGAAGCCAATTTTTATTTAGCTAGACAATCAAAACCAACCAAAGAAAACATTTTTTGACATACTCTGAAGGTTAACTTTCATATGATATATAATTGTTCACACTAGTCTAAATCTTCCAATTGGTCATCCCTGATTAGAGGAAATCAAATGGACATCAGCAGCAAAAATGGGGGAGGGGGGGTTTAATGTATTATATCAGATTTTATTCCATTCAGTGTGCTACCTAATTTTCTTCTCCAATTTTGTATTTGTGGTGGAAAGAAAAATTAGGCCCCAAAGATGACATCCTTCTTGGCAGCGTTAGCAACAGTTCAGCATCCATCACTGCCTGAACTTTAGAGGATAGTATAGAGTCAAGAGCAACATGTGGTGAGTCACTGGGCACAAGTAGGCTGTAGCTAGGTTAGGGGAAAAGACAGTTTATGTGCCAGCCCACCAGAGGGCAGGATTGCAGATGCATTATGCTACAGAGGACTCAGATGAGGACTCTGATGGGGTGGCATACATGAAAATGGTCATGCACACTGAGGTGCTTGGTGCATTAACAGGCCTGCCAGAGAGCTTGTTGTCACTGTCAGTGAGGAGTCCAGCTCCAAGTAGGCACAGGACTTCATGCTGAGCTTGGAGCCCATCCTTCCCAGTGTTTAAGTAGCGGCCAACTCCAAGACAGCACTTTTGGACCCAACAATGGTGTGTCTGGTGGTCACTGTCTCAGCTTCCATTGCAGCACAGGCAGAAGCCATCTCAGCGCTGCAGTAAGATCATGAGATCCATGCTTGGTACCATGCAGGCTCAGACGGTTGCCATCTTGGCTGTAGATCTCACTTCATGACAGATAGTAGGATGAGGGTATCCTGGAATTTGAGATGGGCATAAGGCAGGGACATACTGTCACCCTGAATGTTCTTGACGACACCGGATGCAACAGCCTCAGTTACAACTGGCTCATGATGTGGAGCACTGTCTCCTCCTGAGGGTTCATTCAATGCAGGCGTGCCTATTCCTCACCAGTTCTCTGCTGCTCCCTGCGGCTATGGGCCACTTTGTCCTTCAAGAGAGAGAGAAAAATTCCAATGAATGTGTCTTTGCATGATGTGTCTGTCGTACCTGAATAACTGGAGCTATGTGGAAGCAGCATGTGGTGAGTGTGAGGCTGGCAGCATTGGAATGTGAGTGAGAGTGTGGTGGACTTCCTGAATGTTAGCCACGGATCCTGATTGTTCCACATTACTGGTAGGTGAGTGATTGGGGTAAGGTGCATTGAGTAGTGTGAGAGATTGGTGGAGTGGTGAGTAGGAGATGTCATGTGAAGATGCATTCACTGAAGTTGACCATCCATGTGAGGTCATTGAAGTATATCCCACATTACAGCCAGGTCCCTTGTGCTAGATTCAGGGAACTGACTTCCCTGGCCAACTGTTCCCATTGCTCTCTCAGGATGTGATTTTAGGGCCACTGACCCCCTTTGGGAACATGCATCACTAATGTCTCCAGAACCGCATCAGAAAACTTGGGAACCTTCTCCCTTGCCTGTTGCTCCATTAGCTACGTTTTTATTTCCAGCTCATGTTGTATGAGTGAAGCTCCTCTTTAAGAGGCTGCCTTTAAGAGGTAAGACATGCTGGCCGCACAGGCTGCTGGTCCCCTATTGAGTGTGCAGCCAGTCAGTACCACATTTTGGGCTGCAAGCTGATCAAAATTATTTAGCTGAGCAGGTAGCACAAGGTTTGCCTGTTGCCTGTCTCAAGGGTACCAGGCACAGAGTAATCGCACATTGTGATCACCTTACCCACTTTTCCCTTCCACCATCACTGGTATTACCTCATTCTGCACCATTCCCACTCCATCACCTGACAACAGACTCAGTTTCCGACTTCCACATATACTCTGCCAACTATTGACTTTCTCCAAGCATTTTTGATTCTCAAACAGATTTTGCAAAGGCTGAAAAATACATTAAAAGAGCTTTTGTATTTATTCCCACATGTGACCACTTACCTCCAATTTAATCATTTTAAATTTGGTCATTTACCCCTTGTAAGGAACCACTTGAATTTCTCACCACTTGCTCCCCATTCTGTGAACTTCCAATGCCAGGCCTACTACGGATCAGGAACTTACTGTGAGAATGGATGTTATTTTTAAAAAATACTTTTGGGGAATATTGTGTTATTCTGTGAAGAAGGATGTGTGTCTGTGTGTGTAAATGATTTGGTCAAGCTGGGGAAAGGTCAGTAGAGACAGGTTGGGAGGTTTAAGACATGAAAGGATAGAGGTGTTAGGTTTGTGCATTTGTAATGAGATACTATGGTGGGTTTGAGTTACAAGTAAATAGGCTGGAGCTAACCTTTGCTTTTTTAGATAAGTTGAGAGTTTGTTTGAATATCAAAGGGAAGTCAGAGGTAGCAAGAAATATTTTTGCATCTTACAGGAGTTCCATAAATAAACAAAGAGGGTATATTACATTTTATTGACCTGAAAGCAATGACAAAGTAGAAACATGAAAGATTTTATATTTGGAAGGATTTGAGTTTCAAAGAGGTGTAAGAACAATGGAACCTGAGATGAAAGGGAGAAAAAGGTATTTTAGAGTTACTGTGGAGAGCTTAGTCAGGATGCTTTTGGCTGTTGGCAGTGTGAGTAAGACATTCTGGAAACAGCTCTAGGCTGGGAGAAGGTGCAGTTTCAACCAGCCATTCAGTCAAGCCAGAAAAGTCTTGGGCTGCAAATGTTCTGAAGTCTTGGAGTTCCACAGTGGAGTGGAAGCGAGTTTAAGAAGTCATGTGATGTGCCTTTATTAAAGCTACAGCAGTTTGCACAATGGTACTGGATTTTCAAAGCTAAACATCTACATGGGAGTGTTGCCCGAAAGGTGGTTACTTGTGGGTTTGAGCAAGTAAGGAGTCTTTTGGGGGAATGTTTTGTAAGACTAATTTTAACTGTGTAACTGTAATCTTGTGTGCTTAAGTTTTCTTTTCTTCTTGTTAATAAAATTTTGACTTTTAACTTTTAAAATCCCAAAAGTGTTACTGGACTTCTTGCTGCAGAGATCAGGACGTTTTCTTCAGAAGACAAAGAAAGAGGTATAGCCCGTAAGCCAAGTTTCCCTCTGGGAGTTAGTTTGCTCAGCAATTAACATCTGCTGTGGTCACAGCACTTACACACACTAAAGCCACCAAGCCAGGCACATTAAGTGTACATTAACAGTTTGGGAGTTGTTAGTAACACCTGATTAGACATTCTATCCTATTTATGCAAATTTTTGTCAGGGGAGGATCCAGAATGCAAGTAGCCCTGGAATTTTTGTGGAGCTTGGGGAAGCACTGCTACTCCTCCTGGCCCTAGAAACATAAATAACAAGTTCCCTTCTGGGCTGCTCTTCAGTTGGACCACCTGCCATGTGTGGCACATGATCCATCCAGTTGAGCCCTAAAATTATAGTTGGGGTGCCATTTAGATTATAGGAACCCAATTTGCATATCAGGGCTCACCCCCTGACACTGGTGGTCTCTTTGGGTGTTTGGCATGAGGCCTTTGAAATGAAGAGTCAGCCACACCATCAGTGGAATGATCGATAAGTCATCCCTACAATGTTCAACAGCTATTGGCCTGTTTCCACTAGGCAGGGGTCTCCCCCAGTATGAGAGCTTTGCAACAAAGCAAGGAACATTTTAACGGACCTGTGGAATCCAAATACCCTTTCAGAATCTGCTGTATTATTTGGCAACCTGAATGTCAATATATTTTTTTCCATTTCCTTCACAGTTTTCTCCCCTTCTTTCCTAAAGATGCTGACCACAAACTTCAGCTCTGTAGCACCCATAACTTTGGAGTTCTAACCCAGTGTCTGCAGCATGGCAGGTGCAAAGCTATTGACTTTCACTGGGGTGACTGCAGATGGCCTTGGAGGACATCCTTGAACAGCTCTGGACCTAGAAGGCTTAAATCGTTGGACTGCTCCATCTTAGAATGAGCAGCAGCAATCTGGCTGATAGGTCAACCAGCAAGGGCATTACGGAGTGATAGTGGTAGGACTATGAATACTATCATTCAGACACAGCCTCAGTAATTCTCATAATCTGCTGGAACACAGATTTCTGGACTGCTGGGAGACCCAGAAAGTCCCTTTGAGCACCAGTATCCTCAGCCATGATGACACCAAGCTGGGCTTGCATGGCAACAAGCTGAGATTTCATGACCTCACTCTGAGCTTCCACCGCAGTGCCCTGACTTTGGGTGGCTTCTGCTTGTGCTGTGGAAGCTGAGACATCAGCCATCAGGTCCTGCATTATGCTCCAGTCCACAAGCGTGCTAATGAGATAATGGAGTTTGCCACCATTTTCACCCTTGAATGAATTGGCTCCAAGCTCTGCACGAAGCCCTGTGCTAAGTTGGAACCAGTCTCCTCCATGACAGTGACAACAGGCTCTATGGCAGGCCTGCCTTGGCACCAAGCAAATATTTGTGCACATCCTTCAGCCTTTTCCCAATGCCATCTCTTCGAAGTCTGGTCCCCCTGAGGGAAGACCCCTATCTCCTCCTCTTCACTCCCTGCACCAAGGCTTTAGTGCTGAGTCGGAGGTTCTTGTTCGTGCTCTCTGGCTTATTGTGTCACCAAGGTTCATCCTGCTCATTATTCCTCTTTCATCACTTCCAGCCCCAATGCATTTCACCTTTAAGAGACATAGGTTGGCTTTAAGTAGTGCAGGCTAACTTTAAGTTCTAGTGGTCTCACATAAACTTGGGCACCCTGCTGAGGTGCGTAACCACTGCTTAGCACTGCACTGCACACCATTATCATTTTATTAACAGGCACCACATGTTTGTGTACTGCCTGCATTAATTTGGGCAGGCGCAAGTTAATTGTGCTGGTTTTTGGGGACTATCAAATTTTGCCCCCATTGGCTCTTGTACCCAGTACCTCATAGTCATCCTACACTGTGAACCATAAATGAGTGTCAGTAGCATTTTCAGTCAAATCCTCAGTCCTTTCCAGATACTCACACACCTACACAATCACTAGCTCTGGTCACTAGAGAGTTAATCGAGAATGGGAGCCTTAAGTGATTTTCCCCTTTCCCAACGCATGGGAATTGAGGTCACTCGTAGAAACCTAATCACTGCCCTAGTTAAGACCAGCTAACACACTACAGATTAAAGATTAAACCTGGGATTTTCTGGTCCAAAGAGTTCAGAACCATGTCACAAGATCTATGTACCTACCAAGAGAGCTATCAAATCAACTTGAATGTATCATGGTCCAATAATGGAAGTCTTATATTATTTGAAGTAAAAGTATGTGTGAGGTTCTTGGTATTATTCAAAACCTACTTTTTATGGTCTACTTTATGCACTATAGCAAACGGAGGGTCAAACAGTGTACACGCTTATCAAGTGTCTTTTAGACAATTTTGATGATATCTAGAAATATTCTGTTTAAGTATTCATGGAATAAAACATTTGAGGAGTTAGATATTGGCTTGTTTCCCAGAACGTAATTGCAATCCTGGTTACACATTCATTTTAACTCACGGTCTGTTAAATTGCAACGCTGACTCAGTTAAGATGTATTTATCAGCCATCATAATGAGATGCCATAAATATGTTCTTTTGTTTTGTGCCTAAAAGTCACACATGCTGCTTCTTGCCTCAGGAACAAGAGACTAAAAATTAAATTGTTTGTGGCGAGAACAGGCTTCAAACTGGAAGCACTTAAAACATGATTTGTTCTTATTCTTTCCAATTTTCTCCCCCTCCTCTCAGGAAATCACGGCTGGAGGTACGGTTTCCATGGGCACAAGCAACCAAGTTGTTATTCTTCATGCGTGATCCCACATAGGGAGCATCTGCAAACTGCAATTTAGAACCAAAACCTAATCCTGTCCTTAGTGATCAGGAAGAGAAACCCTGGCTGATTGATTTTTATACTCCCTAGCCTTGTGCCCCATTGTAACCCCAGCTGAGATCAGCAAATTTGGCACAAATTAGGCAACAAACCTGGAATCTTTGTCTTCTCAATATGTCTCTTATTCCATTCTCCACCCCATCATTAAATATTGGCCACAAAATTCAACTCCCTAACGCCCATATGTTGGGTGCTACAAGTGCCTTTTTAACTCCAAAAAGGCACCTAAGGCATGCACACATTTCTGGTACAAGGCATTTTGCATTAACACACTCTGCATTACCAGCACAATTAACTTGCGCCTGCTCTAACCTTGTGGTGCCTGTTAATCATTATAATGGTTAGCACACTCACAGGAAATGTCTTCTGGGAGTATGCAGTGTAGGCAGGTTGTGATGTCATTAACATATAATGCTGATTTACATACGGTGCCATTTGAAACTCAATGGGCTGGATTTAATGGTCATGGGCGGTAGGCACATCCATTCTCGGATGTCCTGATACAATTAAAAGCTAATCAGGCACCTACCTGGTCAGAGTTGGTGTTCCCTGGTCTTGCAGGATGGATGTCTCATTTTCACAATCTGCCAGCCAATCAGAGACCAGCAGCACTTTAGTACCAGCATGCACCACTGGAAGAGGTGGCCACTGTCAGTACTGCAGGAAGTGCCAGAAGAAGGAACAGCCATGGAATCCCGAAACCCAGGTAAGTGGGCCAGTTAGGAATCGGTGTAAAGGGCAAAAAAGGCAAGGGTTGTCCTCCTGCGAGGGTGGCCTTCCCTTGCCACTGGTGGGTCCCTCTGTTGGGCACAAGGTCCCCCCTCCCTCCCCCTCAAGTCACTGGCAGGCCCACTGAAGTATACACATGATGTGGCCACCCACAACTCCCCACCCCCATCATGCTGCTGGTACGATACCAGCAGCAGTGGGCTGAACTCTTAAGTGGCTACTTCAGATCCTCAATTAGCGTCTGGGTGGGAAAGCTGTCTTCGATTCTTCCTGTCCTGGACTTAATTCAGGGGGGTCGGGAAGGCAAAGGGGCCTCTGCCCCGGGTCATCCTCCTCCACTATACGCCCACCCTCCCCATTGTATCTCAGCCCGCTCTCGGAGTTGCTGGGGATGGGGGGCATTAAATTCTGCCCAATGTTTCAGCCAACACCATCTCTTAAACATGCAGAGCTAAACACAAACTCAGCAACAGGAAGGCACAACCACTCACCACCCCATTCCCCCCACCACCAGCAGCAGTTAACAGTTAGTTGCTGATTGATTTCTACTGGCTCTTGCTGTGATTGTAGAAATGCTGGGTGCTGGGTGAGTTCTTTAAAGTTCTTTAGAGTTATTCAGATGTACGGGGAGTGGTGAGGCAAGTGCTGAAAGACTTTGTCCTGTCTTCAAGGATTCTGCACAGACCAGTTGCTCCCATACACAGGTGCGCTAGCCTGTATCCCCTTTGGACTACAGCATGACAGAGAGAATCAGCTCTGGTGACAGAGCACGACAAGTTGCTGGAAGAGGGAGGGGAAGAAGCATAGTCAGCAGGAAGTCAAATCCACAGGGAATAATTCTTGTAGCTGAACTTCAGCTAGGAACAGTTAGACATTTCTGCTTCACTAAGGATATCCTGATAGAGGCGTTGTGCCAAGTTGATGTTGGACTCCTCCATGTTCCATGACTTTGAACACAGGCTTTCTGACAGGCTTCCCAATGCACCAAGGATTATGCTATGCACATCCATCAGGCTTTTTTCTGCAGCAGAACTCATGTATAACTTCACCTTGCGGAGAGCTAGCACCCCAGCGTTTTCCTTTCCCCTCACCCTGGTTGAGGGCGCCTTGTGCCCTGTGTCTCGCCACAAGCAGACCCTGACACCCTGCTATCCTCTGAATAATGTATAGAGTCAGTATCTGAACTGGTGATGTAAGTGTGGATCGAGTGACACTGTGCCTTCACCATCACCGTATTCTTGGTCTTCCTCTACTGTCTGAGCAGGGTGCAGTTTTTGGATATTAGAAAGAAAAGAGGAACAAGGGTAAAGTTGTGATGAAGGGAGTAAAGAAAGTAAGAGTGCATGCTCTACTGATCTGAGGCTTATAAATCAGAAGAGATTAAGGGGTGATAGGGAAATAAGATGTGAGAAGGAGGGTTAGGTACAAGAATACCATCATTATTAATGATTTCAGCCCCGTTGTTGGCTGTGGCCCCAGTAATGGCCCTTCACATAATGGCCAGTATATTCTCCTCCTTGGGCATTAGAACATGCAGAAACAACACCCTCCTCCACCCATCCTCCAATTAGTTCTTGCTGCCTCTGGTTGAGCGCCACCATCTCCTGCATGTGAGTGGGAAATGTGAGTGCCATGCGGTCTGTTTTCATGATGTGACTGTTTGGTTGAATAGCTGGCTGTGTGAGCAAACTGTGAGATGTGGGTGTGAGGCTTGCAGCAATGTTAAGTTTGTGGGGGTGAGGTGAAGCATATGAATAGGAAGTATGAGTGGTGATTGTTAGAGATTATTGGCCAGTGAGTGATCGGGGTGTAATGCATTAACTAGTGTCTGAGGCTTGTGTAGGCTGTGGGATATGGCAATTGAAGATACTCTTGGTCACTCGTATGAGATCATTGAACTTTGTACAGCACTACATCTAGCTCTCCAGTGCTTGACTTCTGGCATTGACTGCCACAGCTATCTGGTCTGACTACTCTTGCACAGATTGTCTGGAGAGTTTCCTGGCCTCCTGAGGATAGATCACCTCCTCTCTACCTGCTCTACCATCCAGTGCCACATACTAGGCACCTTGAACTTATTGCACCATAATTCATTCTTCTTCAGCTCAGGCTTTCTTCCACAAACAGTTCCAGGACCTGTTCCAGCCAGAATGCACCCTCCCTTTAAGAGATGCAGACTGGCTTTAAGTAGTGCAGGCTAACTTTAAATGGTGCGAGTCTCTCAGAAACGCAAGTTCCCTGCTGCAGTGTGCAGCCACTCAACAATGCATTTAGCACTGGCAGCACACAGCAGGCATCAGGAAGTTGGCATGCTGCCTGCATTGGAAGCAATGGAATTGGGTTAATCGGGTATCATGATCCCCATGCCTGTCAGGGACTATCAAACTTTTCGCAATTATTTTCTGCTGAACTGGGTGAACAAACTGCTCCTTCGTCTCTCTCAGTGCTGCTCCACAATTTACCACAATAGCTGGGAGAAGTATTTCCAACTCATTAGACTAGACTCTAGCTACAATGGGTTTTTTGGTGCAGAATGTGCCCCACAAGTAAAATTCAATGGAGCGTTACTCATTTTGTTTGGAAAAATTTCAAGTGGATTAAAAGACAGGGCCACTGATGCGAAAGACACTGCCTTTGAAAAGCCACACTACCTGAGAGACCACAACTGTGAGACCACAACTGTGAACTAAAACCCATGCCCTCTTGAGATTTCAGAATGATGATGTTCATTCTGCTTATGAAACTTTTTAAAAAAAGGAACATGGTTTTTTTTTTGAACATATATTTTATTTTGACATTTTAATGGTGCACTCTCCCTCTGTACCCCCTCCTCCCCCATGCCTGCAGATGGAACAGCAGAATAAAGTCCCTTCATATATTAATGGCAGACAGTTTATTTCAAATACAGATGCAGTGTAATGCTGAGCAAAATTAGGGAACATCCCTGGGTGTAATGTACATACAGACTCAGACATTCATGATCTAGAACTTGATTGACAATTCTTGTTTACACTGTTTTATTCTGGTGCTAAATTACAAGTCACAATGCACTTAATATCTTAAATATTATCTGGTAAGATGTGAAATTGGAGTTTATCACTTGGATTAAGTAGAAATAATAAAATAATACCAATAGATGTGGCTGTGATGTAGTTCAGTATTTATTATGCACATTTGTTAATCAAGTCCAGTATATAACGTTATAAAAGGAAGAGAACTGGGTCCATTCTGACTGAAATCATATCCCTCTTATTCACTTCTCTCTCATGTGTGAATTAAACCTACCCTGTTTCAACCACTCCATGTGGCAGCAAGTTCCATAAATCACCACAATCACCACATTCTGTAAAGAGATTCCCTCAGTTTTTAAATTTGATTTATTAGTGGCTATTTTATATTTATGCCCCCTTGTTCTGGATTCACAAATGGAAACACTCCACTCTATCAAACCCCTTCATAATTTTAAAGGTTTATATTAGGTTTCCTCTTCGAAAGAAAAGAACCTCAGCTCAATCTTTTCTCTCATTTCTGATAAATCCTTATAAATCTTTTCTGTGCTTTCTCCAGTACTTCACTACTTTATGTAACACAGAGGCCAGAACTGTGCACAGTACTCCAAACTGCTGTTAGTTCCTTCACGAAGACAAACTCCGAACCAATTATACTGCACTGTTTTTAATGTTATCAGGGAGCTGGCTGAACTCTCCATTAACATTAATATTTAAGCAACGCTCAGTTGTTAGTAAGCAGAAGCCTGCTTATGTATCCTAGCAGGCATAAGCAGAGCTCCACTATCTTTTGGAAGAAGGCAATGTGGGTGCTGGCAGGGTAACTATGATAATGAACCTGACTTGCAAACTTGGATTGCAGCCAAAGTTCACTTAGTAGCATTAAAGGGGAATATACTGTCTGTTCATTCATTTCAAAATGACCATTTGTGTCAAACTTTTAAAAAAAATTTGCTTTCAATTAATTGTTTCATTAATTTTTTTAAACAGTGAGGGATGATGGGAATGCAGCCTCAGAATTTGGTGAGGTCATATGAGATCATCTGATGCACTTCTTTTGATGGCTGAACAAGTGTTTCTGGAAAAGCACAGTCTGCCACACGTGCCGCACATAAAATTGTCCCTTATTGGTAGTGCGGGATGATCCCTGCAGCCATCTTGTTTGCAGGGCTGGCATCTGCTTTGGAGCTTGTGAAACCACAGGACATCATGGCGTGAATTCCTGCCACAGCTGGTGTCAGAACCTGTATTGGTCGTCAGCTAGAGTTTCCCACTTGTTGTGATAGTTGTTGAGGGCTTTCATGTCCCTTTGACAACATCTTTGGATTGGAGCTTTGGGTGCCCTGTTGGTCTCACAGCACAGGCTACCTCTCCATATAGCTTATCCTTGAGATGTGGCCATATTCCATCCTGTGCACATGCCCAAATCAGAGGGAGCCTTCTTTGCTTGATTAGTGTTAGAATGCTTGACATGTTTGTCCTAGAAATTCAGTAGTGACTTTGTCTTTCCATGAGATACCTGTTGTAATATGCCTTTAAGGGATAGCAGCAAGCCAACACTAGAATGGAATGTGATCCAGTCTCAGCTTCACTTTGGCTTATGAGCAGAACACAGCATATATAGCTCTGTTGCTGACGTCTTCAAGCTTTCTATCTGTATATATCTGTTCTCATGTTCCCAGTTTAAATAAATGAATCCATAAGGGATTATCCAATCCCTTATGAGCGTCTTTATATCGTTATAAAAACATGACAATACCGAGGATGCATCGTAGACATTGGAGATGGAAGATATTGAATCTTTCTTCTTGGTGAGTCTAAGTTGCCTGGGCTTTGCAGCTGTACAGCAATGTGCTGAGGATATAGCCCTTATCAATAAACATCTTGGTCCTGCGAATCAGGCTGTTGTTATTCCATGCCTGTTTTTAAACATTAACTTTTGATAATTTACACATGTATCAAATTCCTTTTCCAATTAATCCTAACCTTACTGACTGAGCAGGAAATGCATATGCTTATCAATATAAATAGTGTGACTCCACTTTAACCCCTGTTCTTGCTAGTCAGAGAAGAATAACAGACGATCAGCATAATATGCACTGGGTGCAGTGATTGAAGGTTTAAGCATGTTGAAATATTTAAAGTTACTCAATTATTAGATTTCCTATGCACAATTCTGACAGTGGTTTAATCAACAGTGATGGGTGAACTCGAGCTGCTGGAAAGTAAGTTGAAATCCCTGTATTTTTGCTACCTCAAGGTTACATGCGGACTCTGGTTGAGGGGGTTAGCGGGCTTTGAGCATACCAGCAGCAGGGTGAACTTTTTGTGGGCCCTGGAGGAACACACTTGGCTCTTGTTGCGTCATAAAAATGGACACTGAAAATCCGCTGAGCTTTTACTGAGTTACCTCCAGCAGTCCCTTTAAAGGTCACTGATTAGGCTGCTCAGTACCTGGTGCTACCGGGTGGAGCAAGCTCCACACATTTGTGCCTGAGCTGCACATTTATTATTTACAATTGGTAAAGGACCTTGAATTGCATTTTTGAGGCACCTCTAATTCCTGTTTTAGGTAGGCGCCCTAGACAACTAAAGGTCACCCGAAACAATGTGGCATCTGGTGCACTCAGCACTGCTTGAGTGAGGCAGGCTGCAACATGAAACAGGGAGGACTTAGGCCAATTCTACACTGGAAAGGCAGGCAGTTGTGAGTTAAATTTCTCTTCAATAATGCCAGAGAGGCCTTAAAACACAATTCTTTAACCTTAATACGTTAGGGCTAATTTTAACCCAGGACAAGTCAGACTGTGTTGGAAATTGGGGATTTGGTGGGTGGGTGGGCGGAGGGAGGGAGGTGGGGTGGAGGGTGGGGGTTTAAGTTGTGAAAGCTGGGAAGCCTGACTACAACAGGCTACTTTCCTTTTAACCGGAGTGGATTTGGGGTCTGCGAAGTAACCTGTTCCTGAGAGGCGGGTTAATAATTATAATATTTAAATGAGGTTCGGTGGCTCAGATTTTACTGTGACTTCAACACGGGTTTTCCAGGGATTGGGAAACCCACCATCTAAAGGGAAGCAGGAGCTGCCAGGTTCAGCAGGCAGGTGCTTTTCCAGCGCTGTTTGTGGCCCAGGAGGAACAGGACTGCTCCCCCCCACACCCAGCCCCTCAAGCAAACCTGTGCTTCCCGCACCCCCATACTCCCGCGATCTCCATTGTTCCCCAGCTCTCGATGTCTTGGCCCCTTCCCTATGATCTCTCCCCTCCCCACTATCTATCCCTACCCTGAAATAAAATGTCCCTCTCTGCTGATGTCCTTGCATCTCACATCCCCACCACCCCGATTGCCAGGGAACCTCCCCAGTGATCCTCAGCTGCGGCTTAGCTTTCCTGTCAATCAGCTGGTCAACCCTCAATTTAACCAGCTGCCGGAAGGGCAATGAAGTAAAAAAGGTTATGGTGATCTCCTGCCAGGTTTCCATGTTCCGGCATTCTGCTCCCTCCCCACCTCTCTGTAAATATTGAGGCCATCAAGTTTACATTGCTTTGATGAACAATCATGCCTCCCATTACCATTAATACACAAAAATGGCAATATCTTTTTAATCTTGATACATAAAACAGTAAGAAAAGGGTTATTTTTAAATGATTGCTATAATGCCAGTTAAGAATCAGAAAGCAGTGGCTGTAACAATAGATCACAGCAAATGGAGCTGGCATAGGTACAATTTTATTATCTCTTCCTGCTACCATTTATAGACCAGTGCTACATCCGTAAAGAATAGCTGGCAGGCATCAGCTACAAGCAGTCAGTGTAGTAGGAATCAAGCGAAAGTATTACTAGGTCACTGATAGGTCATGCATTAATGATTAATAGTTCCATAAACCCAGTATTTTCAATGACATGAACACTGTGAGTTACTGGGAAAGGATAGGAAATGTAGGCATGCATTTTGAGTATTTTACTTCATAACACTTTTTTAATGCCAGGTTTTACATTTTTTGATTATCCAATAAATCCTTCTGACCATTGTAGCTAAAGAGGCAGTAGCTTACAAAAAGCTGATGGGTTGCTTTAGCATGTTTGGACGAATGTGGTGATGTTGTTTCTTACAATCTTAGATACATTCTGCCTAATATAAAACAAGTTGTCTCTATGGCATTGCAGTACCTTCTTCTGAAGTTCTTTCTTTGATTTTTTTTTTAAAGAGCCAACCCAATCACTCCAAATGCTAATAAACTAATTTCCTATTTCTAATTTTGGTTGTTAATTCTCTCATGATAATAGCTGATTGTGGTTGTGGACTCCAGCATTAGATACTATGTGGTACTCAGTGCTAAATACAGGGTCAGCTGACCTGGGGGTTGAAGGCCAGATAACACATGTTGGAGCCTGTCTTGATAGAGTTCAGATACTGCAGATATGTGTTCGCGTTCGGAAAATGTGTTATCAATAAAGTTAGCTCAGCTACAATGTCGCCAGCCTCTGGACATCATTAAATCAAGAAACAAGACATGGTGTCAGAAGTAAAGTAAACGCAACAATGGAGATTCTGAAACCACCAACAGAGCTCAGTTTGGAGGGCAATCTTACTGAAAACTGGAGGAGGTTCCGGCAGTGATTTGAGCGGTACCTCACAGTGACGGGCAGTGATAAAAAAGACCCTGAGGTACAGTCTCCCATCTTTCTTCATGTAGCAGGAGAAGGAGTCCTAGAAGTCTATAACACATTCACATTTAAAAGTGATGAGAAACAAAATGACTTGAAAGGAATAATGGAAAAATTTGAAGCCTACTGCAACCCTAAGAGAAATAACACATATGAAAGATACTGATTTTTTTTATGTGCATGCTAGGCAGTGACATTAGTCAATATGTAACTGAGCTGAGAAAATGAGCTAAATCATGTGAATTTGGAGAGCTTGAAGAATCACTCATCCGAGATAGAATAATTTGTGGGATTGTAAATGACTGTCTGAGAAAACGGCTTTTGAGAGAAGTTGATCTCAAGCTGGAGAAAGCAATAAATATCTGCAGAGCAGCAGAGACAACGAAATGCCAGATTTAACAGATGACAGAAGATGATAAGCTGCACACAGTCAAGCAGTTAGATGCAGTTAAACAGAAACAGCCCCGGGAAAGAACAAATAGACAGCCTGAAGGTAAAAAGAACAATATTGCTTTCAAAACATTTAAATGCAGCCGATGTGGAACACAGCATTTACCATGTAGTTGTCCAGCCTACGGAAAGCAGTGTAAGAACTATGATAAACCAAATCACTTCACTAAGGTGTGTAAACCGAAGAAAATGCACACAATTGCAGACGATGACACAGACACTGAAACTTAATTTTTTGTTGGTGCAGTAACAACAGATTCTAAAGAAGATGGATGGGAAGTTGATTTAAAAATTGCCAACATGATGGTGAATTTCAAGCTTGACACAGGTGCACAAGGGGATGTCATTCCCATAAGCCGGTATTGTAAGATAAGCAAAGAAAAACAGCTAACTAAAATAAAAGTGAAGCTGTCTACTTATACAGGGTGAAAAAACTGCTGTAGAAGGTAAGCACACACTTAAAGTGAACTCCAAAAAACAGTCTCAAGCACTTCCATTCATAGTGGTGAAAACTGATGCAAAACCCATTCTTGGAATCAAAGCTTGTGGAAATCTGAAGCTAATCAAGAGAATAATGACTGTCACCACTGCTGACATCCTGAGTGAGTATAAAAGGAGAACACACCATCAAGATTGACAAAACTGTAACACCCAAAATACACCCCCCCAAAAAAATACCAGTAATGCTGGGAGACCAACTGAAAGCAGAGTTGGACAGGATGGAGAAACTTCACATCATCAAGAAAATTGAGCCGCCAAAGTGGGTTAATCCAATTGTAATTGTAGAAAAAGTCAGTTGGGAATCTGTTGGCTGGATCCCAGAGACCTAAATCAGGCGGTACAAAAAGAGCATTACTAGCAGCCCACAGTAGAAGAGATCACGTGTAAGTTAGCTGATGCCAAATACTATTCAGTCTTGGAATGCGAGTTCAGGCTTCAGTCAGGTCAAGCTGGATGAACGCAACTTCTATCTCTGTACCTTCAACACACCATATGGGGGCGATATAGCTTTTTATGTTCACCTTTCAGTATTAATTCAGCTGCAGAGGTGTTCCACAGAACAGTGAAGCCGCTGTTTGAAGGGTTAGAGAGCGTGGGAACCTATATCGACGATGTGCTGGTCTGGGGAGCCTCATAAGAAGAACACGACCACAGACTGAGGCAGGTGCTGGCCAGAGCTAGAGAAAGGAACCTCAAGTTGAAGTAGGAAAAGTGCAAAATAGGTCTTCATGAAATCAAGTACTTGGGACATGTACTAACAAGTGAGGGACTGAAGCCGACCCGAGTAATATTGAAGCAGTCATGAACATGCCAGCCCCAGATTGTAAGAAAGACTTGGGAGTGGTAACTTATTTTGGGAAATTCATTCTGAACATGTCAGACCTGACAGCACCTCTCAGAGAACTTCTACAAAATGATGTGGAATGGCACTGGGAACAAAGTCACCAGGAAGCTTTGTCCGGTCTGAAGAGACCACTGACCCAGGCACCAGTGTTATGATGTATTACGATGTCAGTCAGCCAGTCAAGATCTCAGACGCTTCAAAGACTGGCCTGGGAGCAGTCCTCTTGCAAAATGAGGCACCATGTGCCATATGCTTCAAAGGCAATGACTTAAACACAACAGTGGTATGCCCAAATAAAGAAAGAAATACTAGCAATTGCGTTTGGCCTAGAACACTTCCACCAGTTTGTCTATGGCAAAGACGTGGCGGTAGAGTTTGATCATAAGCCTTTGGAAACTATACTTAAAAAGCACTTGAACTGTACACCACCAAGAATCCAAAGATTACTAATGCGTCTGCAGAAGTACCAGGTCAGAGTTAAATACAAATCAGGCAAGGAAATGTACATCGCAGACACTCTGTCACTTGCATACCTACCCATCATGGAGGAAGAGGATAAAGAAACGGAAACACAGGTTCACATGCTGACAAAGAGCTTACCTGTGGTTGTAACCAAACTGGATGACATTAGGGAAGTGACCAAGAATGACGCCACCCTGAGAAAACTACAGCAGATTGCGCAAACTGGCTGGCCCATACATCGGAGCGGAGCCTCTTCTGCTGTACAAGAGAACTGGAATTTTCATGAGGAACTTCATGGAGCAGAAGGAATACTTTTCAAGGGAGAAAAGATAATAATTCCTGCAACACTGAGGAAAGCAATGCTGCAGCGCATACAATGAAAGTCACCTCAGCATAGAAACATGCAGGAGAAGAGCTCGAGGTGCAATGTATTGGCCTGAAATGAGAGCACAAATCGGGGAAATGGTGAATGTGTGTGCAGTGTGCCAAAAGTACAGTAAGTCACAACAAAAAGAACCACTTCAACCACACAGTGTTCCAGAGAGGCCCTGGCAGCAAATTGGAGTGAACTTGCTCACATTTGACCTACCAGCAGTAGATTATTACTCAAAGTTTTTTGAGTCTGTGCTGCTGAGAAATGATAGTAAGAGCATCACTGTAATAAATCATTTAAAATCAATTTTTGCTCACAACGGCATACCTGGTGTCCATCAGAGATAACAGTCCACAATTCTCAGGCACTGAGTTTTGCAAATTTGCACAGGACTGGGAGTTTTGCCAGAAATACGTCAAGTCCCAAATACTCACAATCCAATGGAATGGTGGAACGTACCGCGCAGACCTTAAAACACATGTTAAAGAAGGCAAAGACGAGTGGAAGAGACCCCTACCTGGCTCTGCTGAATTTCAGGAATACTCCATTAGAGGGCATTGGATCATCTCCATCGCAGCTCCTGATATAGGAAAGACTAAGAACTAAGCTTCCAACTGCGCCCCAGCTGTTATTTCCACAGCCAGTGAGCTGCAGTGTGGAGGACCTGCTCAAACTGTGACAGCAGAAGCAGAAACAGTACTTTGATTGAAGCGCCCGACCTCTGCCTGATCTGAACACAGGAGAGACAGTGAAGATTCAGCATGAAGGGATCTTGAATCCTGCTGTTGTCACAGGAATCACAGGAGAACCAAGGTCTTACATAGTGCAGACTCCAAATGGACAACAGTACAGGAGAAACTGGAAATTCTTACGGAAAACAAATGAAATGCAACCTCGCTCTGAACCAGAAAGTATAGCTGAAGATCAAAAACCAGAATGCACCAGTGAAGCAACAGATAACCAGACAAAGCCTGAGAGTCCTGAAAACTATCCAAGTGGTGATAATGACACAGAACTGGAGAAGGCCCCTTGACTTTAAAATCACCTCTGTCACCATTCAGAATATCCAGAGGAAGAATTGTGAAAAATCCACAGAGATACAGAGATGAATAAAAGACAAAACAGACTGATCAAAACAGAATGAGAAAGAATAGGTAAGAGACTTTGTGTACTTGAGTTGTATAAAAGTTTTTTTTTAACAGGAAATGTCACGATAATAGCTGATTGTGGTTGTGTGCTCCTGTATTACATACCATACGGTACTCTGCACTATATATGGGGTCACCTGACTTGGGGGTTGAAGGTCAGATAGCACATGTTGGAGCCTGTCTTTATAGAGTTCAGATACTATAGATATGTATTCATGTTAGGAAAATGTGTTATCAATAAAGTTAGCTCAGTTACAATGTCGATGGCCTGTGTGCTTCATTAAAGCAAGAAACAAGACAGATTTCACTGTTAGTAATGCAGATCAATAAGCATGCACATCTAACAAATGATCATGGGTGCGGCGTCATATAATGGGTGCAACCACTCATCCACAAGTGGGTGCAACCACTTGTAATGGCGGCAAATCTCAATGAGGCCTTCACTATTTTTTTGCATTGTGCAAGGTTAGATAATGAACTCTTATGGTGCCTGTTCCCATTTTGGTGGTATGGGATTCTTGATGTTGTAAACTTATAAGTTCCCCTTCAAAACTTCATCCTTGGTTAGAATGTAACTTTCTGAGAATCCTTTCCTCTTGTGGAACAGTGTCGTTACAACTATTCAGAACAGTTCTATTTTGTAGCTAAAGTAGACAAATGCTAACTCATGTGTCCTTTTTTCACTCACTAATCTTATTGCTACTACTGAATCAATAGCAACAATTTTCCTTGTTTTTATTCCTCAAAGGAATGAAAACATTTTGTTGTAGGGCTATTATGGTCACACATCACTTGAATTTACTGCAACATTGCTTAATTTTAGATGTACCCATCATCAATAGCATTTACTTCTGACTTAAAGTCCAAGTTAATGCTACACCTTGATGTCCAACCTGAAACTTCCTACAAACTTCAATTGAAGTGTTTCTCTAACTTGTGTAATGAAGTCTAAAAAGGTTTGAATTCTGATGTTGTGAGTTATCAGTCTAATTACTTCTTGAAAAATCTTTTTGTAGATATGATCATGCTGCTGCCATATGTTGGAATATTTCCCAGATGGTCTGTCTGCCTCTGTCTTAAGTCTGTGGAATAATATCTTATAAACACAAACAGAGATCATTCAGAGGTCCAGTGCTTGATAACTTTCCAACAGAATCATTGTAAGTACTTCTAGCAAAACATAAAATCCTGAATTACAGACTACTTTGCCATCATGTCTTGTTGAACAGAACAGCAAGTGATAAAATAGTTACTTTCACATGGACTTTATCTGACTTCCATCTCTCTCAACCGGTATAGGAATCAACTGTTCAAAGGCTTTGGATCCACATGTTTCCTGAGACTAAATCAGGCTTTACTTCTCTGTGTTTTCAACTTTGAAAGTTATGACATGAAGGAGAGCTGTTATCTATAATAATGCTTTTGCAAATCTTTAGTTGTTGGTTGTAGGTATTAAATCAAGATATGTATTCACTGTCCTGCATGTGTGCAGCTTAAGTCACTACAATCACATCCTTATGGAAAGCCATATTGGATGTAAGTTTCAATCCTTACGAATGTAGCCCAAAGGTTTTGAACTGATTCTGGTGAAACAACTTAACGCACTACACCATTCTGTCTTATACCAGTCCCTATCAGACACAATAATTAGGCTCTAATAGTTCACAAGGCGGTGTCCAAAATCAACTGAAATCTGTTGAAAATGTAGTATGTATCTGGGTGCAGTATATGTCTCGAGTGAAATTCCCAGGACTTCCCATTCTCAGAGGAGGTGCAGCAAGATAGCCACAAAGCAAAAATAGAAAATCTCAACTTCAAAGCAATTATTAATGAAAACTGCAACTGCACTACATTTTTACTATAATTTACCATTCAAGCCAAGGGACATACTAGATGGTTTTATGTGGCGGGCTTGAATCATCTGATGTTAACTGCCTCCATATTAGAATATTATAAGCTACTGAGTGAATGAGTTAACCATTTCTTGCCAAAGTCATCAAAGAGGAAATCATACCTTGAGCTCATGAACTAACATTTCTGCCATTGCTGCATCTCTCCTGTGGTAATTATGGTTTTATTTAGTATGTAATGTACCTTTAAGAATAATACTTGTTAAGGAAGATCACATGATCTGTAGTAACCCATAGGAGAGTAGCACAGGCTACCTTAGCTGTCAGTGTAGAGATAGAGTTGGAATTGAAAGCACATGTGTATTTGCTGCTGAGTATATTGTAAATAAACTTAATGTTTCCACCCAAGATACGTCTGCAGATCAACTCCATCATTAATAGTTGCAACTCAGCCACCCTACAACAAACTGGTGATGAAGATAAAACAGAAGAAATCAAGTTAGAAAGAAATCGGCACTGTACCTACCCAGTAATTGTAAGTAGCAAGTTCTGTTAAAATTGAAGAAGTTATGCTCTCTCAAAATTGCACAACTTGGGAGAATTGATCGTTTTGAGCCAGCCACAGATGATTGGTCTCAATATATAGAATGCCTCATGTTCTTTTTTTCAAATGAAGAGATTACAGGGGAAGAGGAGAGGTGAGCGATCCTCTTGAGTACTTGTGGGAGCAAAACCTACAGCTGATTTGAAGTTTGACAGCACCCAGTGCCCCAGATTTGAGGAATTTTGATGAGTTGGTGGACCGCATGAAGGGTCACTTTCAACCCAAGCCTTCAGTCACAATGCAGAGGTTCAGGTTTAACTCATGAAATAGAGCCCCGGGTGAGACAATTGCATGCTACATGGCGAACTTGAAGCAGTTAATGGAACATTGTGAGTTCGGTACAACTCTGAACAACATGCTCAGAGATTGTTTAGTGTGTGGTGTGAAAGAGGACCCTATTCAGAAAAGATTATTGGCGAAAGTGAATCTGGATTTTAAGAAGGTGCTAGGGATATCGCTGGCCATGGAAAGCACAGTAAGAGAATCAAAAGCAATACAGGTGCCATCCTCCACATCAGGTGGGAAACCTCAGCCGAAAGAGGCGCGAAAAAGTGAGACTCCACCGAGAAGCAGGAAACAGATCCCGCTAGCCGAAGAATAAAGGAAAATAGTTTAGCAGTGAAACTAAAGAATAATTTCAATAGAGGTGGAACCAATCAGTCTTTTAGTGATTGGCAGTTTAAAAAAATCGAATGCTACTATTCTCATAGAAATGGACATATGAAGAGGCAATGCAGGTTTGTAAACAAAAGAAGAAGCCCAATGAAATCTACAATGTAGAAGAGTGTGAAACAACAAATTCAGACGTTTACTCTTTGTTTAATTTGAAAGTTGGAAAGACAGAACCAATATTTGTCACAGTGAAAGTAAATGGCAAACCTGTTAGAATGGAAGTGGACACGGGAGCTTCCACTACAGTAATTGGGGAACAGACCTTCAGATATTTGAATAATGGTAAACATTCAATTAAGTTTAGAAGAAACAGATGCCAAGCTAAAAACATGAACGGGTGAAGACATTCAAGTAAAAGGCACAAGCAGAGTAACTGTCCATTATGGAAGCCAACTGGCAAAGCTACCCCTGATGGTGGTAGCAAGTGAAGGGCCAAGCCTCCTGGGGTGAAATTGATTAAAGGAGATTAAGTTAGAATGGGTTGAAATTTTCCAGTTGAGAGCATGTGGGCTACCAGAGGTACTTAGAAAGTACGCCACCATTTTTAAGGATGAACTAGGGAACATGCAGGGCCTGCAGGCCAAGATTCATGTGGATCCGGAAGCAACCCCTCGCTTCATGAAGGTGAGACCGGTGCCATATGCCCTGAGAAAAGGTCAACATAGAACAGACTAAAGAAACTGGGCATTATAAAACCTGTTCAGTTCTCAGAATGGGCAGCAACCATAGTCCTCATCCTTGAACCCAACTAAAGTGTCCTAATTTGTGGAGACTACAAACTGACAGTTAATAAAGTGACTAAGCTAGACAGGCGCCCCACTCTAAAAATTGAAGACCTGTATGCCAAGCTGGCAGGAGGGACAATGTACACAAAGCTTGACATGAGTCATGCTTATCAGCAATGGATAATGCTTCCCAGGAGTTTGTCACAATTAATAGCCACAAAGGGTTGTACCAATATACATGATTGCCTTTCGGTGTCTCCTCCGCTTGTGCCATCTTTCAGAGAACAATAGAAAGCTTACTGCAGGGACGTCCCAGGTTGTAGTCTATTTAGATGATGTATTGGTGACAGGATTCACTGAAAAAGAGCATTTGTCAAACTTAGAAGTCTTAAAATGTTTCTTGCAAGCTGGAGTGCATTTAAAAAAAGATAAGTGCAGGTTCCAAGCGATGGAGGTGATGTATTTGGGTCACTGGGTAGATTCACAGGACTTCCACCCAGTTGAGAAGAAAGTGAGAGCTATAACTGCAGCACCTACACCAAAGAACGCTTCAGAGCTCAAATCATTCCTAGCAATGATCAATTATTATGGGTGTTTCTTACCCAATTTGTCTACAGTGCTGGCCCCCCTGCATTCTCTACTCAAAAAGAACCAACGCTGGTCTTGGGAGGCACCCCAGTTTCTTTAAGCTTTCATAAAGGTGAAACAATTGTTGCACTCATCCAATCAATAGTGCATTATGACCAGACGAAAGAATTGGTGCTGACATGTGACACATCTCTCTATGGAGTGGGAGCAGTGCTCTATCGGAGGGTGACAGCATGGAACAGCTAGTAGGTTACGTATCAAGAATGCTCACTGTGCAGTGGAAAAGGGATACTCGCAGATAGCAAAAGAAGGCCTGTCCATCATCTTAGGTGTCAAATTTCACCAGTATGTACACGGCCATCATTTTACAATCATTTCAGACCACAAACCATTGCTAGGATTGTTTAGAGAGGACAAGGCTATACTACCCATAGCCTCAGCAAGAATACAATGATGGGCTTTAATTCTGGCATCATATGAATACATTTTCTTACATAGACCTGGCAAATCGCAAATGTCGACACCTTTTGCCTTTACAAAAAAATGAAGAGCACATCCCAGTTCCACAGGAACTTGTTTTACTGTTAAATTTCTTAGATTCTTTGCTGATATGTGCTCGACAGATCAGAGACTGGACAAATCGGGACCCAGTCCTATCTCAAGTATGGGAATAAGTGCCATGTGGTTGGTCACAGGAGCCCGCGTCTGATGAAATGAAACCTTACTTCAACAGAAGACATGAAATAACCAGCTAGGGTGGCATCTTATTGTGGGGAGCACAAATGATAGTTCCTCCAAAGGGAAGGGAGCCACTTTTAATTGAACTACACCCAGGAATTTCCCAAATGAAGAACATAGCACGCAGCTACCTATGGTGGCCTGGGGTGGATGGCGAAATTGAGAGTTTAGTAAAGCGCTGTCTGCACTGTCAGCAACTGCAAAAGTTGCCAGTGACAGCTCCATTGAACCCATAGGAGTGGCAATGTAGACCCCGGGTGCCGTTACACATTGACTACGTTGGACCTTTCCTGGGAACAATGTTTCTGCTCATTGTTGATGCCTGTTCAAAATGGTTGGATATTTATGAGGTGAAATCACCAACATCGGCCACTACAATTGAGAAACTACGTCAGAGTTTTGCTATTCACAGACTACCAGAATTAGTCATTTCTGATAATGGCACGGCTTTTACGAGTGCTGAATTTCAACAGTTTATCAGCCTCAAAGGTATCACTCATGTGAAACTGCACCATACTACCCTTCCTCAAATGGATTGGCTGAAAGGGCAGTTCAAACATTCAAGGTAGGCATGAATAAGCAAACTGGTGATTTCTTGGCAACCAAGCTAGCACGCTTTCTTTTTCATTATAGGACTACCCCTCATACAACAACAGGAGTCACACCTGTGGTGTTATTGCTGAACACTGTCTCAAGATGAGATTGAACTTAATAATGCCAAATTTAGAGGGGAAGGTGGAAAGGAGTCAGGGAAGCCAGAAAACTAGACACAACTGGCATAGCGAGAGGAAATTTACTGTGGGAGAACCGGTACATGTGAAAAACTTTGGGGAAGGACCAAAGTGGTTACTGGGTGAAATAAGTTTGGTGACTGGACCTCTATCTTGCCACGTGGAGCTGAAAGGCCGGATCATCCGTAAACATGTGGAGCATTTAAGGAAGAGGGAGACGAATCACCAAGATTTGGTTCCACCAGTGATCATGACTGGGTCTGCGTTTCCTCTTGATACTCAACCCAGGACTGACAGGTCTGATGTTCCTGTAAGAGTTGAGCATACAGAACTGCAAGTGCCCACCGAAGCACCTGATGTTCAGGCAAATCTGGAAAAGGAGGTTCCTGACAAAGAATCTGAAGCTGTGGAGCTGTGACATTCCACACGTACCAGGAAACCACCTGAAAGACTAAACTTGAAAATCCCTTACCCAGTGTAAATGTTATGTTGCCTTGAAAAATGTACTTGTAAGTATAATATGTATAGCTGAGTTAAATGGGGAGGAATGTGGTAATTGTGGTTTATTTAGTGTGTAATGTACCTTTAAGAATAATACTTGCTAAGGAAGATCACATGATCTGTAGTAAACAATAGGAAGGCATGGGCTACCTCAGCAGTCAGTGTAAAATAGAGTTGGAGTTGAAAGCACACGTGTAGTTGCTGCTGAGTATATTGCAAATGAACTTAATGTTTCCACCCAAGAAGTGTCTCAAGATCAACTCTATCATTAATAGTACAACTCAGCCACCCTACAGCACCTCCCTCACTCCCTCTTGCCTAGTAAGCCAAGGATTGGCCCCTCTGTGCTAGCCCTGGGCTCACATCTTTCACTCCATTTTCTCCTATTTCCCCCGTGCTCTCTCTAAAGTCACTTTGTTCATGAGATCCACCTCCTGATCACTTGACCCTATTTTTACTAAATCACTGACCACCCAACTCCCCTTTCTGGCTCCATGATGTTATTCACAGCTCCTTCTCCTCATGTCCTATCCCCCTCACAATCAAATCTTCCATTATCACCCCCTCCTCAAAAGAACATCCTTGACTTCTCTGTCCCTGTAATCTACTCCCCAATCCCCAATCTCCCTTTCCTCTCCAAGGTCCTGGAAGGTGTTTGTCAATTCCCAAATCCATCCCCACATTTATCTGAAAACATGTCAGATTCCATATGTATGCGGATAACACTTAGCTCCAGCTCATCGCCACTTCTCTTAATTCCTCCTCTGTCTCTATGTTGTTTCAGTCTTATCCAACGTTCAATCTTGGATAAGATATAATTTCCCCAAATTAAACATTGGCCAGTATGAAATCATAGGCTGCAAAATTTGTCTCTATAGCACCCGTCGCTTTAGGTGGCAAGATGGTATTTATGCCAGACATGCACATTTTGGCACAAGGACATTAATCTGGCCATTAGGAGGTTCTGCAGAGTAGGTAAATTGTAACATCAGTCAGTGTGCAATGCTGATTTGACATCCTTTCTTAAACACACCCAGCTGAACATGCATTCAGCAGCACGAAGGAGCCTCACCAGTGTTACTTAAAGGGATCATCAACTACTTTCAGGTTAGTTGCTGATTGATTTCTACTGGCTCTTGTTGGGTTTGTAGAAGTGCTGCTGAGTCATTTTAAGGCTATTAAAGTTGAAATCTGCAGGGAGTGGTGCTGAACATGATGAAGGCCTTGGTTCTGACTTCTAGGATTCTGCTCAGACCACTTGTTCCCAGTCATGGGTAAAGTCAGCACCATCCCCCTGGGTCTGCAGTATGACAGGAAGATGGGGCAGAGGCAACACAGAGGACAAGATGCTCACAGAGGGAAGAGGAGGAGGAGAAAGGCTCTCAGCAGGAGGACATATCCACCCAAGAACTCCAGGGAGCAATTCTCCTACCTCAACCTCAGCTGAAGAACAATGTGTGCCATGTCTCCATTCTATGAAGGAAGCACTCATTGAAATCTGGCTCAGGTGGACCTGCAGCCTCAGAGTAGAGCAAAGATGATCCTGCCAACGGCTGTGAAGGTAACCGTGGTCATGAACTTCTTCAGGTTGGGATCCTTCCAGGCTGGGGCAGGCAACATCTCTACCATCTCCAAGTTTGTCATCCATTGTGTGTAAAGGAGGTAACTGACACTCTTTTATCCAGGAGAGGGGAGTACATTAACATTCTCTCTGACCAGAGAGGAGCAGGCAGAGTTGTGCATGTGACTTCACCAGGATAATGCCATGGTAAAGGGTACATGTGGCATCTAAATGCAGAAATATATAAAAACTGTGAAGGTTTCCACTCCCTGAATGTATAGTTGGTATGTGAACTTGCTCAGTGCATCATGCAGATGAATGTCCCATTTACTGGCAGCTGACTACTCATTTCATGCACCACCTCAGCTATTCATGCTTTGATGGAACCAATTAGACAGATAGCTGGATTCCCACCCAGTAACTCACACTTTGCAAATTAGCAACAGCAGATGGTGGTACCAGAGACATCAGTGGAGAGTCTGTGTTTGAGGGTACAGCCTTTTGCAAGCTCTACTCAGCTGTACACAAATGCTGTATCCTGGGGGTCATCGCTAAAAAGGAGAATAATTGAAAAGGAGCAAGGAATGTGCAATGCACTGATAGGTCTTCCAAAGACACTGACCATGGTTGCAGAATGAATGGGAGAACCTTCCTTAAACATGAGTGGGCTGATATCATAGACCAGTGAGATGATTATGTTCGTTCATGCATGGAGTGACCAATGTCATTGAACATCAAATACTCCAATCAAATGACCCCATGCAGGCCCTGACCATGGTGACAGATGCTACAATGTCTGTCACCTTAAATAGGTTGACAGGTATCTTAGTCTTGGCCCTGCAGAGCCACACTGATCTACATTAAAGTGTTCTTCAGCACAGTGATATCAGTGAAGAGCAGGTGAGCCATGGAAGGGATGATGGCAAAAGGGATGGTTGACTGGCTGTAGAACTGCTTTGTTGTCAGTGGTGTGAAGGTGGGGTTTGGGGGAGTGAAGAGTGGCCATTGAACGTGCTTGTGACATGGATCCATTGATGTAACCAAAGTGAAACTTACATTAACAAGGGCATCCCTGGCATTCCAAGAAGCAAGCTGAGCAGCTTGGAGTGCACTGCCATCATCACCTTTCTCCTCTTCACCTTCTTCTTCCTCTTCGATCTTTCTTCTAGGAGGTTGCAGGTGGCATGACAACCTGACCCTCCTGGAACTGCTATTCGGACATGTCAAGGAAACTGTACCTTTGTCTGCAGACCCTGCTTCATAGGCAGTGCCTCCTGTGGGCAGCACCTCTTTGCTAATGCCCTCTCTCCTGTGCAACTACATGTCCATGACCAGCAGTCTGCTGGTGCTGCTGCAGGTCATGTTCCTCCTCATTTGAGGTCTAGTCTAAGGTGGCTAAAGTAATTGGACAAATCTCCAAAATATAGGAAGTAAACGGTCAGCATAAGTACTGTGAACAATCTTTCCCACTCACAGGTAAGAAAGCAACTGTGAGTTCTGATTATAATTTGGCATCTTTACCTGAGATTGATTCAACTCCCTCAAATGCTGCTGTACACTCACCTTGCTTTCGCTGGGGAGTTTCAGGAAGTCTGGGAAGCACGGGAGCCCAATGTCAAAGTCAAAAATCTGGATAAATAATGCTCTAAGGCTAAGTGCCACAACTTTGGGGTGTGAGGACATTTTGATGCAGTCTGCAGATGTAAGGTTCCTATAGCTCATAGGAAGAAAGAGAAAATAACAACAAAATCAAGTAAAATCCAAGAAGTGGATGAGCCACAGAAAAAACAAGTAATTTTCCTAGGAGAAATTAACAAAATTAAAAGTAATTATTGCAGCATTTAAATTAGAAGTTGATGATCACCCCACAGAATTCAAGCTAGGTTCTGGCACAGGTGTTTCAGTAATATCTGATGAAGTGAAATAGCTTAAAAATATCACGTTACAACCATCTTCCATCCAATTGCAATGTTCAGGAGGGACAACACAAAGGTAATAGGTCAACACTTGGCAAGATTAAGATACAAGGGTAAAGAAATGATTGAACCCCTGTACATTATACAGAACCAAGGACTCATCATCATTGAGCTGAAAAGCACACTTGCAGTTGAGGCTGATCTATAAAGTTGATGAAATTGCTGATGAGCAGTCCAGTGATGTATTCAGAAACAAATTTCCACCCTATTTTCAGGCTTAGGAAAGCTGAAGACAGAATATCATGTTACCCTAAGGGTGATGCTAAGCCTATATGAGGCTACACAGCAAGGAAGGTCCCTCACCCACTCTTAGACAAAGTCAAGAGTGAGATTGAATACATGTTACAACAAAGGGTAATTTCTCCAGTGACCATACCAATGAAGTGGTGTTCTGGAATAGTCACAATACCAAAGCCTGATGGTTCAATTAAAACCTGTGCGGACTTGACACAATCAAACAAGTCAACAGTGGCACTGGAATGTGGACCAGAAAAATGCTTTTGACAAAGTTAAAAATTTAATTTCACCAGAAATTCTAGTGCACTATGATCCAGAGTCGCCAACAATTGTAGCAGCAGACACATCATCCACAGGCTTGGGCGTAGAGCTGTTTCAAGTTCAAAAATATGGACAAAGAAGACCAGTTTATTATGCTTCAAGATATCTTATGGACACAGAGAAAAGGCATGCAACAGTTGAGAAAGAAGCATTAGCATCCGCACGGACTGGCGAGAAGTTCTCTGATTATGCCATGGGATTAAAGTTTAAAATTGAAACCAACCACAAACCTTTGGTTACCCTTCTTAACCTAAAGGAAATTGCAAAAAATGCCACCTAGAGTCCAACGTTTTAGACTGAGACTCGTGAGATACGATTCAGTTACTGAGTACGTTCAGGGGAAGTACCAAATGACAATGGATGCATTCTCAAGAATACCAGTGGAAGGAGTCAAACTGGAAGATTTAAATTTTGTTGAGGAAGTGGAAACATGTACCTCACTCATTGTTTACATTACACTTATCAGCCACGGAAAAGAGGTTACAAGAAACTAAGAAAGCACAACAGCAGGATGATAAGTGCATTCAAATAAATTAGAGAATGGATGGCCAGAATATATTTATGACAACCTAATACTTTGCCGATATTTCGAGCAGAGAAAAATCTAATAATCATTGATGAATTCTTAGTATTTAACGAAAGACTAGTCATCCCTAAAACACTTGACATTCTCCAGAAAACCAAGGTCACTTGGGGATAGCGAAATGCTGAGCAAGAGCCCAGCATTCAGTCTGGTGGCCAGGCATCAGACACCCTATTAAAGAGTTAATCATGACATGTGCAGTGAATAGCCAACAACAGAGCAAACCACTGGCACCCTCCACGTTTCCTTCAAGGCCAGGGCAGCGCCTGGGAATGGATTTATTTGAGTTTAGAGGCAAAGCTTCTTCATCGTCATTGGTTACTACTCCAGATGGTTTGAAGTGAGTCGACTGCACAGAATCAGGTTGGAGGCAACCATTACATCACTAAGAAGAACCTTCATAACACCTGGTATTCTGGATGTTGTGGTGTCAGTTAACGGTCCTCAGTTTGCAAACGAGTTTTTCCATAACTTCTCGCAGGAATATGGTTTCATGAATGTGATTAGATACCCTCAGTCGAATGGATAAGCAGAAAGAGAGTTCAAATAGTCAAGGAATTGATGAGAAAGAACAAAGATATTAACTTAGCCCTTCCTAACTACAGAACCTCACTGTTTAAAAATGCGTTCTCACCATCAGAACTATTGATGGGAAGATGGCTGCAAATACAACATCCAGCCCTACAACAAACACTAACAATAACAATACCTCAGATGATGGTAGGAAATTTAAGAAGCGCGAGGAGCAACAAAAAGACAACCAAGCTCGTAATTTCACTTCAGGCACAGAGTACGAGACTTGGAAGGTCTTATAGAATTGAGGTGGACCAGGGAAATATCAGAAGGAACCAAAGAGCCTTAATATCATTGAGAAGGAAACCAATGGAATCTTGGATATTGTATTTAGATCCGGATGGAGACAAGGAACCGGAAACAAGTGGAAACTTTATAACCACCCAGGTGGAAGATACTCCTATCGAATGAAGAGAGAGTGCAGTTCATCCTCAGCCTCAAAATAAAATCAAGACCAGATCAGGGAGATTGGTGAGGCACCACAGAGACTAACCCTATGAAGTCTGAGACTTTGTGGGGAGATGTAGAAATGTGTATATAGTTGGGATAAAGACTTGGAGGGAGATGTAGAGTAAAAGGTTAACATCATGAGCACCTGATATTGACGTAATTGCTGATGTAACTATGATGCAATGTCACATGACTAAGGGACAGATCCAGTGAAAAGCAGAAGTATAACCTTGTGTAGAGTACTGAAATGTACATAGACCTGTAAATAAACAAGAATTTGTTTTAGAAATAACAGTCTACGGTAGCATTCTTAGAGTAACAGGCAAACCCTAAAGAAAAAAGCAAAATACTGCAGATGCTGGAAATCTGAAATAAAAACAGGAATTGCTGGAAAAACTCAGCAGTCTGACAGCATCTGTGGAGAGAGAAACAGTTAATGTTTCGAGTCCGCATGACTTCTTCAGAGCTCTGCTTCAAGGTTGAGGCACGTTTTGGGGGCCAAAGGCTGCCCTGTGGTTGAGGCGACTTTTGGGGGTGGGGCAAAAGCTGCCCTGCAATTGAAGGGAGTGCACAAGCACATACTGGGTGTGTGGGGAGAGGCATTAGAGACACCTTGTGTAAAGTGACCTTTCCTCTGCAGACAGTTCAGATGCAGCCACATTGACAAGCGTGGAGTTGGGCTTCTAGCTGATCTGCCCACTCAAGCAATGCAGAGGCATGAAAGTGCCACCAAATGCTCCAGAGCTTTACACCCCTCGGGCACTGACTGCAAACCAATGAGTGTTTTAGTGGACTGCAGAACAATTGGAGGACTAGGCACATTGTACAATCTCCTTGCTAAAGCTGGCCATGGAGCAGTCACTGGTGGAGGTGCTCACAGCCCCCTTGCAGTGTCATCATCCCGGTTTGGACCAGTCTCCCCTATGGTTGAAGCTAACAGCGCAGCCTTGCAGTGCAGGTTAGGAGAATGCCTGCGCCTGAGCTGAGAGCACAGCATGCAGTCCAATGGGCAAAGCTGCTGCCAATCCGTCAGGTGGAGTGGGGCGGAGGAGGGTGGGGCTTCGGGCAGCCATGCAGCTCACTGAACTCTGGCCATCCAAGTGGTGACCAGCACACTCTGGGATGTGTTAAGGGGACTTCAGATTTAACCAAGAGAGGCTGTTAGTACATCCATGCCAACCATGTGTCTCTCTTTTGTCCTGCAGAAGGACTACACCAGGATCATGGTGAACTAGCTGTATACCTCGTGGTGTAGAGAGTGAAGACAATGGAGAACAGAGCAACAGAGGCTCGTGGCTGCACAGGGGGAGGAGCTGCACCCTCAGGAAGAAGAGGCAGTTGGGGGTCCCGCACATGCCACCCAAGAGCCACAGCGAGATGTCACTGGTCAGCGCCTAGCTAGAACCAGGGTCGATAGACACCACCCTTCATTCCTGCAGATGATCAACAACCAGTGTCGCTGAAGACTGCACATGTCTAGAGAACCGGTCGGTCACATCTGCCAGCTACTGTAGGATTTGGCGCCACGTGGGCATGGAGGGCATCCACTGCCAGTGACCATAAAGTGACAGCGGCTCTCAATTTCTATGCCAGGGGCTCTTTCAGGGCTCCACAGGTGACCTCTGTGACATATCACAACCCTTCACCCACAAATGCATCCATGAGGTCACAGGTGCCATCTTTGCAATAGCACACGACTTTGTGCATTTCACCCGGGACCAGGGGAACTGGGATGCGAGGGCGATTGGATTTGCCCGGATCTCAGGGTTCCCACAGGTGCAGGGTACCATCGACTACACTCACGCTGCGCTCAGATCTCCGTCGTAAAATTACGGTCAACTATGTCAACCGCAAGGGCCTCCATTTGCTGAATGTGCAGCTGGTGTGCAACCACCACAAACGCATCCTGCAGGTCTGCTCATGGTTTCCAGGGAGTGTCCACGACTCCTACATTCTCTGTCGGTCACAGATCCCTGACATCTTCCAGGCTCCAAAGAGGCTGCAGGGATGGCTCTTCAGGGACAAGGGCTACCCACAGAGGACATGGCTGATGACACCCATGCGGCGGCCTCAGACTGCAGCAGAGCTTCAACTCGCATCTTGGTGGAGCAGATTATCAGGATGCTGAAAATGAGGTTCTGGTGCATGGACTGGTCTGGTGGAGCCCTGCAATATAGTCCACAGAGGGTATCATGGATCTTCATCACCTGCTGCGCCTTTACAACCTGGCGCTGCAACAGGGAGAGGAGCTGGCTGAGGAGGAGATGCAGGAGCTGGAGGTCACCGCCAATGAGGAGTATATGGTCGGCGATGAGGGTGAGGAGGTCCTCGAAGGTGACGATGATGGCGATGAGGCCCTCGCACTGGCCAGATGAGGCAGGTGCGCTTGGGAGGCCCTCATAGCTGCTAGATTTGTGGAGGATGATGATGTCAAGCAGTGAGGAGGCACCATGGATTCTCACATTGCATCTATGAACGTTTTACTCCTGTCTGGCTTATGGCAGCGCACATACTCTCTGTGATAATGTTCCAGTCACAGCCATGAAACTTTAAAAGCATCTAATCCCTTGTCTGCCGTCAGCACATGACCCCTTCAGGAGCACAGCATCACTGGTCACAAATGCTGAGGAGATGGGGGCCAACCCCACTTTAAAGGTGCTGAGAGCACACAGAGAATGATGGAACTCTGTGGCGCCTGCCCACTACATTCTGGCAGCAATGACGAGCACTGCCGAGGTGCAGGCATCAGTAATGTATCCAGGGAGTGTGAGGCCGGACCTTCACTTTGGTCTGAAGGCTGCACAAAGCACAGGGAGGAGGCCCTGGACTGAGATACCTGCCTTTATCTTGTGCAGAAAGGTTTCACATCTGAGTGACAAGAACACTGCTCATCAGAACAAGGAGCCATAGGTAGGGAGACATTCTTGGGAGTTTATTTTCAATAGTGAACAGTACGTACAAGTGAATAACACCTGTGCCCAGGCTGTGCAGCTATTTGTTAATTTAGTTTATTTGGATTGTAATAAAAGAGTTACATCTTCTTAACCTTCCTAACCCTGCTGCTACGTCTTGGTGCTCCCCCGACATCCACAGTGGAGGTGGAGGCAGCCTGTTGACTGCTATGCCCTGTCTGTGATGACCTCAGTGGGTGTCCTCTGGAGGGCTGAGACCTGGAGGGCCTCTGCCTGCTTTCGGGGTCCTGCTGTGTGGCAGTGGCACCCTCCTTGGCTTGTGGAGCTGGAGCTGGTCACAGGAAGAGGGGATATGGATGGGCTGGATGCTCCCAGTGTCACATGGATGGATGGATGGCTTGTGGGGGGTGGGGAGGAGGTGGGTACACCTGCTGATCCTCTTCCCTATGGGTGCCCGAGGGCCCCTGGCTGACTCCTTGAGGAGAAGGGAGCTGGAATGAGATCGGGCTGCTCCGCAGCCCCCTCACATACACATTGTTGGAGGCCAACTATGGCGACAGGGATGGAGTTCAGCCCGCACAGCAGTGCAGGAGCGATGTCCTGTACCAAGGTCTCCATGGTGGCCGCCATCCTACCAGTGTTGACCTCGGTGGGTTGGCATGCCGGTGCTATCACCTCAGAGTGAAGGCGGATAGACTCCTCCATCGTGCCTTGCAATCCGAGGAATGCAGCGGACATCCCTTCCTGATGTTCCCGAGCTTGCCTTTGCAGCTCCAGCAACTGTGACATGACCGAGTCCAGAGGCTCGTCATCTGACTCAGACTCAGCAAATTTCTGGCCTTCAGTAGTTCTCTGAGTGCCGGGGACCTGGGAAGTCCCTGCCGCCGCCTGCTGTGAATCAGAAAGTGCGATGTGCTGACCAGTTTGTGATTCTGAGGCTACTCTAGAACTAGGTCCCACCGAGGTGTGAGTCTCTGCACTGGTGGAGGGTGTGGGTGAGCGCTGTGACGGGACTTCAAGGAGGGTGCCTTCAGATTCCTCTTTGGAGGTTTTTTCAGGAGTTGATTGGTGGCCCTAGGTCATGGACATCATTGGCTTCCCAGATGTGCCTGTGAAAGCAAGGGGAGATAATTAGTGCATGGCAGTGGCCTGTGAAACAGGACACATCACTCACAGCATGGTTGTCTGATGAATGTTGCACTGCTGGATCCTCACTTGTTAGAGCACTGCCAACCTCACCGTCAGCACAAGAATGGTACGGATTCTCACCGCTCTGTTTTCAAAGTCCGTGAGGACCTTGATTTCAGGCATCCCTTGCCTCTTGTTGTGTGCCAGCTTGTCCTGCATTAAGAGAGATGGAGAGAGTGTAAGCAGGATGCTTGCCAGGCCAGATGATAAGTATGCCTGGCATGTATGGGTGGTGAGTGGTCCCATGGACAGGCTGAGGGCAATGAAGATGTGTGTGAGAGAGTGAATGGTGATGTCCCTTGAACTGGCAGTGAGTGAGGGCCCTGTGGATGTGTGATGGGTTTGTGAGTGTGTGAGTTGAGAGTGATGAAAAGAGTAACTTTCCCTGGCAGAACAGAGGAGATCATTCATCCTCTTGCGGCACTGGGCTATTTTGGTGATGTTGCTGCCCATTCTATGGCCAGAGCAGGGGTAGAGGACATCACGGTGAGCCTCCACTGCGTCCAAAAGGCACTTGAGGGATGTGTCTTTGAACCTGGGAGCTGCAGTCTTTATGCCTTTTAGGGCCATGTCTTCTTTGCAGCAGTTGTGGGCTGGAAGCACTGAGAGGTGTGTGCGCATGGCTATACTTTAAATATGGTGCCCAGCGTGATGAAGTGGCGAGATGATGGTGTGATGGCCGAATGAGAGCCTGCCCACCATGGAAACGGCATGTTTCCTGGTATTGCATAATTAACGTGGCAGGTTGGGAAGATATGGCGTGAAAAGCCGCCATTGCAGCCGACTAAGTCCCGCTACCAAACTTAGTGCAAATCTGGGATGATTCCGCCCATTGTGAGACTTTCTGGAACACTTATTGAAGTTCTGACAAAGACACTATCAACATTTATTCTGGAAATTCTCAGGACTTAAAATAGTCAGTCATGCCTCTGTGGATGGCACTCTTGCCTTTTAGTCAGAAGGTTATGGGTTTAAGTCCCATTTGAGAGACCTAAGCACAAAGTCTACGCTGACACTCCAGTTGAGAAATGCTGGAATTTATTATTAAGGAAGTCTTAACAGTGCACTTAGAAGGTCGTAGTATGGTCAGATAGAGTCAACATGGTTTTGTGGAAGGGAAATCGTGTTTGACAAATTTATTAGAATTTTTTTGTGGATGTAACGAGTAAGGTAGATAAAGGGGAGCAAAAAAATGTAATATACTTGGATTTCCAAAAGGCATTTGATAAGGTGCCACACAAAAGGCTAATATCTAAGATAAGGGCTTAGGGAGTTGGGGGTAATATATTGGCATGATGGAGGATTGGTTAACAGAGAAGAAGTAGAGGGTGGGGATAAGCGGGGCATTTTCAAGTTGACTAGTGGAGTGAAGCAAGGATCTGTGCTGCAGCTTCAGCTGTTTACAATCTATATTAATGACTTAAATGAAGAGACAGAGAGTAATGTATCTAAGTTTGCTGATCATACCAAGCTAGGAGGGAAGGAAAGCTGTGAGGAGGACTCAAAGAGGCTGCAAAGAGATATAGACAGGTTAAGTGAGTGAGCAGCAAGGTGGTAGATGGAGTATAATGTGAAGTGTGGGGTTATCCACTTCTGCAGTAAGAATAGAAAAGTAGAATATTTCTTTTAAAGGTATGAAACTTTTAAGTGTTGACATTCAGAGAGACTTGTACAAGAAATACAAAGCTCGCACGCAGGTACAGCAAGCAGTTAGGAAGGCAAGTAGCATTTTGGTCTTTATTGCAATGGGATTGGAGCTCAAGAATAAGGAAGTCTTGCTACAATTGTACAGGGCTTTGGTGAGACCACGCCTGGAGTACCGTGCATTGTTTTGGTCCCCATATTTAAGGAACGGTATTTACTTTCGAGGCTGTACAGCAAAGATTCACTAGATTGGTTCCTGCAATGAGAGGATTGCCCTATGATGAGGTTGAATAAATTTGGCGTATATTCTCTGGAGTTTAGGAGAATGAGAGGCAATACAAACAAGATTCTGAAGGGACTTGAGAGGGGAGACAATGAGAAGTTGTTTCCCTTGGCTGGGGAATCTATAACATGGGAACACAGCCGCAGAATAAGGGGTCGATCATTTAGGACTGAGATGAGGAAACATTTCTTCACTTGGAGGGTTCTGAATCTTTGGAATTGTCTACTCCATCTTCGAGTATTTTCAAGACTGAGATTGATAGATTTTTGATCTCTCGGAAACAAAGGATTTGGGGAGCAGGGAGGAAAGTACAGTTGAGGCAGATCATATTATATGGTAGAGCAGCCCCAAGGGGCTGAATGATTTATTCCTGCTCCAATTCCTAATGTTTGTACTAGGGCCCCTCCTTGGTCTGGATGAGGAATGAGACGAAGACATGAGGCCAGGCAGAGCAGTACCAGCTGCAGGAGAGCGGGATGGCTGAGACAGGAGAGTGCGTTGACTTGTCCTTCAGGACCTCCTCCACCAGGATCTCCAATGCAATGTCTGAGTCCTTGTGTGTTCTCTTGGCCCCTACACCATGCAAGTGGAGCTGTTGTTTGTATTGGGAGCAGGAGACATCATCCAGATGCATTTTGTATCTGCTCTCACAATTGTTGAGCTGCTTGGGCAGAGCCAGCCCCTTGTTGAGCAGCTTGGACCCCAGCCCTGGCCTTGAGCAGTAGGCGATAGCCGGGATTGAGCCAGGAGCTGAGGGTTGATGGCGCTACACTCCTCTAACACCAATATCTTACTGTTTCTCACTTCTTACTCCACTCTTGATGGTCTCTCATTTAGCCAGCACAGTTCTGCTCTCTCTATTCAATTCTCTCCATCCACTCTGCTTTAAAAAAAATCTTCCTGAAACAAGTGTCTTCTATTGTATCTTTCCAACCTACTCTTTATTCTTAAACTTTCCCCTCCTACTGAACATCCGTTGCTTTGCACTCTTCACTGTAAAGCGTTTTGAGGTATCTCCCTTAATAAGGAACACTGTAGGAATTCCACCATTATTTACACTGCTTCCTGTGTGATGCCACCACCAAACATGCCTTTCTCTCCCTCTCCTCTCTCCTGTCAGCATTCCAAAGGGTCGATTCCCTCTTGGTCCACTCTTCTATCACGCCCAACACCACTCCCCCAGCCACTGGTGGCTCACTCTCTCCCTGGTCCTGGTGTCGCTGCACTCTCCCAGTGCGCCTGCCCAAGCCCTGATCTTACACCCATGGCCTTGCAGTGGCCTTGCCACAGCAGCTGCACTGCCCAACGATAATCCTCTCACTCCACAACCCACTTCAACAGGAGAGAAAGAGAAACAAACAGCTTAAAAAAACTTTGAAAAGCTAAAAACTAAAAGCTCAAATAAAGAGCATTCTAGGACCGTGTAGCCACAGTGCAGCACCACCACTCGAGGCCCTGTCTTGACCTCAGCTCAGGGGAATAAGGCAGGGGGCATTCGACTATCGTTCCAGTTGCTAAGAGGTCATGGCCTGCTGAGCTGAGTGATTACTAAGCAGTCACTCTTACATCAAAGTCATGAAGCGTTTCGAGAACATCATGTCAAAGTGTTTCCTCGATCCTCTTGTTCCACATATTGATCAGTTACAGTTTGCCTATCAATCTCAAAAGTTAGTGGATGATGCTGTTCTGACCTTGGTCCCTCTGATCTAATGGCACGCAGATGGATTAGGCAACTATCCTCACACTATCTTTGTTGGTTTCTCTTCAGCCTTTAATACTATGCACCCATTCAAGCTTATAGACAAATTTAAAAATCTTGATGTTAACCCTACTCTTCTACTTTGGATCAGTGATTTCCTTCACAACAGGAACCAACGCATGTTAATCTCTGGGATTTACTCAGAGCCTATATCAACAAAGACTGGATCTCCTCAGGCTGTGGAAATTCACCTTTCCTTTTCATCCTCTACATGAATGACTGTCGATCAGAGCACAATGACATAACGATCCTGAAGGATGCTGATGATACGGTACTTGTGGGTCTCATAATGAATAACAGCCACTGGACCTCGGTGGAGAAGTTTGTAAAATGGTGAGATAACAATTCTCTTATACTGATTGAAAACAAAGACAAAAGCAACAGCTATAGATTTTAGGAAAAAGCCAGTTAAAGATATTGTTCTTGTGAAGATTCATAATGTGGACATTGAAATAGTTACCAACTGCCAGTATCTGGGTATCAAAGTGGATAATAAAGGGAATTAGAGGGAACAGTGAAAAAAATGGTGGCTAAGGGTCATACACAGTTATACTTTAGAAAATTAAAGCCCTTTCGAGTAGATCCCACAATCATGAAACTCTTCTATATTGGATGTAGTTGAGAGTGCTATCCTTTTTGGATGTCTCTGGTACTGTGGTTTTAGGAAAACAGATTCTTTAAGAGCATAGAGATTATTGAACCAGGCAGGAAGGGTATTTGATGAGCAGATCTTTTTTGATGAAATCTGCTCTGGAAGAACATTGATGAAAATAAAATGTATTGCTGAAAAAAGAGACAAGTTGAAGCTTTTTGTCTTGCAATCATCAGGACACTTTGCAAGAATACCAATATAAGGGGAAAACAACAATCTATATTGTATGAGAAGAGAGTGTTGATTAGTTGGCAATTGGACTCTGGTAGAGGCGTTGCCATGGAGAATGCACCAGTGATGATGACTGTCAAGCACTGTTTGAAATTTAAACCAGGCAGCTTGACCCTGATTGGTCAAGGCATTTCCCTGAGAAATGAGTCAGCAAATGGCTGTCACTTATTTTGTTTAGCTTGAAACAGGCACAATGTGTGTACATGTTCTTTCTGTCTGCAAAGAAAAAAATAAAATGAAAAAGAAAATAAAATATGTTGTGAAGAGTGAGAATCACTCTTAGTCTCAGTATTACTGCTGGATGTGTTCAGGGAAAAGGCTACAATCTTTCAGATGAGGATAAATGGTTCTTGAACTCATTTATGCCCCTCTCTGTAAAACCTTTAACAGGAGTTTGATGAATGGATGATGACATGCACTCATGATGGGACTCACTGATTATTTAAATGTGTCAGAATAGTTTTTTTTAGTACATATTTTAAGTTATACCTCTGTGATAGAGTAATTTTCTTCTTTTTATTGTTATTATTCACTTCTATGCTATTTTTTTCAATGAATGAGCAATGTACCTGAAATGAATTTCCATATGGACAATAAAGTGAAATTGCATTGAATTGAATTGAATGAAGATTTATAAACAAATTGTCAATCTATATTGTCTTATACTTTTAAAATAACAACTCGATATTTATATCAAATCTCTTGATTTTTTTTTAAAGAGTTTGTCTCTTGATTTATGAGTTATGGGGTTGTCATGTCTGAAGTCAGACCACTCTAGATTCTTCTTATTTTGGTTAACTAAACAGAAATCTCCATTGAAACTCTTTCGAGTTATCAACAGTCACAGATCGCAACTCTTTCGAGTACAATCACAGTTCTTGGTTTCCGGGAGTGGGGCATGAACCCACAACCCTCTGATTCAAAGGCGAGGGTGCTATGAACTGAGCCACAGCTGACACCTCAAATCTCTATTGAACCTTGACAAGCCTGGCTGTGCTTAACTCCAGCAATTAATGAAATGCAATTACTAACTGTGAAAGATCCGTTTGTCCTCAAAATGGTGTTTTGGAACACTCATGGGGATGAATTTACAGACCCCTGCCGGGCGTGTTTTTGGCAGGGGAGCTTGTCTTCCTGCCCACTTCCAACCTGTTCCCCAGAATAGGGTGGGTTGGTAAGGTGCCAAACCACCCTTAGGCCTATTGAGGCCCTTAACTAACCATTAAAGGGCAATTAAAGGCCTAATTCTGCCTTCATTGTATTAATACGGTTGGTGGTGGAAGGTGGACAAGGGTAGCAACCCCTGTAAAATTCACCCCATGATGTTTTCCCTCCTGCTGAGTTCAGCAATATTTTTGTCGACATCATGTTTAGTATTTCCAGGTATTTTTTAATAAGGATTTGAAAAGTCACAACTCAGTTTTTGATGGGTGTCTGCCCATCCTTTACTATTAGCTGGTCCCAAATTAGTCACCTCATTCAAACAGTCCAACATGAAAGCTGGTGCAAGATACAAAAAAATGTTCTGTGGTTGGGGTTAAAGTCAATTATTGAGGCAGACCAATGTACCTGCTTTAACCTACTTCTATACCTGAAACCATTCCCACTCTACAGCAGGAAGCTCTCATACAATAAATAAAAAAATATCGTCATGGTGGGAGGCACAGGAATTTGGGATTCAGAAATCCACAGGTTCATGAAAGCTGTTGGTAATTTACTCATACAAATGATTGCAAACCTTCTGTAGGTGGTGCTTAATGGGGCTGTCGTGTCTTGTATCTGAATCATTTTCAAGTTTCAATGTTCTAACTAGCATTGTCATTATTCTTTCCTAAATTATTAATTGCATTGCATGAAAACCATGAGTAGGAGAGAATACGCAGAAAACTAAATACAAGTAATAACAGTATCTTATACATCTAATTCCAAACTGACTGAGATCATTTAATTGCAGGCATTGCTGTCATGAGTCTCTCCAGTAAATGCAATCACAACAGTCACTGTTCAGTTTTGTTCCCTGTTGCAACACATGACATTGAACAAGAAGCACAGCAGTTTGCCAGCAGATTGCCTTCTTTGTTGGCCATCCTCTATGACACCCAGATCCTCCCTCACGTAATCTTTACCTTTAAGCAAGCTAAAATACAGCCTCCAAAGTCTCAACAGCACAGTCTTCCTGTAACAAATGCAAAAAAACTCCCTATTTTTTACCATTGATATACAGCTTTGAGGAACTAAAACTCAATATTGGATGTTTCTGCTCATTCGCTACTTTACGTAACTGTATATTTTTGCAAGTTTGTTTTAATGTTGTGCATCATTGCCAGGCTAACAGAGCAGGCAGAGAATCTGCTTCCAGGTCTGAATCCATGGTGATGCTCTTGTGACTGACCATTAATAGATGTATGCCCACAGTTTGATTTTCAGGCCTCTGCTTGCATGACAGCAGCGTCATTGTGAGCGCTGTTTTTCTGGCTTGCTTTCCCCATCCTTGTGGGAGAAGACTGATCTTTGCTTGGTGCAAGTGGGTGGATGGAGTATTTTCTAGAAACATAAGGTGGAATTTTACTGTCCTGTTTGGTGGGGGGGCAAGGCTGTAAAATGTGGTGAGCCGTTCAAAAGTACATTGACTTTGGCAGGACTATAAAATCCTGCCAGTGTAAAATTCTGCCCATAGGAACAGGAGTAAGCCATCAGGCTTTTAGCCACCACTCAATGAAAGCAGAGTTGAATTGCATCTCCAGTCCATTCACCTATCTTGGTTCCATATCCCTTAATACCTTCCCCAACAAAAATCTATTAATCTCAGTTTGAAATTTTTAGTTGATCTAATCTCAACAGCTTTTTGGCGACGTTTCAAATTTACACTGCCCTCTTATGTGAAGAAGTGCTTTCTGACATCAGCCTTGAACAGCTGAGCTCTAATTTTAAAGTTATGTCCCCTTGTTTTGGACTGCCCCAGCAGAGCAAATTGTTCCTCTCCATCTACCCCATCAAATCCTTTAATCATCTTGAATGCCTTAATCTTCTTTAATCAAGGAAATACAAGCCTAGTCTGTGCAGTCTGTCCTTGTACGTTAACTCTTTTAGTTCCAATAGCATTCTAGTGAATTTGTGCTGGCTAAAATACCCTTTCTGAGTTCCAATTTCCAGAACTGAATGCAGTATTTCAGGTGCAGTCTGACCAGAGCTTTATGCAACAGCTTAACTTCCAGCTCTTGTAATCCAGCCCCAGATAAAGGCTAACATTCCATTAGGCCTTTGAATGATTTTTTTGTACCTGATTACTAACTTTTATTGATTTCTGTACATCGACCCCTATGCCTTTCTGCTCCTCCATAGCTCCTAACCTTTTGCCATTTAGAAAATACTCTTATTTATCTTCCTTAGGTCCAAAGTAGATGACCTCACACTTCCTGACAATGAACTCCATCTGCCAGTTTTCCCTACTCAATTTACCAATGTCCCTTTGTGACTTTCTGCTCTTAACTACACTATTTACTGTGCCTTCTAAGAGTTATCAGAAAATTTAGATATGTGCCAATTTCTTTATTGAAGTTATTGATAAAGAATCATAGAATGGTTACAGACCAGAAGGAGGCCATTTGACCAATCATGTCCATGCTGGCTCTTAGTAAGAGTGACTTGGCTAGTCTTACTTCACTGCATTTTCATTGTAGACCTGCAAATATTTTCCCTTTAGATAGTTATCTAATTCTCTTTTGAAAGCCACAATTGAAACTGCTTACACCACATTCTCAGGCAATGCATAAAAAGGGTTTTCCTGATGTTGCCTTTCTTTTGTCAATTACCTTAAATCAGTGACCTCTGGTTCTTGACCCTTCCACCAAATAGGGACAGTTTTTTTCTGTCTTCTCTGTCCAAACCCTTCATGATTTTGAAGGCCTCTATCAAATCTTCTCCCAACTTTCTCTTCTGTCAGGAGAACAACATCAGCTTCATCAATCTATCCTCATAACAGAAGTTGCTGATCATCGGAAACATCCTTGCTACTCATTTCCAATCCTCTCCGATGTCTTCACATCCTTCCTAAAGTATGGTGTCCAGAATTGGACACAATACTCTAGTTGAAGCTGAATAAGCGTTTATAAAGGTTCACCATAACTTATTTGTTTTCCACTCTATACCTCTATTTATAAAGTCCAGGATGCCAAATGCCTTATTAACTATTTTTTCAACCTGCCCTGCCACTTTCAACGATTTGTGCACATATGCACCCAGTTCTCTCTGATCCTGCATCCAATCTAGGAGGCGATGGTGTAGTGGTATTGTCGCTGGACTAGTAAGCCAAAGACCTAGGGTAATGCTTTGGGGCCTTGGGTTTGAATCCTGCAATGGCAGGTGGTGGAATTTGAATTCAATGAAAATCTGGAATTAAAAGTCAAATGATGACCATGAAACTATTGTCGATTGTTGTAAAAACCCATCTGGTTCACTAATGCCCTTTAGGGAAGGAAATTTATCTTCCTTACATGTGATCCCAGATCCTCAGTAATGTGGTTGACTCTTAAATGCCCTCTGAAATGGCTGAGAAAGCCACTCAGTTGTGTCAAAATGGTACAAAGTCACAAAAGAAGAATGAAACCAGAAGGACCACCCGGCATCGACCACTGGAAACAACAATGGCAATCCACGCCCTGTTGACCCTGCAAAGTCCTCCATTACTAACATCTGGGGGGCTAGTGCCAAAATTAGGAGAGCTGTCTCAGACTAGTCAAGCAACAGCCTGACATAGTCATGCTCATGGAATCATACCTTACAGATAATGTCCCAGACTCCACCATCACCATCCCTGGGTATGTCCTGTCCAACCGGCAGGACAGACCCAGCAGAGCTGGTGGCACAGTGGTATACAGTCGGGAGTCCTCAGCTCAACTCCAGGCCCCATGAAGTCTCATGGCATCAGGTCAAACATGGGCAAGGAAACCTCCTGCTGATTACCATGTATCAAGCCAGGGGATCAACCCAGGTTCAATGAGAGTGCAGGAGGGCATGCCAGGAGCAGCACCAGGCATACTGAAAAATGTGTCAACCTGGTGAAGCTATAGCACAGGATTACTTGCGTGCCAAACAGCATAAGCAGCAAGTGATAGACAGAGCTAAGTGATCCCACAACCAACGGATCAGACCTAAGCTCTGCAGTCCTGCCACATCCAGTCATAAATGGTGGTGGACAATTAAACAACTCACTGGAGGATGAGGCTCCACAAATATCCCCATCCTCAATGATGGGGGAGCCCAGCACATCAGTGCAAAAGATAAGGCTGAAGAATTTGCTACAATCTTCCGCCAGAAGTGCCGAGTGGACGATTCTACTCGGCCTCTTCCGGAGGTCCCCAGCATCACAGATGCCAGTCTTCAGCCAATTTGATTCACTCCACATGATATCAAGAAATGGCTGAAGGCACTGGATACTGCAAAGGCTATGGGCCCTGACAATATTCCAGCAATAGTACTGAAGACTTGTGCTCCAGAACTTGCCGCACCCCCTAGCCAAGCTGTTCCAGTACAACGACATCATCGGCATCTACCCGGCTATGTGGAAAATTGCCCAAGTATGTCCTGTCCGGAAAAAGCAGGACAAATCCAATTCGGCCAATTACCACCCCATCAGTCTACTCTCGATCATCAGGAAAGTAATGGAAGGGGTCATCAACAGTGCTATCAAGCGGCACTTGCTTAGCAATAACCTGCTCACTGATGCCCAGTTTGGGTTCTGCCAGGGCCACTCAGCTCCTGACTTCATTACAGCCTTAGTTCAAACATGGGCAAAAGAGCTGAACTCCTGAGGTGAGGTGAGAGTGACTGCCCTTTACATCAAGGCAGCATTTGACTGAGTGTGGCATCAAGGAACCCTAGCAAAACTGTAGTCAATGGGAATCAGGGGGAAAATTCCCCACTGGTTGGAGTCATACCTAGCACAAAAGAAGATGGTTGTTGGAGATCAGTCATCTCAGCTCCAGGACATCACTGCAGGAGTTCCTCAGGGTAGAGTCCTCAGCCCAACCATCTTCAGCTGCTTCATCAATGACCTTCCTTCCATCATAAGGTCAGAAGTGGGGATGTTTGCTGATGATTGCACAATGTTCAGCATCATTCGCGACTCCCCAGATATTGAAGCAGTCCATGTTCAAATGCAGCAAGACCTCAACAATATCCAGGCTTGGGCTGACAAGTGGCAAGTAACATTTGCGTCACACGAGTGTCAGGCAATGACCATCTCCAAGAAGAGAGAATCCAACCATCGCCCCTTGATGTTCAATGGCATTACCATCACTGAATCCCCCACTATCAACATCCTGGGGGTTACCATTGACCAGAAACTGAACTGGACTAGCCATATAAATACTGTGACTACAAGGCCAGATCAGAGGCTAGGAATAGTGCGATGAGTAACTGACCCCCTGACTCCCCAAAGCCTGTCCACCATCTACAAAGCACAAGTCAGGAGTGTGATGGAATACTCCCTACTTGCCTGGATGAGTGCTCCCACAACAGTCAAGAAGCTTGACACCATCCAGGACAAAACAGCCCACTTGATTGGCACCACATCCACAAACATTCACTCCCTTCACCACCGATGCACAGTAACAGCAGTGTGTACCATCTATAAGATGCACTGCAGGAATTCACCAAGGATCCTTAGGCAGCACTTTCCAAACCCACAAGCACTACCATCTAGAAGGATAAGGGCAGCAGATAGATGGGAACACCACTACCTGAAAGTTCCCCTCCAAGTCACTCACCATCCTGACTTGGAAATATATCACCGTTCATTCACTGTCGCTGGGTCGAAATCCTGGAACTCCCTTCCTAACAGCACTGTGGGTGTACCTACATCACATGGACTGCAGCGGTTCAAGAAGGCAGCTCACCACCACCTTTTTCAAGGGCAACTAGGGCTGGGCAATAAATGCTGGCCCAGCCAGTGAAGTCCACATCCCATGAATGAATAATAAAAAAAAACTTATGTTGCCTCTTCTTGTTATCCCTACCAAAATGTATCACTTCATGGCTGGATGATTGGGGTGGGATAGGTGGCGGGGGTGGGGGGGGGGGAGCGGGGTGGGGGGGGGGGGTGATGATGGTGAATTTTATTCATCGTGCAAGAGGGAAAAATTGAATGAAATTAAAACTGGGATGACTGAATTAGGCCAGAGCTGAAATTTCTATCTTGCGATGGGCTGAGATGCAGAGATAAATTCGGCAGCGTGTTTGTGCCTGCTCAGACCTCATGCTGTCCTATGGCGGGCTCCCACTTGCAATTTATTTGCATGTCATGAACACTCATTAGTATACAACTTCTTAATTAACATCCTACTTTCAAGATAAAGTCACCATCGCATGGGAATCTTGTGACACCCGGTTCAGGTTCATTTAAAAGTGACGTGTGCCAGTCAGCTTTGTGCTGTTGTGTCAGAGGTGAGCCGTTTTCTTTGTTGAACTCTGCAGTAGAAGGGAGGGGGGTGGGGGCAGGAAATAGCAACTTGTTTGGAGTCTCAGGAGTGGCAAGGCTGAGTCAATAGTGAGGTGGGGGGAGTATGGAGTGGGGTCGGGGGCATGGAGGAGTCGAAGAGGGAAAGGTCTGGGTGTGGTGAAGGGATGGGTGATGGGTGATGGGAACAGTCAGTCAAGATAAGAAAATGAGGGAACCAAAGGGTGGTGTCAGTACTGTCCATAGGTGGGTCTATGTCAGTGTGTTGGCTGGCAGAGACAACAGGGCTTCTCCCCGCAGAGAGTGACCTCGGACAATATCCTTTACAATGCAGAGAGGGGAGGACCAGCTGAGCCTGCAAGTCCAGCCACATCCCACAGAGTGGCAAATATAATACTGGACATTAACATGAATGTTCAATAAAAACTAAACACAAAAACACAACATTGTTTCTTCCACAATAAAGAAAAACCCTTAACTCCCCTGTGACTATCAATGCCTACAAAACATGAGGCATGCCAGTACATTTCGATCTCTGACCATGCTAGTCTCAACAAATAACAATGGTTTCACTTTATTCATGTGTGCATCAGTGTAATGTGAAAGATTTACAAGTGAAATTTAAATCTGAAAAACACCCATGCCACCTTTGTGCTCTTAATAAGTCTCACATTAATGGCAATGGAGTTGGGCAGCAAAGTCTTGGGTATGGTGAAGAGAGCCTCTCTGTTTGTCCAGGAGGCTCTTTTATAGCCTGCCCATTCCTGCTGCATTGTCAGCTGACAGCAGTTTTCACCACTGAGAAGCTTCCCCTGCTGTGTGATTGCACGTGTCTCCTGTGCATGCTGCTGGATTTCATTGTAATCACCTGGAAACCACAAAAAGCAAGAGAGCAGAAGTGGTGCCCACTTCCTGTTCCGCCGTCAGGAACAGTGCGACGTGGTCACAATTCCACCCCACATTCTCGGCATTAAATTTCATCTGCCATGTGTCCGCTCATTCCACCAGGCTACCTATGTTCTCGATGTCTATCACCATTTCCGTTGCAGTTCTGTGTCATCTAAAAATTTTGAAATTGTGCCCTACAAACCCAAGCCTGGATCATTGACATAGATCATCGAAAGCAGTGGCTCTATTACCGACCCCAGGAACTTCCACTTCCTCCAGAAAGACAAAAAAAACAATTCACCTCAACTCTTGTTCCTGTCACTCAGTCAACTTCATATCCATGCGCCACTGTCTCTTTTATTCCATGGGTTCAACTTTGCTGACAAGCCTGTTATGTGGAATTCTATCAAATGCCTTTTGAAAGTCCATGTGCACCACATTAACTGCATTACCCTCACCAACACTTTCTTGTTACTTCATGGAAAAGCTCAAACAAATTAGTTAAATATGATTTGCCCTTAACAAATCTGTGCTGGCTTTCCTTAACTAATCCATATATGAACAAACGAACATGCGTACAAACAAGGAGCAAGAGTAGACCATTTAGCCCTTCGAGCCTGCTCCGCCATTTAATAAGATCATGGCTGATCTGATAGTAACCTGAAATCTGCACCCCACCTACCGCCAATAACCCTTGCTTACCAAGAATCTATCCACCTCTGCCTTAAAAATATTCAAAGACTCTGCTTCCACCACCTTTTCAGGAAGAAAGTTCCAAAGACTCACGATCCTCTAAATGAAAAGATTTTGCCTCATCTCTGTTTTAAAAGGGCGACCCCTTATTTTTAAACAGTGACCCCTAGTTCTAGATTCTTCCACAAGAGGAAACATCCTCTCCACATCCACCCTGTCAAGACCCCTCAGGATCTTATATGCTTCAATCAAGTCTCCTCTTACTCTTCTAAACTCCAGCAGATACAATTCTAGTCTGTCCAATCTTTTCTCATAAGACAACCCACCCATTCCATGTATTAGTCTGGTAAACCTTCTCTGAACTGCTTCCAATGCATTTGCATTCTTCCTTAAATAAGGAGACCAATACTGTACACAGTACTCCAAATTTGGTCTCACTAGTGCCCTGTACAACTGAAGCATGACCTCCCCACTTTTGTATTCAATTCCCCTTGCAATAAATGATAACATTCTATTAGCTTTACTAATTACTGTTGTACTTGAATACTAGTATTTTGTGATTCATGCACTAAGACACCCAGATCCCTCTGCACCTCAGAGCTCTACAATCTCTCATCATTTAGATAATATGCTTCTCTTTTACTCTTCCTACCAAAATGAACAATTTCACAATTTCCGACATTATACTCCATCTGCCAGATCTTTTCCCACTCACTTAACCTATCTATATCTGTTGTAGCCTCCTTATGTCCTCTTCACAACTTGCTTTCCTACCTATCTTTGTGTCATCAGCAAATTTGGCAACCATCCCTTCAACCATCATTTATATAAATTGTAAACAGTTGAGGTCTCAGCACTGATCCATGTGGCACTCCACTCGTTAGATCTTGCCAACCTGAAAAAGACCCATTTATGCCTATTGTCTGCTTCCTGTTAGCCAGCCAAACTTCTATCCATGCAATATGTTACCCCCTATACAATAAGCTTTTATTTTCTGCAATAACCTTTGATGTGGCACTTCATCAAATGCCTTCTGGAAATCTAAGTACAATACATCCACCAGTTCCTCTTTATCCAGAGCACATGTTACTTCCTCAAAGAACTCCAATAAGTTGGTTAAACATGATTTACCTTTCACAAAACCATGCTGACTCTGCCTGATTGCCTTGAGCTTATCCAAGTGCCCTGCTAAAACTTCTTTAATAATAGCTTCTAACATTTTCCCTACGACAGATGTTAAACTAACTGACCTGTAGTTGTTAAACTACTGCTTTCTGTCTCCCTCCATTTTTGAATAATGTAGTTACATTTTCTATCTTCCAATCTAATGGGGCCTTCTCCGAATCCAGGGAGTTTTGGAAAATTAAAGCCAATGCATCAGCTATCTCACTGGATACTTCTTTTAAGACCCTAGGATGAAGTCCATCAGGACCCGAGCTCTTGTCAGTTCACAGCTCCAACAATTTACTCACTACCACTACCTTGGTGACTGTAATTTTCCTGACTCCCTTCCCCACTTCCGTTTCTTGGTTTATAGCTGCTTCTGAGATGTCACTTGTATCCTCTATAGTGAAAACTGGTGCAAAATACCTGTTCAATTCATCTGCCATCTCCTTGTTTACCATTATCAATTCTCCAGACTCACTTTCTGTAGGGCCAACACTCACTTTGATAACTCTTTTCTTTTTAAAATACTTATAAAAACTCTTACTATCTATTTTTATATTTGTGGCTAGCTTTCCCTCATACTCTAAGTCTTCCCTCCTTATTAGTCTTTTAATCATTCTTTGCTGTTCCTTATATTCTGTCCAATCTTCTGGCCTTCCACCTATCTTTGCATAATTATATGCTTTTTCTTTAAGTTTGATACTATCTTTAACTTTCTAGTTGACCACGGATGGTGTGTCCGTCCCTTGGACTTTTTTTTACTTGTTGGAATGTACCTATTCTGTGCATTCTGAAATATCCTCTTAAATGTTACCCACTGTATCTCTATTGACCTAGCCCTTAACCTAATTTGCCAATTCACTTTAGCCAACGCTGCTTTCGTGCCCTCATAATTGCCCTTATTTAAGTTTTAAAACTTAGTCTCAGACCCACTCCACTCTCCCTCAACCTGAATGTAAAATTCAATCATATTATGGTGGCTGCTACCTGGGGGCACCTTCACTACGAGATCATTAATTACTCCCATCTCTTTGCACAGTACCAGGTCTAGTATAGCCTGCTTTTTGGTTGGCTGCAGAACATGCTGTTCTAAGAAACTTTCCCAAAAACATTCAATGTATTCCTCATCTAGGCTACCTTTGCCCATCTGATTTTTCCAGTCTATGTGTAAATTAAAAATTCCCATGATTATCGCTGTGCCTTTCTGACAATCCCCAATTATTTCTTCCTTTATGCTCAACCCTACCATGTGGTTACTGTTAGGAGGCCTGTACACAACTCCCACAAGTGACTTCTTGCTTTTACCATTTCTCATCTCTACCCAAGCCATTTCCACATCCTGATTTCATGAACTTAGGTTCTCTATTGTGCTAATACCAACTTAAATTAAGAGATTCACCCCTCCACCTTTTCCTCACTTCCTGTCCTTCCTAAATATCCTGTACCCTTCAATATTCAGGTCCCTCCTGCAGCCATATCTCTGTAATGGCTATCAAATTGTACTTATTTATTTCTATGCGCGCTCTCAGTTCATCTGTTTTGTTTCAAATGCTTCGTGCATTCAGATACAGAGCTTTTAGTTTTATCCTTTTATTCTTTTTATAACCTCTAGTTTCATCTGTTGATTTACTGTTAGTCTTGTACTTGCTATCCCTTCCTGTCGTGGCCTGTTTTTCATTTCCCGTAATAATACCTTTATCTTTTGTCTTGTCTCTGCTCTTTGATTTACCACATCTTCCCAAACATGATCCCTTACCCTCACTATTTAGTTTTAAACCCTCTCTATTTCCCTAGTTATGCGGCTTGCAAGAACACTGGTCCCGGCACGGTTCAAGTGTAGACTGTCCCAACAGTACAGAATCTATTTTCCCCAGTGCTAGTGCCAGTGCCCCATGAACTGGAACCCATTTCTCCCAAATCAGTCTTTGAGCCACACATTCATCTCCCTAACCTGATTTGTCCTATGCCAATTTGCACGTGGCTCAGGTAATAATCCAGAGATTATGTTCTTTGAGGGTCTGCCTCTTAATTTGGTGCCTAGGTCCTCATACTGACTATGCAGAACCTCCCACTTTGTCCTGCCTATGTCGTTAGTACCAACATGGGCCACAACGCCTGGGTCCTCCCCCTCCCACTGCAAGTTCCTCTCCAGCCCTGAGCATATGTCCTGCACCCTGGCACTGTGGAGGCAACACAGTGGTCTGGACTCATGCTCTTTGCTGCAGAGAATGGTGCCAATCCCTCTGACTATGCTGTCCCCTACTACCATTACATTCCTTTTTGCTCTCCCCACTTGAATGGCTTCCTGTACCACGGTGCCATGGTCAGTTAGCTTTCCATCCTGCAGCCCCCACTCTCATCCAAACAAGTTGAAAAAACCTCAAACCTGTTGGACAATTGCAGAGGCTCACACTCCTGCCCTCCTTCCCTCTGAGTCCCCTTACCTGCCTCACTCACAGTCACATTCTCCTGTCCTTGACCACTGACCAAATCAGAAGACCCTGTCCTAAGAGGTGTGACTGCCTCCTGGTATAAAGAATCCAGGTAACTTTCCCTTGCCCTGATGTGTCACAGTACCTGTAGTTGAGCCTCCAGCTCATAAATTCTGAGCTGAAGCTGCTCAAACTTCAAACACTTACTGCAGATGTGTTTGACCTGGATCAAACTGGCATCTTGGAGCTCCCATATGCTGCAGCTATGACACATCACCTGTCCTGGCATCCTTAATGTGTTCTAATTAACTATTTAATTATTTTATTCAATTATATGTTTTACTTTTGTTTTTATATATTTTATTAACCTTACCACCAGTTGCTAGACTATTTTGAACCTTAGGAAGACAATATCCCTTAGTCGCTTACTAGACACTCACCAAATAACTAGCTTCTTCTCCTGTAGTAGAGTATGACCACATCCTGAAGGCTGAGAAAGTTAGCAAGCAGAAAGCAAAAGAGCACTTCTTTCCCTAACTCCCATAATTACCCAACTCCCAGCGCTCTATTCTAAGTCGTACATCTTGTAGTAAACCTTACCTCCAGCACCTCTTGCCCCCTGTGCACCAAATTCCCACTTAAACCAAATTCCCAAATATACTCACACGGTCTGTCTCACTCAGGCTGAAGTCTCCGCTCACTGATCATGTGCCTGTTAATTTTGTCCGAACAGCTTCCCCGCCACTGAGATTATGCTGACTGGCCTGTAGTTGCTGGCTTTATCCTTACACCTTCTTTTGAACAGCATTATGGTGAAAAGTCGAAACTCCAGTACAAATTCCTGGGGGCATCACTAGTCACATCCTGCCAAATACCTATTATCCCTACTCTCTTTCCTATCTCCTAACCAATTCCTTATCCATGTCAATGGGTTGCCTCCAATTTAAATGGTTTCATTTCAGTGAATAGCACAGCCATGAAGTCCCGGTCTTAACTCAACCAGGATGGTGATAGGCATGCTACAATTGGATTAGGATGGAGATAAGACCAAAACAAAAGCAGCCAGCATTCTTAGGACTAATCACGATTCAGTGACCTTTTCTGGAAAGTGCCTGCTTGTGAACATTGATGTGGTCATATATAGATAGGACTGGAGATGGCAGTGATGCCCTTATAGTTGAATTGGTTGACAACACTCATGATGAAGGATCACACATTAGTAATAGCAGTTTCAGTGAAGTACCAGAGGATGCCCAACAATCATGGAATTGTACACCAGCAAGCAACCGCTGCCTTTGAAGTAAAGATGGGCAGAGAACGGAGGGGAGAAATCATGGTGGAGGAAAGATTTTTTTATTAAAGAAGGATCTTTTTTATGAGACTGAGGTTGATGATAATACCAAGGTTGAACACTAGGTGACAGACCTTTTCATCCATTTATTTTGTTGTTCTATAGTGGAAATGTTTTTAACCAGCACTAGATGGCCTTCACAGACTAAACTTTGCATGGTTTATTGAGAAGCTGCGACTAAAGGAACCAGTTACTGAACTTATGCACCTGACCACATGAACACTGTTATTTTTGGAACCTAATAGACTAGCAGAATTAGGGCAATATGATATATTTCTGGTTTTGCTGAAGCCTGATTTTTCTGTTTGTGTACTAATAAGGATGGAACTAGCCTCAGGTATAAGGCTCGGGGTCTGATGCTCATCCTCAGTCAAATAACCTGCTGGTAATCAGAGTGGAGATAAAAAAGAAACCACCCGGCAGAGATACCAGAGGGCTGTGGATTTTGGTGGAACTATATCTTAGAAAGTTGTCAGGAAAATATAATAATTTTCATGTTAATGGAAATTTTTGTAAGGTAGGAATAGTGTGTGTCTGTGTACGTGGGACTTAATTTAATTAAAGACAGCTGGTGTGAAGGCTTTGATGTATCAGGAGAGAAGCTAGGTTTGAAATGTTAAATAGGTAAACATGGCTGAAGTTTTAGAATGTGAGGTGTAAAGGGAAAATTTTCAGTTTTAGATAAACCAGAGTAATTTGAATTTCAAAAGAGGTGGTGAAATGTTACACTTAGCCAGAAGAAGCCAAACAGTGTTTATTTTTCCCAAAGTTTACTGATAAAATTGGTACTATGAAAGATTATTATTAGAAAAGTAGAGTTGAAAAGACATATTGCAACAAGGGGATTTACATTAAAAAGGGAGAAACCTCTATAAAGGAGATGAGGTTATGTGTAAGAGGAAGACATTCTAAGATCTAACAAATATGAAAAGCCTCCAGCCTCTAAGCCTCAAGTTGCTGTGAAGTGAAGAAAACTCACTTTGAATTTGACTCTTCAGGGTATTGGGCTACTTTGCCTGGATCTTTTAAAATCTGTGTGTTTTACTGTTACCTTAAAAGAGGTGTAACTGGGAGTTAGATTAACTAGGGGAGGTAGGAGTTATCATAGTAGTAATTCATAAACCTATGTATGTGCTTAAAATTATTTTCTTTATTAATAAAGGTTTAATTTAGTTTTGTGAGAAACCAATAAGACTCAGTGGTCTTATTACTACTGAATTCAAGGCATGCATCTCGAAATATATACAGATTGTAAAATAGTTGTGGTCGTTGTTTCAAGTGTCCCTCTGGGATTTGAACAGCTCAGTATTTACCATCCACTGTGCCATAACAAAGTGCCATGAAAGAAAGATGGAGGGGATGAACTGGAGAACACACACAGAAGATAAGGTTAAGCCACTGTGGCAAGTTTAAAGCGTGTTCACACAAGCATATTGGTCTCATAAAAACAGATATGGACTTGGGGTTCTGCGGTAAGCTAAGAGCTGAGTGGTAATAGTGACATCAGCACTTTGAGGTTTAAATATATAGCTGCATTTAAGTACAGGTGTATTCAATAGTATTGCAACTGCTTTTACATTGCATGTGATCAGCATTAGTGCTACCATTTTGCTAAACCCTTTCTTCTTAGCAGCCAGTTTCAGCAGCTGGCACATGACTGTGTTACAGGGCTTCCAACTCTCATTGGACATATTGGAATTTGATCATGTGATATCTGATACCAAAAACAGCAATAATGGTACTGGATGCCCACAAATCCTGGTGCCATTGCATCTTTTCTATTACTTGAGTGGAGTGGCCACATGAACACAGACTCTCACTGGGTTGGCTCTATGAGCAGCTGCATCAAGTTGGGAAGGTGCCAGTAAAGAACAAATTGCAGCGTTTTAGACAGTGCAGCGGCCATCACCAGGCAAGTTTGTCTATGTTTCTCCCGGGTTTCTCACTGGAGTGCCTGGGAGATCAACCTCAATTTCTGGAGACCCCTGGATAAATTATTGGGTTGCAAACCAACTGCATGTGACCCTGACACGATTTGTGCATGAAACCCAAACAACTCAGTTTAATTTGGGCTTCTATTTCTTACTGGCTAGTTTTCTCATTTGAGTTTTGGTTCTTGAACCTTGCAAAGAGCTAGTGTTAGCTCTTTGTTATTGTTGGATAAATCTGAAATTAAAACCTGGAGATCTGTTAAATATCAGCACTTGAGATATTCATGAATGGGAACACATTAACACTTGATACATGGTCCCTCAAGGTTCTATGCATTCATCTTGGGGGCTTACAAAAATGGAAATTTTTTGACACTCCTGATTTAGTGAACAATATGTATTAGGAGTAATTACAAGACTATTGCTGAAAAGAGAGACATGTTGCCAAAGCTTTTCATCTTGCACTCATTAGGAAAAATGCAAGAATGCCAAATTTCAAAGAATCACAACAATTTATACTACAGGAGAAAATGGTGCTGATTGGTTAGCAAATCGACTCTGATTGGCCGAGGTATTGCCATGGAGAAAGCAATGGGAAACTATAGGCTCCCCAAGCTCCGGGTAATTCAAAAAATGCACAAGATTTGAACAAATTCCTTTTGTTTGCAGAGGACAGGTGCCTGTATATGAATACATGTCACTTCTAGCAAGCATAAATCAGCCACATTATAAGCTTGACTGATTCTCTTAAATTGGTTGTTAATGTAGCTATTTGCGTAATCAGGATTGCTCAGCGAGTGTTGCCCAATCATGGGATCACATATAACAGTAGACATTTTGTTCTGAGTTTTGTAAGTGCGGGCTGGTTGAGTACAGTCTGTACTCTGCCTATTATGAACAACTGAAGGAACACGCTGTTTGAATAGATCAGCCAATCTTTAGAGTAGCAGCATGATATGGCTTGTTTAACCTGTTGTTTAAATTTTTGAGATACTTTGTTTTTCCAGGCTGATGAGGTAGACTGGGCACTTCTCAGGTCCGGAAGTGGAGAAGAGCAATCTAACACACTTTCTTTTCCAACGTGCTAGTTCAGAAATTGCTAATGGGTTGTCTACTACTGTCTATTCCAAACCTTTCTTGACCAGTCAATATACACATTGGGATTCATATAGCTCCATGTGTTATAAGATTGGCCTTATCAGCAATCTTGTAAATAGTGCCGCGGCCATTTTCTCACCTTGCAAGCTTGACAGAGAAATAGAGCACGTTGAAGCTATCCTGCGGGGCAATAGCTATCCAGATCAGATCATTGTTCGTTGTGTATCATTCAAACTCGCAAATGAGCCAAACGCCACCAATTCAGATATGGGTGGTTAGGAATAGCAAGAGTCAGAAAACGCTGATGGAAATAGTTTATAGGCTCCCTAACAGTTGTTTTATTGTTGGAAAAAGCATTAAATAAAGAAATTATTGGAGCTTGTAACAAAGGCAATGTAATAATTGTGGGGGGCTTTAATCTTTGTGTAGATTGGACCAATCAAATTGGCAAAGGTGGTTTAGAAGTTGAGTTTGTAGAATGTTTCCATGAAAGTTTACTGGAGCAATAAGTTCCAGAATCAACAGGGGATAAAGCTATTTTCGATCTGGTATTGTGCAAAGAGAGAGTGTTAATTAGTAATCTCACAGCCAAAGATCGTAGGAACTAGTGATCATAATACAATTGAATTACGTTAAGTTTGAAAGCGACATACTTCAATCACAAACAAGACTCTTGAACTTCAACAAACCCAATTACATAACTTAGCTGTGGAATTAGCATTTCACCTCCAGTTTCCCGCCCGATTGGGGAGGCCAGGTGGGATGATGTGCTGGATCTGTCAAAGGAAGGATTTCTACTTAAGGGCACCATGGCAATGGTGTAACTGGATATGGGTTTTTGAGACTGCAGGAATGGAGAGGAAACATGGACAGGCTGCTCTTTGGGATCTCACTTTTACCTGGAGGTCCTGCTGTGGGATCTGAGGGATGGCCTTGAGGTGATTTTCTCAAGAAGTGGAGTGGGGTAGGGGTAGGGAAGAACAGCCTCGCCAACCAAGTAGGCATGGATGGAAGTTCTCGCAGGAGTGAGCTGCAGAAGTGTGATCCCTCCAAGCTGGAGAGAAGAAAATACTAGGATCTCAGGAGGGTGGGAAACACGAGTGGCATAACAATTCCAGGTGTGAAGCCCCACACTCTGCATTTTCCAGTATTCTCTGCACACCACAGCTCAGAATAGCACATCTTGCAGCTCCAGTCATTCCTCTCTATCCAGGCACCTCCTCATCTGAGAGGTCAACATTCACATGCGCCCTCATCTTTTTGCCCTCTTGCGCTGATGTCTCACGATCACCCTCCACAAATACTGTCCTTCCCTGCTACCTATACAAGCCACCTTTAACAGTCATAAATCTCTGCTTTCTCTCCTTGCAGAAGCAACACATAACCTCAGGGAGAAGCAGAGACAGGGGGGAATGAGGGATGTCATGCCCTCCAGTGACAGGCACTTTGACAGCCAGTGGCAATGCATGCCAACCTGTCCACTGGAATGGAGGTCTTGTTCCAGGAGCCTGTAGATGTTAGCAACAACTTGCCATTTAACCCCAAGTCTCCTGAGGCGGTGATACTCACACATGTCAAGGGCTAATCGTCTGTTTGTTGACCCTGTGTTAGGGGATCTCACCACCTCCTTGGAGTTTGATCTCTGTGTCCATCCCATCTGCCCTGTGGAGTTACATGTGGCTGAGCAGAAGGCAACTGCTGCTATGGATCTGCTGTCAGTTTGATGCAGAATCTTTGGTTAAAGCAGGAGTTAGTTGCTTGTTATAATATTTAAATGCCTTACCTGACAGCCACAGGGGGTCCCCTGCTCATCTTTAATCCCACCCTGGTGAAAGTTGAAAGTGGCAGGACGACATCAGATCCCAACCTATCATCACTTTTAACTCTATGTACACACCCTAACCTGCCTCCCCTTCACTGAGAAATCTCTCCCCAATGCCACTTACGTTTCATTAGAACTGGAAGACATTAAGAGACTCAACAGTTTTTGGCTTAGCCAATGACACCCACATTCTGTGAACGGATAGAGAAGAAATAACTTTTTAAACCAATAAAGTGCCAGGGAAAAGGGTAGGGGGGGAAGTCAAAGAAGAAAGGAGAGGTCTGTGATAGGGTGGAGGGCAGGACTCATGAAATGACAAAAAAGCAATGGCAAAATAAGTAGTAATGTACCAAAAAAAGGAACAAAAGACAGGCTCAGAGTAGATAAGTGAATTTGGCAGAATTGCATACTGGGAGAGAAGCATGGACAATCTAGCAAAGGCTCAAGATGGCTAAATTCCCAGGCTGGGCATCATAGGCCAGGTACCAATAGGGGATTCCAACCCCAGTGGCTGTGGTGCAGCTATCTAAATTTGCACACAAATGAACAGTAGCTACCTGGCAAGATAGCGGAGAGCTGCAGGTATCAGTAAAATGATACCTCTGGGTGAGTCATTCCCTTCAGGAAAAGTCAAAAGTGACAATTAAATAAAAATATAATCAAAATAAAGCCACTTGGGAGTCTTCACTTTAAAAATAGTTTTTTTGTCAGTCGTGGATTTTGCTACGTTTGTTTCTTTTTTAGGTTTAAGTAAATTGCTTTTGTTTTGCCGGTTTTAGTGACAGTTTAGGAGACATGAAGGATGTAGGGAGCAGGAGTGTAATGAGTTTATAGAGGGGGATATGAATTGTAGTTCCATCAAGGGATGTTCATTCCGATGTACCTCACAGCTCCTCCTCCAATCACATTTCCCTGACAATGCCGTCAGTATCTACTGTTCAAAGAAAATTAAAGATTGAAGTCAACAAAACAAACATCAATAGGGGAAGGTTGATAAGATTTTTTTGTGCGTGTTTAATTAACACTCTTTCTGTAGTAGTGATGCAATTAATTGATCTCAGTGTTCTGAAGATAAGGAGAGGAAAGAGCAGCCAAAATTCCTGTTCCTCATTACTTTTCAATGATGGACATTGTGTGTGTGTGTGTGTGTGTGTGTGTGCGTACCCACCACAACTAAATAACCTATCAACATTCTTTGAAGACCACTTGCTTGAGTAGAGGGCGCCCATGGAAATTTACACTCTAACATGAACCATGAAAGGGGGAAAAATTAACATGCATCCAGCAAATAAAGGGGGATATCTTTACTCGCATCAGTGCAAGCTCTGTTAAATAAAAATAAATCTTCAGACCATTCCAGCCTAAACAATAAACTTGCACTTCTGCATGATAAAATAACATATATAATACAGGTAGGACATTTCAATAGCAGCCTCATATGAAGTCAGTTGTCTAAGAATGTATTGATCAAATAGACAGTTCTTAAATGAAGAAAATTAAGTAAGATTTACTGTTCATTAATATTCATTGATCTTCTGTGGTATATCTACAGAACAGATTACAATTGTAAATACAAGTATGTAAGCCTCATAGTGGAGCGCATCCACGTTAAGGAAAACACACACATATCCTATATCCAATGGTTCTGTTGAGCAAATGTTGTAGAATGCAATGGGAATAAACAAAGGTTTTCCTTAAACTATTATTTTCATTAACAGTGTCTGTTAACTGGTTTCTACTGCATTTATTTATAGTAACAGATTTCTACTGAATAGGATGAGTGGCAGGTCATGCAACTTCAGTGTAGTAAAATAAAATGGTGACAGACATCAGAAAAAAATAGTTGCCAAAATCTAAGTGTACGCCTACACGGTGCAGTCAACAATGGCATCAAGACTCCATTACCCACTCTACTGATGGCTCAGCAAGTTTACCCAGTGAACAGTGCAGTCATACAAGCCAGGAGAGTTCCAGGTTTGATCTCCAGTCTCAGCTGAGTTAAATGATTTTAATTGGTATAATTGTACCCAGTTGGGATTAGCACCTCTAGATTGTGTTCCTGATTGCCATCTATACCTGGTGAGACAGCGATGGGGTTGGTGGGTAATGCCTCCATTGTCAAGTAGGCTGAAATGAGTTATGTGTCAGAGGCTGCCTGGCACTGAGAAAACAGTCAACACCTTCAGAGAGTACAGCGTAGGAGAGGTGGACAGGATAAAAAAGAATGATTAAGTAGTGAATAGAGGTTCCTGTTTATAATCTTGAGGCAAAAAATGATAAAGGAAGTTACGGAAAATTTTGAATGTAGAACCTCCAAGAAAAGGATGAGATGGTAAAGTGCTATCTCTGTGTGGCATGGTAATCAACCCACATCCCTTCCCAACTGCTCCCCACTGCTGAATTGACAGACTTAATTATTGCTTTAGTAACTGCTCTTATTGGTTGGTGCACCAGAATCAATGCTTGGTTGTGTTCAGGTTTTCTGTTTTGCCTTATGGATTAATAAATTATCCAGGTTATCTTTATATATCGGTCTTTGCTTTGGGGATGGTTGAGCAGGGTAAAACTGGACTGACCCATTTCTAGTTTCTTGCTCAAAATTCCTTGAACAAAACCTGTGTGGGGAATTTTTCTCTTTCCTCGCCCTTATGTTACATCCAAATTACAAAGAGTTTTTTCACGTGGGTATTCCATGCAGGATCCCTCAGCACTGAAACAGAATCTTCAAACTACAGCAGCAGAATGAGATTAGCACTTCAAAACAGGAGAAGCCGATTCTATTGATTTCTTCTGTAAAGAGAAATATCAGAGCACATATCAGCATCTTTCAATCCCCCTTGTTACTGAATGGCTGGTTAAGTCTGGAACACTCATTTTGTACAGGACTTCCTTTATGTTAACTCCTCAGTCCGACAGGTCCCATTCGTGAAGCTGGTGTAAAGCAAATCATGATGTTGCTCTCAAGCAGCTTCTAACCAGCAATTTAAAAGTTTCAAACACTAACAGCTCAGATATCTCCTGGTGTAAGATTTCCCGGGCAGTTCAGTAGATTTTAATCACAGGCTCAGCACTCAGTTTTTTCTTAATAGTCACGATTCACGCAATAGGTTTATCCAGATAGATGGCTACTTAAATTTATCGCATAAATCATGAGCATTAAAAAAATCTACAAATCAAAGATCTAAAGCATGAGTCACTGCAGACTATGTGAAATACGCGGTAAACGAGGGCATCTTTTTTGATTTGCAATGGGTAAAGGAATGTGACATGTGAATGCACTTTGTTCACAAAATGTCTAAATTGGGAAACATCATCTGAATATTATTTTTAAAATCAACACCATTGGCTCTTAGTACTCAATGGTGTTATTATCGAGAAGTAGGGAATTTAACTCTTTGAATCCTGTTTTTAAAAAAAATTACTTCATTCAAATTTTCACCTCTTTCTGTCACTTAAGATCTACTGCTCTGCTTCTCTGTAAAGCTGCCATAAGCTGGAAATGTAGCAACAACACAGACCCAGAGAAAGCAATAACTCACGGTAACCTAAAACAATATTATCAGTGACTGTGCACTGCAGAAATACTTCTGCAGTCTTTAGCAGCCCTGCAAAGCCAAAGATTAATGGAGTGACGAGGGGAAAGAAATGAGAAAATGAGGAGTTTGCCCCTCTATGTTGGATCAGGCTGGATGTGGTGCTGCTATTCAATATATAAATTATAACAAGTGTGTCTTAAGCTCAAGTAAATTTGCTGCAGACATTAAATGTTGCTGGTCTTAATACATTCTAGGATTCTAGGTTCATACTTCAAATTCGGATCGTGTATCAGAAATGTTCTTTCCCTTCAATTTGATGAATTTAAAAACACTTCAGCGTTTAATAACTGGCAGTGCAACAGTCACAGTTTGGCTGTGATTGTGGGGGTTTCTTTTATTGCAGCACTACGTTATTAGTTTTGCTGTTTTTAATGTCACACCACACTTTGTCTGCTCATTTCTCTGCTGTATGTTGGCGTCTCTGAACATCTATGGCCAAAGTCAAGAAAAATCCCCTCTGAGTCTGTACCGACTGATTCCAAAATGTTGTCTCCTGTGCTTTCAGGGCTGGATGATGCCGCAGGTATCAAGGAGGGGCTACTTGACAACTCAAAGGCATTGTCTTGGTCATCTCTGGGATCCTGAACATGGAAAAGATCCTGCTGTTGGCTGATGATGGGTTCGCTCATAGTCTTGCACTGGAGAAGTTCACTTATTGTTCGTATGCTAGCTCGCTCTTGCTCTCCAGGCAAGTGGTTCCGTGCTGCTGTGGCAGTCATGACAGACATTGGGTCTATAGTGGGGGTAGTGACACAGGGGCTGAGATTTAAAAAGCCTTCAGACTCGATGCAAGTCGTCATTTCTGATACAGAGTGCCTTCTGATACTTGTGCCATTGACCAGACTTCCTTCACTTTCATATTCTGCAACTGGGGTTAACATTGGATTGTTGTAGCTCTTTGAGCGCACCACTGGATTCTTGGTCAGAATTTCATTTGATTTGGAACAGCGTGGAAAGAATCGTTTCTCTATTAAAGAGAAATATATAATTGTTATTTTAACAACAACAACAAAATCAGTAATGTCAAACAAGGCCACTGCCAAGACTGAGATCTAGGAGGAGAAATAACTAGCAAACCTGACTGCAAACTCACTTAAACATACACAGTTGTGTCCACTGAAATAGATCAATTCTGACAGCCAAAATGAATGAATGCCAGTTCAAATGAGTGAGACTTAACAGGTCTCAGAAACACTTTAGGTTTCAGTGAGGCTATGATGAAGCTTGGTCTATTGAAATAATAGTTTGTTCTTGTGTTATATTCACTCAACAACTCAATTTTATTAGCATAAAATGGCAAGTTTCTTATTAAAAGTATCATCTCCAGCTTGCTTTTCACTAGGTCTCCTCTACATTTGCTCTGATTTTTGGAAGAGGTTAGAGGACCAGATTATGGTTATCTATTATAACCTGCCTCTCACAATGAATACAACACCATTAGCATGTTAACAGGTTAGTATAACATAAAACAGAATGGCTTCCAGGAGCCAAAGGTGAATAACATTATCATGTCCAGATTATTCAAAAATAATACCTTTATTTCAGCTTTTTAAAAATCTACTTTTGGTGTGGGGGATAGAAGATTGGCTGGCTGGCAGAAAACAGAGTATGCATAAATGGGTCTTCTTTTGATTGGCAGGATGTGATGAATGGAGTCCCACAGGGATCTGTGCTGGGGCCTCAACTTTTTACAATTTATATCAATGATCAATGATGAGGGGAGTGAAGGTATGGTAGCTAAATTTGCAGATGACACAAAGATAGGTAGGAAAGTATGTTGTGAAGAGGACATAAGGAGATTGCAGGTGGATATAGATAGGTTGAGTGAGTGGGCAAAAATCTGGCAGATGGGAGTATAATGTGGGAAAATGTGAAGTTGTTCACTTTGGCAGGAAGAGTAAAAAAAGAGTATTACTTAAATGGAGAACAGCTGCAGAATTCCGAGGTGCAGAGGGATCTAGGTGTTCTAGTGCATGTGTCATAAAAAGTTAGTATGAAAGCACAGCAAGTAATTAGGTGGCTAATGGAATGCTATCCTTTATTATGAGAGGAATTGAACATAAAAGTAAGGATGTTATGCTTCAGTTATATAGGGCATTGGTAAAACCACATTACAAATATTGTGTGCAGTTTTTGTCTCTTTATTTAAGGAAGGATGCAAAAGCGTTAGAGGTGGTTCAGAGGAGGTTTACTAGATTGATACTTGGAATGAGCAGGTTGTCTTATGAGGAAATGTTAGACGGACTGGGCTTGTATCCACTGGGGTTTAGAACAGTGAGGGGTGATTTGATTGAAGTACATAAGATCCTGAACGGTCTCGACGAGGTGGATGTGGAAAGGATGTTTCCCCTTGTGGGTGAGTCCAGATCTAGGGGGCACAGTTTAAAAATTAGGGGTTGCCCTTTTAGGACAGAGATGAGGAGAATTTTTTTCTCTGAGGTGATGGAGGCGGGGTCATTGAATATTTTTAAGGCAGAGGTAGATAGATTCTCATTAGGCAAGAGAATCAAAGATTATCGGAGGTAGATGGGAGTGTGAAATTTGAAACACAAACAGATCGGCCATGTTCTTATTGAATGGCAGAGCAGGCTCCAGGGGCCGAATGGCTTACTTCTGCCCCTATTTTGTATGTTTGTATTAATACCTTTTATCTAGCGAATGGTTTTGATTCCTTTTCCAAACTTCACGCCCTCCAATTACATTCAACAGAACCTTTCGACAATTTAAATGATTTATAGTTTGTAATTTGTGGTGGAAAACTAGGTTATGAATGTTCTTACCCAGAAAACATGCTGAGTGTGTACCATGTTCGTCCCCTGTGTGCAGACCGTATGTTCCCAGGTATGGAGCCACCACCTTCTGTATTAACAACTCCAATCGCAGGTAATCTCCTGACACACCCTTAGATTCATGAACTCCCTGGAAAAGAAGAAGTCAGTTCATTAACCTGGTCATGCTGGAACAGTTACTATTCACAGGCTCTGAACAAGAGAAAAAGAACTGATACTTGAATTAGGCTTTCTGTGTACATATTTAAGTTAGTTGTTGCTGTTGAGAGTGGAGGAGAAAATCATTGTTTTTGAAAGCCCAGGATGTATTGTTTACAATGCCTTGTATCACAGTTCTGTACAAATTTATCATTATCATTGTCACAAGGATTTTTTTTTTGTAAAGAGATACAATTTCTAATGTCTTTTTTCTGGCTGGATTTTAATAAACTATAATCCCATGAAAACAATGGAAAGAATGCAAGCCAGCAGAATATTCAACTTGAATTCCAACCCAAGTGGGATGCAAAGGAACAGGCTCTCAAACCACACCCCCCGAGGGAGCATGAAAGACATCATCTGCTGCTGATTTTTACACTATTACTCTTCAAAGGTTTCTGAGATGAGACATCAAAAATGTGATTACCTGTTCTACAACACATCAACTGTAAACGTAAATATGTCGAGTGAGGACAAAATTGAGCTTTATTGTGTCTTTTATCAATATTGCAATTCACCTTCCTTTTCCCATTTCCCTGACCTTTCTAAAGATCACTTGGCCTGAAATATTTAGCTCTCAACCATGTCCAGGTCTCTGTAATGGTTATTACATTGTACACTTTAAGCTGCATCTGTGTACACAACTCTTACTTGGGAAGCTGTCCCCATTCTTCCCATACATCCTGCTGGCGTTTTTCTCACACTTCTGACTTACTGTGTGGGTTTTCCAATGCTGTGCATTTCCAGCTTTTGTTTTTTTTTCTGCTTTTCGCTACTGATGATAGTTGATGAGGGAGTCAGATAAAGCAAAGAAGATTCACTGTTTTGCCATTTGATGGAGAAAGGAATGTAAATAGGCTCAATGGGAAGAGGTGACAAAGGAAAAATATTGTGACAAAGTCCCAACACAACTGCAAAGTGATCTGGAGTAAACAGCCAAGAGAGGAACACTACTGTGGAACACTTCAAGAGAAACAGTAGCTGCACAATATGACGGAGTCAACGTCCCAATGAAAAGGAAGTGGCGAGATATCTTTGTTCCTGTTGAAAAAGTGTTTTGCAGCTTTTTGTTGAGTATAGCCCAGTGCAGCAAAACCAAAGAAAGATGACTCACCTGAAACTTTAAAATGTGGTTGACGTTACTGAATTAGGCTTTGCCCTCAAGATAGCTAACATTGGAATGGACACTGATTGCATGAATAATATATCAGTCACTCTGTCAAGTCACTACTTCAAAATAAAGATAACTACTGGGCTGAATTTTCATTTTTGGGACAGCATCCTGATGTCAGGATTATTTCTGCATTCTGACCCTGACACAATTTACCAAGAGGATGGCCAGTTAACAGCCAAATGGCATATTCGCCATCCAATTAAGGACAGTGGGCAGGATTTCAAGGCTGCAGGGGCAATAGGTGGCCCTCCAACGCTAAAAGATCAGCAGCCCCACCATCCAAGGTGGGCCTTGCTGGTGTAGGTAGATGAAAGAGCCTGAAGTTGGAGCCACTGCCTGAAGAATCTTCAAAATGCTAAAATAAAAAGTGTCCACAGATGCCAGACCATCACTGCAGAGGGGGAAACGCCTTCACAGGGTGCCCTGTGGCTGCAGCTGTCCCCTATGGTTATTGCCACTGCTGGTTGCCAGGTGGGGGGGTCACTTTAACGATAGAGTGCTGGTCTCCTCCCCACCTCTGACTGCCGGCCAGGAGGCTGCCTCCTTGGTCAGGTTTTGGCTTCAGCAGGGTGCTCGCATGCTGACTGAAAAATTCTGCCCGCTGTTTCTGTCCAAAATGTATTTATTCCCTCAAATTTTCTAACTTGCTCTTTCCTGCAATTTGCATGCAGTTGTGGACCTTACCGCTGTTTACCAAAACGTGAGTGTGAGTGAGTGAGTGCGCGCATGTGTGGAAGAGTGTGAAGCTCGAATCCACCACTCCACAAAAAAGGTGTATAATCAGCACTTGAGTGGTGAAGCTGCAGGTTTCTGGTTTTGCACATCCAAGCAAATGCAAATTCTGTTTCTCAGGGCCAAAAGCAGCCTTTCAAACAGGTGTGTCTCATTAGCGCAGCGCTAATTAATGTCTGTTTTCACCCTTTGGCCAAAATAACCCTCTAAAAATCTCGACAGAAATTTAAAAGAGAAAAGGAATTAATTAACAAAAAATATTTTGCTTCATCCTGACAAATCAGAGTCACTACTGATTTGTGATTATGCATTGCACTGTCTTACACTTAATCACAACAACATCAATTTTAAAATGATGCTTGTGTTGAGGGCTGTACACGTCTAGTGAAGCTAAATAGTATTTAATGTGCATGCAGTTTACTACCTCACACTCCTTTCAGTGGAGACACAATTGTTTCACCATAGAAATTGCAGCAAAGCCTATTCTAGTGGAGGAAGGCTTTGTACATAAAAAAAACAGAAAGCTGAACTGGAGAGAGAAGGAAGTGTTAAGAAACCTAATTTCCCTGGTTCCGCACAATGGTTCCTGTGTGAGAGAACAGTGAGGGGCCTGCAAACATTCCCTCAATCTCTGCCAAGTTCCTTCTGAGACTAATTGTTAGGAGCAACGTGAAATGCAGCTCAAAGACACTGATGACTTTTGCCTGTTTCACGTTCATCATTGATCGTAGCTGTGCTTAACACTACACAGACCGGGGTGAGGGAAAGAGGGGAAACGCTGGCGGTGGGAGGCTGAGTGGGCAAAACCCAAGTGTGAACACCATTTAAAACCAGGTCCTGTAGTCCATGGTGCAATGGGTTAACAAGTTGTGCCTCCATGTTATTGAAGTTTTAACATAAAGCTCAAGATTTTACACTTCGCACAGCGCTCGCTGCTGACCTCAAGGAAAGCGACCCACAATAACCTAGTGATCTCTGTAGTGTGGATCTCCCTTTACCCACTGTTAGCTTGAATCCAAGGGGATCAAGACAAGGGGATCTCCAGGCATCCAGCAACAGCGATGACATCATGCAAGATAAGCAGTCAATCACATTGAAGTATTCTCAAAGACAGCAAATTAGTAAGTAAAATGCACTGATTATCCTTCACTTTTTCATAAAGTTTACAGAGAACGAGATAAATGATTGGGGCATGTACATTAGAAACTGCAATATCATAAACAAACTTTTAAAAACTGGGAATTACATAAGTACATACAATTAGTTTCCCAAGGCTAGAGAAATTCTTTAGCAGTAATTAGGGCATTGTACACTATTTTAAAAAGTTACACCTCATTAACAAGGTGTCATAGGGTTTTCAACAGCGGTATTACACTAAAAAAGGAAATTTAGAATCACTGACAGAAACTTCCAGATTTTTGCATTTAACTTGCATGTCAGACTCTAGAAGTTGCTGTCAGTTTCAGAAGGGTAATGATGGTGAACGCTGACAGTTTCGCTGTCACGATAATTGCAAAATATGATCCACAAACTGTGCATAAATAGTAAAAATGTTGGCTTCACTTGGGACTCCTGAGATCCACTGAACAGAAATGTAACATGAAATACAGCTGTGTTATTATACTATTGTAATCTTCCTGCCCCGCTTGAACTAACAGGATACATGTGTGCGTGTGTGAGTAATGAGGTAAGGGCCTCCTGAGAACACTACAAGGTGTAATGAAACAATAAAGTGTACATGCAGTAATGGAGTGACTAAATCCTCTACTGGAATATGGCACCTGGAGAGCAGTTGACTCCAGTTTCTTATCACTGTGTGATGTTTCAGTGAACAGATCAACAGAAAGCTGAGGACGCAGGCAGGCAATTTGCTCCCAATCCTCTGCCAATGCCACTTTTGAGGTGGCAAATACATGACAGTAGCCTTGGCAGTTTTTTATCCATCCTCCCTGATCTCTACCTGGCCCTGTTCTGGCTGTTCACATGAAAACACCTGAGGAAAAATGTGTCAGGGCATCAGTACATTACGACACTTTGAAGTTCACTCAAACTCTATGTAATGTCAGAAGAGCTGTTCCCCACTATCCAATCATGCTGACTCACTTACATGCTGCTCCACTGCCAATATTAGCACCATTCTGGGATTCACTCATGATAGAAGGCTCACTTGTAGTGGTAAGTTCAGCTTTGTCTGGTGTTCGACCTACTCATTTGAGCACTGAACGCTGCTATTATCTCCCTGGGAAGGAATCACTTGAATGCACTTTCAGGTAGACCATAGGTTTTCAAACTGACTTGTGCGATCCTGGCAGCTGATCAATGGGATCCTGGGGGGTGAGCAGATTTCTGGAATTTTCTGAATTAATAGTACAATATATTTCCCGCAGTTATAGCACTGTTTTCCTTGTAGCTAACATTGTTTCCTGTGCAAGCCCAACAGATATGGGATTTCCTGTCATATACTATTAATATAACTCAGCAATATCAAAAATGCAGGTCCACCTGCTACAAACCCACTCCTTGGCCCTCACCCCAATCCCTCACCCGATAGCCAGAAAGTACTGAGTAAACCTCAACATTTCAGACAGGTTAAAACTTAAAAGACAATCTGACCTCCAGCCTGTGGGTTAATCCCACCCCTCCAACCCAATCCTGACCACCCAGGAGGCCTCTGGCTGTGGGGTATCAGGGCAGGCCATGGCATCATGTTCTATAGGCATCCTGAACTAGGACACGCAGCCAAAGGCCCCACTTAAAAATGAAGTCAGGAACAATCCATTGTGCCTCATTGAAAGTGTCTGACGGATCAGCTCTAAACCTGTTTCGTTCCACCCCCAGAAGAAAAACCTCGGGGGTAATGTAGAATGGGTGGAAAACTGGCATAATGCATCTTGATCCTACTTTCTGACATTTGCACCTGGGGGTCTGTGTGTTATGTCAGGGAAATTGTCCCTGTGATGTCTGGGATGAAATTAAGACAGTTAGTCATAATATTTAGCACATCTAATTATAATTCATCCTCCAGTAACATTAGGAAGCAATGTGGCATAGCTGCCCAAGTCCAACAGTCTCCTGAAACTTATTACCCATGTTAATGCGTGAAAAATGACCATGTACTAGCTTGCTAGTGATGCCATTGACATGTTTGCACTAGGAGTCGTCACACTCAAGGTAGGACTGATGAAACAAGAAAACAGAAAGAAGAAATAATTGATTAAATTATTGCTTTGTTTTAAAATTAACAGGAAACCTTTGCTGGCTGTGCAGAATCTGCATGTTCCCAGGTTGCAGCCTTCTACCACCTTACATTGTAATCATTCTCCTCTGTTAAGAGACTAGCAACCCATGAAAAGGGAGACAAAAAATCAGCACCTAGAAATAATCACCATAGTTCTTCCATTCAGGGAAACTTGCTAATCTTGGTTATTTAGCTGTTTGCTTGTGATGCAGAAGGTAATGAGTGACTAAAGACTTTAAAGAAGCGTATTGAGATTATGAGGGTAGATGTAAGAAAACGCCCACACCAAAAGGCATGAAATGGTGCATTTCTCAACCCATTTCTTTATGATGACACTTGAACTTGCAGGTTGCAGCTGCCAACTACCTATGCAGGTTTGCATATTCCACCAAGGACCAAATCCCAGTGGAATTCCAATGGTTCCGCCAAGAGAAGCTACTCCTGTGTGTCTATCAAAGACCATTGAGGTGCATTCTGTGGGATCCTGTAGTTACTCCAATGTGCACTCAAAGCAGAAAGAGAATTCTTTACAATTTTGATTGAAAGATATGAATGAAACTGCAATATGAAGTGAAGATTGAGTTAGCAAATTCGGCTGACGCAGTTATCATTACAGGAGCACATCTCAATCACTCAGGTTCAAAAATAACTGGAGGCACTTATGTTTTATTTAAGAGATTATGGGTTGGATTTTGTGCCCCCCACACAGCTAGGTGTGTTTTGGGGGCAGGGGCACGTCAAATACGAGTGGCTAACCCACCGCCTTCCTGCCCAACCCGGCTCTCATAAAACTGTAGGTGGGCCTGCCATTTAAAAACAATTAATGCCAATTGAGTTCGTTAACAAGCCAACTGATGTGAATATTATGTTGCCCATGTCATAATATGGTTGGCGTGGGCAGGAGTGTGTAGGCCATTTTTAAAAAACCCAACTGGTTAAAAGGTGGGAAGGAAGGGGGTGGGGGTACGTCCTTCATGGGGTGCTCTGTGTGCTTCAGGGCAACCCACACGAGATGATACCCTCCTATTATGCTTCCCCACTTGGTCTCCAAATCCTGTCACCCTATTCCACCACCCCCACCCCCAACACCTACAGTGCCCGATCCCTTCTCGCTTTAAAAGCCTGGGACTTACCTTAGTCCGCGATCCAATGTTCTTCTTCCCGGGGCCTGCTTGCAGTCCCAGCAGTGCCCACTACTGAGTTCTGGCGCTGCTGGGGCCACTGGAGCTGTCAGCCAATCAGATTGGGTGGCAGCTCCTGAAGGCAGTACCCTCCCACTGAGGGGCCGAAGTCCCACTCTCTGCTTGTTTTGCCCACCCGCAGTGTGTTATTGCTGTGCGGTTTGAAAACAACTTTTGTAACAATTGTTGGGGTGGGTGGGGTGGGGGGGGGAGGGGGGGGGAGGGGTGGGTGGAAGAGGCTGGCTGGGCAATACGACCACCCCATCTCCTGTAAAATTCAACCCTATAAATTTTCCTAGAGTGCCTGGGCAGAATTTCCTATTCCCAACTCGGGTTCTGCCCAATGGTTGGAGAACTTAACTGGCCAGTGTCAGCCCTTCCCAGGATTTAGGACCCTGGGGCAGAAATCTGACCTGCTGAGAGCTGCTGGCTAATCTGAGGCTTGCAGCTCCCCATTGCTGGCTGCACTAGTGAAAGTGGTGGATGCTGCCGGTAGTGCCCCAGGGGCTTCACCAGGGATTGTCACTGGATCCCTGGACTTGGGTGAGGGTGCGATGGGGATTGCAGGGAGGGGGTTGCAGGAGGATCGGAGACAAGGGCCAATTGGTGGCTTTCAGCAGCCCCCACCCTCCCCCCACTTCCTGATGCCAAGTCCCTCAATTAGCACTGAGTGCCTAACCATGAGGGACTGCTCTGCTCCTATTAGGCTGCTTGTGTTTGCTGGGTGGTCTTTGGGAGGCTTGGGAAAGCCATGGAATTCCCATTTAATCCCTGAGTCACCACTAACTTCTGTGGGGCTCAGGGATAAATGGTGTCAATTGGCTCATAATGAGCCTAATTGACAATCTCGCTCAAGTGGGTGAGTTTCCTGCATGGCCTCCTTCCTGCCTTTAACTTAATTACAGGAGGCTTTCCTGCCGCAGGAAAACTGAAGCGTGGCCTCTCCTATGATTAAGTGGGCACAGCCGCCATTTTTCCCACCGTGACAGGCTGTGATAACCAATGAGTTGCACTGGGTCAGTCAATGAATTAGAGGCAGGACAGGACTTACAGTAGGACTCTCAGTAAACTCTAGTTTACTCAGTAATCTGATACTGTTTAAACAGCATGCTGTAGCAAACAGTCTACAGAGTCTATTTAAAAGAGTCTCCAAGGACTATGGCAAAAAAGGGCTCATGAATAAAACTGCGACAGTGTCTTCCAATAAAACTAGGGTGATTTCTTTGAAAAACTGCAATGAATGGAGATAGTTTAGACAAATTCTTTGCCCAGTCACATACAGCAGTGCAGTCTCCAGACATGTGTGATGAATTCTGTAGTTTTCAAAAAGCCTGAATTTTTGAGACAGTCCCTAGAGCCAAAAGTGAAACTTAGCCTCTGAAAAGAGGTGTGTAATTGGAACTCTTGGCTGTGAGGTCTTTTCTGGGAAATGGCCTGGTACCTTGAGGTTGATATTGAAATGAAAGCTAGGTAACCAAAAAAGGCAAACAACAACTAATTCGGAGCATTGGATTTCAGCCTGTTGTGCTGCAGTAGAACACAGAAAACTCCTGATGTTCAGGAGAAGCAAGCAGAGCTCTCTATGATAAAGGTCAGTTTTTCTATTTGGCCGAAAGGTGGACATAAAGGAGCTTTTGGTGAGGCAATGTACAATCTGGCAAAAAGAGGCTGAAACCTAAAAGCGATGAGAATAGCTCAGGCACACTAAAGAGCTAGATATTTATACCAGAGGGCACCAGACCATGACCCGAGGTATTGTTGGTTGGTCAGTTGAAAAGGAACTTTGGAAAGCTATGCCATGTGACAGAGGGTTTGTTGAAGTGCGCCTTGATGTTGTGAACGGTATCTAGGGAACGCAGATGGAATAAACCTGCTGGTGAAAGCAACTCGAGGGAAAAAAACAGCGAGTGGGAAAAGTGAAACCCTCTACGTACTAGAGGCAGGGTTTAAAGGACTTTGAGACCTGCATGTGGTGCCACATGTGTGCTGGAAGTGGTGCTGCGACATTTGGGAGAAGTATCTTTGTTTCATTGACTATTTAAAGAGAAATTCATTATTGCTATTGAAATATCACTTGTCTGTTTTAATGCATGCTTAATTTATGTTGATTTTGGGTTTGATTGTTACAGTAGAGGTTTTCAAATGTGAAATCTTGTCCATTGGTTCCTTCCTTTGGGGTCATTTGGGGATTTATTTCTTTTAAGGTTATTGGTCTCTGCTGGGACGGTAGCACATGAGTGAAGGGGAATTATCTGATCATCTCCATTCTGGCTGGGAATACTAGTCTCAGAGCCACTCTTCTCTCCCTCAAACTGAATGTAAAATTCAATCATATTATGATCACTGCTACCTTGGAGTGCCTTCACTCGGAGATCATTAATTAATCCTATCTTGTTGCTCAATACTAGGTCGAAGAGAGCCCGGTCTGTTTGGTGTCAGTGCTGTTCTAAAAAACTATCCCAAAAACATCTATGAATATCTCATCTAGGGTACCTTTGCCCATCTGATTTTCCCAGTCTATATGCAGAGTAAGCTCCTTCTCCCTGTCCAGTGACCCCTGTGTGAGAGAGGGAGGGTAAATCATGAGTTTGCCCTGCTCCACTTTGGGGGTGCTGAAGCCAATCCAAACATTACAACTGTTAACATAGCAGAAATGAGCCCATTAACACAAACAGGGAAATCTTATCTGTGATCTTCTCCTTCTTATGGCTTATCCTTACATCAGAACACTAATTAGCTACAGAAGGTTAAGAGGCAAACTTTAAGCTATCAAAATAACAGCAAATTAGTACCAAACTCCATTGCTGAATTAACTCAATATGCCCAACAAGTGCAAGGTAACAGTAGGCAAAATAAGCTTCACACTGGGTTATATTCTCCTCAATAACTGAAGTTCAAATCCCCAGAAGTGATTCTCGAGCTTTCCAATGCTCTGTTTAGGCTTCCCCTGGAATACTGAGTGGAATCTTACTCACTGGTACACAAGTCCTTGAGGTAGTGTGGATAAGGACAATGAAGTGAATTCCCCAATGTTAAAGGAATCAGCTAGGAGGAATAACACGTTAGCTTTCACTATTCGGGCTCAAAATGAGGGGTAGCAAAAGGTATCTTATAGGTATTTAAAAGGTGTTTAACAGGATAGAGAAAGTAAAATTTAAAACGGACATGCCAGAGTACCAGGTTCATGGGTGTGAATGGCAAGGTTCAGGACTAATGTCAGGAAGTATTTCCTTACACTAGTTGATCACTTCATGTGCATAAGGGTAGTTGAACTCAGATCACTGGACAAGTTTAGCAGTAGGTGTAATGGGAAAATAAGATGGCTGGCAATATGTAAGCAAGTCAAAGAGGCTGCATGGCCTTCTTTATCTTGTGAATGACAGAAATCCAGGATTTAAGTGACTAAATCTGTTTTTGTGCATTTATTGTTATGGATTTTTTCCCCTTTATTGATACATAAGCTCCACATTTCATGATGTGTAAAACAAGTTTCATTCTTCCGTCAGCAGTGAGACAGCCTAGCCTGTGCATGGCATGGTACATGTCAGGAACCGAGTGGAGTGATTGTTTCCCCCTGTCTCCAATTGATCTAATGGTCAATGCCATTGCGCAGGCAAAAATTTTCATCTTTTAGTGAATGTAAAGGGGTGTGTAAAGTTAAGGTTTGCTCAACTTTTGAACCTTCTGATCAATGAGGTAGAAAGCTGGATTACAACTGAAGGGTAACCACCAGTGGAACTGTATAGCAAAGTATTCAGGAGAAAAAGCAAATATCTGCCAGCACATCATCTATGTGGGGGAAGTGAAAATGTAGAGTTCCTCAGGAAGGGGAGTGTACATGAGCTACATGTCCCAGCCACTCCAAATAACCCAACACAATAAATCAAATTCAGATGGTGATGGACGGCCATGTTGTATTTTACATCCATTGTGCCAGGTCTGTTGAATTCCAATTACCGACTAACTACACGAAGGAATTTCTGACTGTGGGAACACTGAAAGAAAGCAACATTTTTTTTTTTATTTTCAAACACTACTTCTCCCAATCACCAAAAAATACTTTTGTTTTTGCTTTGTTCCATTCCTAGTTTTACTGCCCATGCCCAGTGATTTCTTCCCCCTTTTCCTAAGTCGCATGCCATGCCAAAGGTTTCAGTCATGCCTTTTCAGGATTAATTTTCTTTGGTTAATAGTCAAAGGAGCAAGTTTGTACTCATGAAGGTAAGTTAAGAAAAGAAACCTGCTCACCTGGTAACGATTTAAAAGAATTCCTAACATAGCTTTGTCAGTAAGCTTGATTTGTGGGAGCATCATTCACATACTTGGGAACACAAGTGAGTTCTGCCAATTTACTTGAGTAAAGGGAAAGCCTTAGATGTAGGCAGGGATTTTCCGGCCCCGTTGTGGGCAGAACCCGCCGTGGGCGAGGCGGCGCCTCAGCCAGAAGTCCACTGACTTGTGGTGGGACCAGAAAATCGCGGCGGTGGGCGGGTGCGGAAAACCACACCGTTAGTGTCCAGTAGGCGGGCCAGACCCTGGATGCAGATGAATCTCAAGCTACACCGTTCTTACCAATTTGAGAGTTCCAGAGTTCCTTTCTGGAACGTTCCAGAGTCTCAATGAAACATATGTCTGTGCAGGCCTGTGTCAGGACATCATCATTACAGATTTAACTTGAAATGCACCAATGGCTGAATGAGGACTGCAGAAATATTATCTGATGACTGCAGTTAGAGAAGAATAGAACATTTAAATTAATTCAACAGAAAATGGGCCAGGAAAATACTCTGTGTTAAGTATTATTTTTAATTTGGTACATTTTTAAATGGGTGGCCCATTATTCTGAAACTAATCCTAGGTTCCTCTATGAGGGGAAACATCTTCTCAGCATGTACCTTGTCAAGTCCCCTCTGGATCTTATACGTTTCAATAAGTCCATGTCTCATTCTTCGAAACTTCAATGAGTATAGGTGAAAATAGGGTCTGTGTTTTGACAGTATTAATCCCCATCCTGTCCTATTCCATCCTTCCCATGCCATATCTCTCATGTCCCATCCCTTTCCTCCCTCTCATATCATTCCCCCCCTCCCTGCTGCAGCCTCCATGCTATTTCCCCCTCATCCCCATCCACGCCATCCCTCCTTCCACTCACAAATCCCTCCAGCCAAAGTAACTGTTGCTGGGCTTCCCTTACCTTCTGCTGTTCTTTCTCTCCACCACCACACACCCATCCTGCTCCAGCCGCATGTGTCTCACGCACTCCAGTCCCCCATGCATGTCCACGCTCCTTAGGCCCCACACAACAAATCAATCCACTGACCAATCAGAGTAACAACTGCATGTATTATTACAGATGATCTTTCTTCCCCCAGAGGTAACAACTTATCTAACCTATAAGAATGGGTAATTCTGGTCCTGTTTTTGAATTACTCAAGTAATAAACAGTTGACATTTTGGGCACCATTCACCCACACTTTCATTGCCATTGATATTGTGCCTCCCTGAACACTTCCCAGCTGCCATGTCTCAGCAAGATGCTCTACTGATACTTTCCCACTGCTTTACCTTATCTGGCTTGATTCCTGTAGTCTGCTTTTCATCTTTTCCATTGAATTGTAAATTTATTGTACTTGTGCTAAAACATAAAAGGTAATTTTCTAAATACTGTACACAATGATGGCAGCTTCCCAACTACCCAGCTGGAAAATGAAGGTTATATTCTTCTCATTAGTCTGCTAGAGGGTGACAAATACTTGGCAATCTGAAAGTTGTTTTTCAATGTGCCCAGGAAAAAACTATCTTTAAAATATGAATATAAGTTCTGCAAGAATAGAGATGCCCTTTCTTAAATAAATCAGGAGCAGATGAACATTCCAAAGAATGACTCCAATCTTGACAGGGATGCATTTACTAAGCCAGGGTTAAGGGTGAAGATGTGGTTGGAAAATCCGGAAGTCTGAGATTTTCCCCACCGCTGTAGAGTTTTAATTCTGCAGTCTGTGTCTTTGTTTGTCAGCAGGGTTCCCTGCCTGGAAGCCAACCTGGTTGGAAGCCTTGGCTCCATCTGTTGGGGAATGTTCCAAAGGAAGCTTCACGTGGGATACCGATATCATAGGGCTGAGGGTTCTCTTTCTTGAAGTGGGGAGGCTGGGTGAGGGGGTGAGATGGGTCAATGGTCCTGGAGGTGGTCAGGTTTGGCAGGGAGCCCAATCGGTGAAGGGAGCAGGGCCAGGTGTGACCCATTAGATCAAAATGCAGGCAAAGAGGCTCTATTGATAGGTAAAGGGCTCTAGAAAGCAAGACTGGTTACTGGTTAACTTACCAATGAAGGACAACTTATTAACACAATAACCCTTGGAACTCCAAGGACAAATGCATAGTACAAAGTCTGGATTGGATATGAATATTGTTTGTATAGACGCATTGAGACATTTACATGAATGTTGCCTTTGACAGAAGTCCAAAAATGTTTGCAGAAAGCTTGTGCCAGATTCATAAACAAATCATACATTGGCTATAAAGTCACCAATATGAATGAATTGAGGAAAATATTGCTAACAATTATTCACTGTGCACTGTAACCCTGCATTCTGTGTGCTGTCAGTAATGCTTATTAATAAAATAGATTTGGAAAGCAAGTAGGAGTATGTTTCACTGAGATTCAGCCAATTATAAATACTGTTGATAACATTTTATAACACTAATAAAATGTAAACAAGGAATAGAGGCTAAAATAAGTTCAACCTAGTACACATTACTATAAATTTACCCACATGGAAACATCAGCAAAATCTTACTGTCCTTTCCCCAAATCAGAATTTGTATAAATGTCACAATGTCTAGTAGAACTGAGGAGGTTTAATTACCTCTTTCCATTAATTTTCATATTGCAACAATATTATTCCAGTAAAGCAAGAAATCCCAATATTTGTTTATAATATTATTCACTAATGTAACTAATATTTCTGCATATTTTAACAAAGTCAAGTTTAGTGAAAAGATGTTTACATTTGAAAAGTTTCAAATTCCTAACTCATTATTTAAAATAAAAATGTACACTATTGAACAATTTTTGATACATCTGTCACTCCCCATTCACACACACTCTCTCTCTTTCCCTCTTTCTC
>NC_135900.1:54354122-54714122 GCF_964194155.1 Cetorhinus maximus
CACTGTCATTGGGTCAAAAGCCTTGAACTCCCTCTCTAACAGCTCTTTGGGTGTACCTACACCACACAGACTCCAGCGATCCAACAGGTGGCTCACCATCACCTTCTAAGGGCATTTAGGAATGAGTACTATAATAATACTATTTGGATATAACTAGCCTTGCTTGAAACCTTCCTTGTTAATTTAGCTGAAATGTTAAATATCAGACAGGAGATTTTCAAAAAGGTATCACACAGTAATTTCACTCGATGGTTTTTGTACTTTTGGAACTGGCAATTATACATTTCCTGAAGGTGATGATAATTGGCAGAGGTGTGGTTCTGCAATATGGCTGCCCTCCAGAACATCACTAACACTGAGCTGGATTTTCACCCTATAGGTGGCTAGCGAGAGTCGGGAAATTTCCCAGCTCAGCACGCCTGCCTTGGGAGAAAGTACCTGCAAAGGCAAACTTCCCATTCCAGGGTTTGGGGTGGGGGCGTGCTAACTGGAATCGGACCTGCTGGCTCTGGAAAAGTTCGAAGACAACCACAGGGGCTGCCAAGTGCCAAGGTGGACTTGTGAAAAGGTCTGTCTTGGTGCTTTGGGACTTTGTTGTTTTATTTAATATTCAGCCCTTAAGCTCTCACGTCCCCAACATACACCTCATGCCCCATCCATGCAAACACTTGTGATGCCATGGCAAGGCTATGGGCCTAGTGCTGGAAAATGGGATTAGAATAGTTAGGTACTTGTTTGACTGGCGCAGACTTGAAGGGCCGAAGGGCCTTTTTCTGTGCTGTAGACCTCTAAGACATGCCCCTCCCCCCACCTCCAATGGCCCCACACCCTCCATGCCAACTCATGCCCCTCCCCCCACCTCCAATGGCCCCTCACACCCTCCATGCCAACTCATGCCCCTCCCCCACTCCAATGGCCCCTCACACCCACCATGCCAACTCATGCCCCTCCCTCACCTCCAATGGCCCCTCACACCCTCCATGCCAACTCATGCCCCTCCACCCACCTCCAATGGCCCCTCACACCCTCCATGCCAACTCATGCCCCTCCACCCACCTCCAGTGGCCCCTCACACCCTCCATGCCATGCTATGGCACTTCTATGTCCATTCACCATACACTGTACAAAACCAATAAACCCTATAGTGACAATATCATATGTGGAAAAGCTTTAAACAAGTCATTCATTCATAACTTTCTTTCAAAAACTGCTTATACTTGTTAGGAAATAGAGATAGTTTAAGTAAGTTATATTTGTAGTTGTGGGTTTTGGAATGAGTTTTAGTCTTAAAGTTTCAGTTTGATTTCTATTTCTGTGGCCAGGATTTTCCGGTGGTCCGGCCAGGAAAGTGACCACCGCCCGACTGTGAGACGGGTGCTGCAGCGCTGCCTTGGTGGGGGGGGGGGGTGGGGGTGGGAGAGAGGGTGAGCATGGTAGCTTGTGATTGTGCGTGCAGGAAAAGCTTCCTGAGGCTCAGAGCTGCCTCAGAGAGATGAAGATTTTTGAAAATAGAAAAGAATGATTTGCAAAATCTCAATAAGATGTTCCCTCATGTGACCCTGTCCCATGAGCAGTGACATGTTAGAAATTAGTTTGAAAAATGTTTAATTTTTTTTAAATGATTAATCAAAACCTCATCCCACCCGTGGATGACGTTTCACAAAAAATCCAAAGGCCGCTTGGCCTTTTCGCCTGCCAGTCAAGCGTAAGGTTGGACGGGCAGCGAAAAGTTTCATGTAATTAGATCATTAAAGGCCTTAATAGGCCTGTTAATTGGCCAGAGAGGCATCCTTAATAGGTCAGGGAAGCGGCCTAGAAGAGACAGATAGCTAGCTCCAAGTTAAAAGGTGGTTGAAAGTAGCTGCCAGGAGAGACTGGAAAAGGGGACAGATTGCCAAGTCCCAAGTTAAAGAAAAGACCTCAAAATCCAGGAGTGGAACATGAGAAAGTCTCAAGAAGACCTTCTAGTCAAAGGAAGGACAGGAACCTGGAAAAGATCCTGTTAAGTGAAGCTAAGAGTGAGAGGCAGAGAAAAGCTCCAAGCTTCAAGTTTAAAGCTTCAAGCTTCAAGAAATAAAGGCTTGAGAAGAGGCAAGAAGGTCCAGGGAGACAATTGAAGGTCTGGAACTCTTTGCTATGGGCATGTGAAGCAGTGGTGTACTGTTGACAGTCGAGTCAGTGAGAGAGAGTGTGTGGAAGACAGCTTGAATGCATGTGGTGACCCAGGGAAGAGGAACATCAGAAGGAGAGTACGAAACCATGGAGGTGAACCCTTGTGGAAGGCGTCTGAGAGGAAGAGTCGGTTTGGGAGAAGATTCCAAGGCGAGGTCTTGGAGACTGGAGATTAGAAACCCTCACGTGAAAGGCGGAGTGCAGTGAGACTGGTTGGCTCACAGTGTGACAAGCACCTGGGGGAAGTTGAGGAGAGATCCATGGCATCTGGTTGAGGTGCCATCTGTCACTTGGTTTCAGAGTGTGGTGCGTCTGACCACAGGGTGCCATAGATTTACATGGGCTGTGTACTTACTGTGAACATTAGAGGATAAGATAGCTTTTGTAACTTGTGTTATCCTTACCAATCTGTATAATTGTGGGTGAAGGAGTATTGTAATATAGTTCATATTTTCTTGTTTAATAAATGTTTTGTGTTTTTGTTAAAAGTTCATCAGCTGACTCCTTTAACTGTTCAGTAGCTACACTCCACGTATCTAAACAAACAAATAAAAGTTAGGATCTGTCAAGCTGGGTTCCATCCTGGGATCATGCTTGCCCAGTGGTGACCTCAGCTGGGGATCATAACATACTACAGCCCTATAAATGTGTCAGTCACCCAGACCTTTAAAGTATCAATAGCAGACACTACAAGTACTTGACACCTCTTTATCTTGTGTAAATAAACATTGTGCAATTGACAAAACAGGTTTAAGAGAAAGAGTTGTCAATCAAGCAATGTATCCCCTTGTGTGCAGCTGTTTCAACAAACTAATGGATGCCTGGGCTCTCAGCCAAGAATGCATGAGATTGCCCTGGTGGGATCTGAACTCGTCTTCCCAGTGCATTAGTCAGAGCCTCTGGATTACTAGTCCAATGACACCTACCTGAGAAGGCAGATAGGGCATCAGCTTAATGTCTCATCCAAAAGACAGCACCTCCGACAGTTTAGCAGATGTTCAATGCTGCACTGGAGTGGCAGCTGTGATTTTTGTGCTCACGCCTTGGAATAGGACTTCAGCCTGGATCCTTATGACTCAGAAGGAAGTGTGCTACCAACTGGGCCACAGCTGATGCATGCACTAGAATGTTAGTGGAGCCACATTTATCCTTGATCTGTGATTTGTCTAATATGTCTAGATCATTGTTTGCATTCGTGAAATAGTCTAGGCTCCTACAAATAATTGCCTGTTTTCTTAAAAGCATTATTAAAACACTCTTTAAATGTAACACTCTCTGTATTGAGTATTACAATTTAGCTTGGAGGTCTGTGATTATTAATCTATTTGAAAAGCGGCCCTTAAAATAAAGATATTTGAGAACAGTGGAATAGGATGTTGAGGTTGAAAACAATCTAATTCAACTAGCGATAACGGCTAAGCATGGGGGGTAGAATCAGTGCGGAGGATGTGTGCTTTTTGGCAGAGGTCAAAGCCATGGCTTTGGTCGTCTTAGTATTTAAACTGGAGAATTGCAGCTCATGCAAAACTGAATGTTGGACAAGCAGTCTAGCAGCACAAAGGAAGTGGTGGTGGGAAGTTGCAGGAGGGGAAGGGGCGGATAGGATAGGTGGAGGAGAGATTGAAATGGACATCTTCAGTGTACACGTGGAAGCTGACTCCATGTCTGTAAAGTTGCTGAGCATTATTATTTGTGATGTATTCAAATGCACAATTAGCTGCCAAAACCATCTATATATATCCTATTTTTTCTTACTGGCTAGATTTATTTCGAAGTGATGTTTTGTTCACATTGACATGCCATGAGTAATCAATGAATGCCATATCTTAAGCTCTCAAATTTTACATTCTAAAATCTTTTTTAATACTTCATTTCTATTGTATTTGGCATCAATTTTGTTGCTCTCCTGTGTTTTGGGATAACTTTCCATATTCCTCTGTAATTTAAAAAAAAAATCCTCTCTGTGCTCCTGGCTTGGTTGGAAGATCTGCTCCCAGGTGATGTCAGTGCCGCAGGGCTGGTAGCCAGGAAGCATCAAGGACACCCCTGTTTTCCCCCCACACTGCAGCTGATCCTCCAATTCTCTCCCTTTCTGTCTGCCAGGCTTTATTGGCTGGCATTGCACCCGAATGGCACACCAGTGTTGGCCCTTGTGTGGCACTTTCTTCCAAATGCAAATTTCACTTGGAACGTCTTTACGTTTTGGGGCTATTCAATAAAATAAAGCAATCGTGACAGACTAAAATCTCCTCCTACAGGAATGTATCTAAGGAGCCAGCGCCAATATTGGATTTCCGGTTCAGTGTGCATTCACAGTAAGTAACAAGTTGGTTGGTGTAGTGGGGTTGGGGTGGTGGGGGGGGGGGGGGGGGAGAATGAAGCTTCAACTGCAGAAGCCTGATGAAGCTGGCTGCAAACTGCTGCGTTCTGGCCTCTTTCCCATCTACACCGAGCAGCTGACAGCTCCACTGGGCTCTGACCCAATTTACAGACTCGCTCAAACTCAGCTTAAAAATGTCAATGGGAATTTCCTGCTGAGATGAAGGAAGACAAGCTCAGGCAAGCAAGAACAGGCCTCACATTGATGAAAGCTATTAATAAATAATAAGGGTCTGCCAGCATTTTAAAGGTGACCTTAACAACAGTTTCCTTCTCCACTACTTGAGATTTCAACTCCGTTTTCAACAAAGAACAAACACCTGCAACGAGTGAAGATTTTCATCCGTGCACAGAATTCTCCCTCTCAGGATATAAGAAAATAAAAAAAGGGCATGTTAGATTATCTTTGAAGATGTGCCTCCCCCACTTGGCCAATTCCATCCATTGTTTTATTCGGAGATAAGGAGAATAAAAAGATTTTTCAAAAACGCAGGAAAGCAACAGGGATACAATTCAAACATAAAAATCAACATTTTTCAGTATGCACCCAAATTGTAACAATGCATGGGTCAGGGTTTTTAGAGTGTCAAGATACCCGAGTCTTGGATGAGCCTCTTAACTGGAGGAGTAGAAATTCAGCCATACCCATCCATCCACCACTGCCAACCCCCTCCGCACTCAACTCCCAACGATGCTGATCATCATCTAGAGTCACACATGAAGAATGACCACTTGGGTGGGTGGTACATGAGATGAGCTTAGGAATTCACTGTAAATTCTTCTGTAGGGCTGAATAAATTTCCAGTGAATCACAGAATAGGCCAATGGGTTATAAATTTCATTCTGACTAACAGTGCCAAGTGGCTCAGAGCAGGATGAACAGTGTATGGATATTTGACTAAAAATGGCTTGCGTACAACATAAGGTTTGAATTATACATCTATTATGTGGTGGAGGCTGGTGTGCACAAATCCACACTTGTATTCAAATATGAATCCATAGACCACAGAAGCCATATTGATATTAACAATATGGCTTCCTTTATTTGAGACTGGAACCAAAGTATTTTTAAAACATGGGCCTCAATCTCATTCTTCAGGCATGTTCTGAGGGAGTGGAATTAGGAACCTGAAACCCGGAATTACACATTTCTCAAATGTCCTGCAGTTTTTAAATTGCAGAAATCTTAATTATTTTCTGTAGCTTTTTTTGCCCACAGCAGTCTGATCAATAGGCCACTTGCCTGTTAGGCCGGAGAGCCTGCAGCTCCCCCACACACCCTTTATACATGGACAGAACAGAAAAAAATTATCAAGACCTATCATTGGGCCATTCTTAAACACCTCCTCTGGGTCTGTTCAGTATTATTGGTTAGCTGCCTAGCTGCTTGAGCTCAACCGGGGCACGTCTGAAAGACTGAGGGGAAAACAGGAGGCGTATAATTTTTTTTAAAAGTACAAATCAGTAGGTGCAGGTTCTGGACCCTTCATCTGGCATCCCAAATCCCAAAGGACCCAAAAACTGGCTACATTTGAAGCTGGCACCCTGGGAAGCAATTTGAATTTAACCCTTTTATTCTTTACTTTTCATGCTTTATTTTATGTATTATGAATACATGCTAGGCCTAGGACTCAAAACCCATAAAATCCCCAAATCCGGCACACGTCTGGTCCTGAGCTTCCCAAATACAGGGTCCTTTACCTGTATATAAAATCATTTGAAAAAAGGAGAACATTGAATTGAGAATTGGATATTTTTTATTGGAATCGATTAAAGGGTCAACATTGATTCTCATTCCCAATGGAAATAAAAGGATTTCTTCATCTTGCAATCCCTTTATTCAACTGATTTATTTACTGAATGAATATATACCTTTGGCGGAGGAAAGCAAGGCAAACTGCTTCCTCACTTTGTTACAGCTTTAATTTGGAAGTGACTCATTTCATTTTCTTGGACTAGACTGGTAACATTTTAATTCTTCCGCCAATGGAGAAAAAAAAATCTTGCAATTAATCAGTGGCTTTCATGAATTCAGGAGGTCTTGAAGCATATTATAGCCAATGATTGAATTTTGAGTATTGCTGAAAGGGCAATGTCTTGAGTAGGTCTTAAATTTAAAACAATGTTTGGCAGTTAACTGCCAGTCACCATCAATTAGTACATTCTACACGGCAATGCCTTTACCAGAGTCCACTAGCCAACCAATCAGCACTGTCTTCTCACATAGTGTAAATATGTTATTGTTTCCTCTGACATTGGCATTTTCTTCCAAATTGTCCTGATGAGTGCAAGATGAAAAGTTGACAAAAAATGTCTCTTTTTTTCAACAATACTCAAGTTCTGTACTACCAAGCGACTATTTATATAATTTTGAATTGTAGTCACTGTTGTCGTGTAGGAAATGCAGCAAGTAATTTGCCCACAACAAGGCTCTACAAGCAGTAATGTGATAATAACCAAAGAATCTGTCCTGTTGATGTTGGAGGAGGAATAAATATTGGCCAAGTCACCAGGGAGCACTTCCTATTCTTCAAAGTGGTGCCACCCCATCTTTCATGTCCAGGGGATGATACTTTGCTCCCTCCAATCAGACATCAATAGCATACCTGCCTCTTCAAAGTTCACTTGGCCTCAGTATGATCCTGCTAGGCCTCCCACTGAACCAGATAACTGTTTGCCAAGCTGTTTTACTTCAACCACAATAATGGCTTTAAGCCAATCAGAATTTTATTACCGTGGGCATTGATCTCTCTTCTAAAAACAAGACAGAGCACACTGTGGAGAAAAAATACGCACAGTGGATGCTGTTAAGAAGTGAAAATAAGTCTAGATCTGGAAATCTGAAATAAATATAGAAATTCTCAGTGGTCTAGTCAGCATCCTTAGAGGGAAAGCAGAGGGTGTGATATTTTGGCTGTATATCTTTGTTCGGAACATCTTTCCTCTCTAAATTCTGACCCTTTGTGGATTACCCATATTTCCTATTTTTATTATTATATTGATACATGCTGTAATACTTATTGAATGTTACAAACTGAGGCCTTGAGAGGGAATGATTGAAACAAAAGTTACTTTGAAATGCAGTAACTATCGTTAGGTAGGCACATAATGATCCCACAGTAATGAGGTGAATGATTTGTTAACATCTTTTGGTTGTGTTGGTTGAGGGAGAAAACGTGAGCTAAGTAACCGTTGAGCAAGGGAACTGTAAGATTGGAAATAGGCTGCAAGCAATTAAGTGGATTTTAAAGGCTTGGTGTTTTGACTTAATAAATATTAATGCATAAGGGAATTCAGGGCTGCAACAAGCCAGAAACTGTTTCTGAGATGCAAAAATAACCATCTAATGTAAGAGAAACTCAGAAATGCAAGCTCCATGGTTTAGAACATGTTCCTCTAAAGAACCAAGTGCTCTCACAAAGCCTTCAATTGATGTGGCTTGTGTAATTATTTCTTTACTGACACCAAATTTAACATAAATCCATGGGGTTCCTTTAATCAGAAACTCCAGGAGAGATCAAAGGATGTTAAACCTCAATATCAATACCAGAGAACTGAAAATCTTTTCTCAAGCTAGGACGAACCACAGCCCCACCCAAACCAAAAATTACCCTAGTTTGGTGTTTAATGCAGGGATGGTTGTCTTACAGATTGTTGACTTCCAAGTCAAAAACTCTTTCCTTCGAAAACAAACCACCTCAATAAGCTGTGTGTTTTCTAAGATCATTCCAGAAAGCACCAAGTCTGAAGAATTGAATGATACACAGTCTTCATGCAGAAGCATCTCTACAGATTGCTCAGAGTTAAATTAAAGAAAACGCTGCAGAAATCAAAGGGCTGAATGCAGTAGGTTTGCCATACGCCATGTTGACGAATGTGAAGTGTGATGCAGGCCCAGTTTGTGTGATACCAGCTTAAATAGGGCAAAGTATTTCTGTAACTGTTCAAGCATTTGCAGCCATCTTCAGCCAGAAGCCGGATGGATGATCCATCTTGCCCCCCCTCTGGAGGTCCCCAGCATCACAGGTGCCAGTCTTCAGCCAATTTGATTCACTCCACGTGTTATCAAGAAACGGCTGAAGGCACTGGATACTGCAAAGGTTATGGGCCTTGACAATATTGCGGCAACAGTACTGAAGACTTGTGCTCCAGAACTAGCTGCGCCCCTAGACAAGCTGTTCCAGTACAGCTACAACACTGGCATCTACTCAGCAATGTGGAAATTGCCCAGGTATGTCCTATACACAAAAAGCAGGACAAATCCAACCCGACCAATTACCGCCCCATCATTCTACTTTCAATCATCAGTAATGTGATGGAAGGCATCAGCAACATCAAGCAGCACTTAGAGCAATAAACTGTTCACTGACGCTCAGTTTGGGTTCTACCAGGGCCACTCAGCTCCTGAACTCATTGTAGCTTTGGTCCAAAGGAGGACTAAAGAGCTTAACTCAAGAGGTGAGGTGAGAGTGACTGCCCTTGACATCACTGGAGCCAATGGAAATCAAGCTGGTTGGAAAACTCTCTGCTGGTTGGAGTCATACCTCGCACAAAGGAAGATGGTTGTGGTTGTTGGAGGTCAATCATCGCAGTCCTGGGACATCACTGAAGGAGTTCCTCAGGGTAGTGTCCTAGGCGCAACCATCTTCAGCTGTTTTACCAATGACCTTCCTTCCATCATAAGGTCAGAAGTGGGAATGTTCGCTGATGATTGCACAATATTTAGCACCATTCATGACGGCTCATACTGAAGCAGCCCATGCAGCAGGACCTGAACAATATTCAGGCTTGGGCTGACAAGTGTCAGGCAATGGCTACCTCCAACAAGAGAGAATCCAACCATCTCCCTTTGACATTCGATGGCATTACCATCGCTGAATCCGTCACTATCAATATTCTGGGGGTTACTATTGACCAGAAACTGAACTGGACCAGCAATATAAATACTGTGGCTACAAGCGCAGGTCCGAAGCTGGGAATTCTGTGGCGAGTAACTCATCTCCTGGCTCCCCAAAGCTTGTCCATGATCTACAAGACACAAGTCAGGAATGTGATGGAATTCTCTCCACTTGCCTGCAGAAGTGCAGCTGCAACAACACTCAAGAAGCTCGACACCATCCTGGACAAAGCAGCTCGCTTGGGCTTGAACTCAACAGTAGCGCAAGTTTATTTAAAACCAGTTTTAAATCAGGCAAACTGGCTCCAAAGGTAAAGATAGATTTTTGAATCTATCCATAGATAGAGGGCCCAAACACTTTTGACATTATTAAACAGAATCCTTTACAACCTTTGACATAGACAGCATGGACTCAACTATCAATGAATTCACATTATTGTAACAGGGAAGTCTTTGACTTTCTAATAAAGCTATCGCTTGGTCATCTACATGATCTTTGTGAAAGTTTCTGCACAAGGTTGCTGACAATTACTGAAACCACACAGCTATTTATTTTGTACTTTGAACTACCCTCTCTGAAATTCACATTCTTCCAAGAAGCTCAAACTGGATATCTGCACATCACAGTCTGAGTCATTTTTCTTCTAAATCAGATACAACATACTGAAAATTAAATGACAAATACAGCAGTGAGTGTACTCATTAAAAGGTTCATTGGCATTTCTGGGTTGGTGAAAACAACAACTATTCTTTGTGTGTATCACACGCAAAGATGACAATATTTTTCCAATGTGAATCATGTTTTCATAGCCGCCTCATTTCTGCTTTGTACCTCAGAAGCCAAGACACCTGTGTGGTGACAGGCACAAGCACAAGGACAACCCTAGTGCTTTGTGCCCATGGTGCACAGATGTCCTACATCCAATTTGGAATATATAGATCTACGCTGCAGTGTAATAAAGCATAAAGGAACAAATGACCTTTATCATTTCAAACAGCTTTTTCAAGAGGTTAGAGACTTCTTTGTTCCTTCTAAAGGCCATCTATTAAATAAATTGAGCTTTTCAAACATTAAATGCATAGCTCTGTTGCTTTGCATAGAGTTTACATGAACTCAAGTGCTTGGGAATGTGATCAACCAGAATGAATATGCAGGATCTATTTGCACTGCTCTTGAAATGGTTACTGAAACTAGAACAGAGTGCTTGGTGTGCTGCAACAGCTTCTAATCTTATATGCAGAACAGAAGGACTGCTGAGAATATTTCACTAGGGACACATGTTTATTGTACCCTCATTAAAGTGTGAACTACATGTACTGAATTTAAAAAAAACTCAGTGGGAAACTGATTGGCAACTGGATTAAGCCCACAGCCCTTTCACCTCTGGGACCGGATTCACATCCAAACCAGACTGATGAGATCAGAGCCATCTTTCATTTGTTAGGTGCAAGGATCCAACATGAATCGAGTTTGGGCAGTCTCAACCCAGGTCCCAGCAGGCAAGAGTCTGCAGTTTAAATCTGCTCCTGTCAATCTCACCCAGAGATTTAAGGAAAATAGAACTGCAACACTGATGCAGAGAGTGTTCTTCTGAGCTCAAGGCCCAAAGAGCAACACTGAAACAAGAGAAGAACCCTGCATTTCACAATGCAATACCTGACTCAAAAACACCTGAAGTGACACTGAGGGCAGAATCTTCTTGACTTAGTTCCTGCAGGAACAGCCGGATCATTTTCAGGTTGGAAAACCAATTTCCTAATAAGGGCTTTGCCAAGGCTCTTTCCTAGACAATGGGTTTAGTATTCAGCCTCTGGATTCCCCCACCAATCAGGGAAGGTGGGCAGGATCATGAATTTTGTCAAAGGAAGGATGTCTAACTAAAAGAACAACGTGGAGTATAATCTCTCACCAGCATTTGGATTTTTGAGGCTGCAGTAGTCACAGGAACGGATTGGTGATGTGGTAAGGTGATCCTCCAGGTCTTTCACTCTAGCTCAGAGGTCAGGCTGCAGAATCTGAGGGGCTGCAGTGAGGTGATCTCTCCCAAGGACAGAAGGAAGGGACAGCCTCTCCAACAATGCAGGTGTGGATGGAAATGGATAAGGAACTTAGCAGCAGAGCTGTGGTCTCTCCATCCCGGGGACAGTGGACCAGGAAGATCCAAGGCTCAGAAGAACATGACAGGAAAGTGGCATAACACTGCTATGCCAAGCCCACACTCTGACTTGCCCAGCATTCTCCTGCACAGCGCTCCTCAGGCTAACACACCTTGCAGCTCCATTCATTCCTCTCCCTGTAGCCACCTTACATTCTGACCCAAACAGCCAGCAATGACATGCACCCTCATTTATTACCTTCTCATACCCATGCCTCAGTGTCATGCTCCATAAATGGTGTCCTTCCCTCCTCTCTACACAAGCCATTACAAATACTCATGCCTTTCTGCTTTCTCTCTTTGCAGAAGAAAACGCACAATTTGGCGAGAGGCAGAGTCCTGCTGGGGAGTTGGTGATCGATTGGGGCGGGCGATGGCCCTCCAGTGATGGGCACTTTGGCCATGGCAATGTGGGCCCACCTGGTCTGCTGGGAAGGAGGTCTTGTTGCAAGAGTCTGCAGATGTCAGCAGCGACTTGTCATTGAACATCCTGATGCACTGGTGCTCAGGCATGACGAGAGAGCTGATCCTTTGCCTGCAGACCCTGTTGTGGGGGGGTCATACCTCCCTCCAGATGGATCTCCATTCCATTTGCTTGTGTAGGGGTATGTGGCTGAGGAGAAGACAGCTGGTGCTGCTGCTGCTGGAACTATTATTGCCAGTGGTGTATGCACCTTTCAGCAGAGGTGAAAGGTGCATAAGTTGTCCCCATGCCATGCTGGCAGCAAGAAGTGCAGCTGAAGGTTACTGAAGTGCTAGACAGGTGAAGGGTTTTGCAAGAAGTTGACAATCACCTGACAAGCAGTGAAAGCACTCTCTGAGAGGCCATGGCTGCAGCTCTTCACTGTAACTGATCAAAGCCTTCACAGCTTGTCAGTTTCATTGAAGAGGCTCTTGCTGCTGAGCACTTGCCTCGATGACCCTGACAAGGTACAGATAGTGTAGAAGCCATTTGGAAAGAAGGAATTCATGGTTAAAAAGGCTCAATTACCTTTTTAATCACCTCAATTGCTTTCCTGCAGACTTACAAAGTTCCTCAACTAGGAACCCACCCTGAGGAAAGCCAGAAATGGGAGGGATGATGTCGGCATCCTAACCGGCCGCCATTTTCCAGGACTTCACCACCCTGCGCGCATCCCACCTCACCCTGTGCACACTGCGCCCCGCCCTGCACATGCTGCATCCCACCCTGCACGCCCCACGCCCCACACTACGTGTACCGCACCCCACCCTGCATGTACCGCGCCCCACCCTCCACCCTGTGCACACTACCCTGCATGCACTGCGCCCCATCCCCCACCTGTGCGCACTGCCCTGCACGCACTGCACCCCACACTGTGCATACCGCGCCCCACCCTGTGCCCTACCTCCACCTGCCTCTGAAAATTCTGCTCCAAGTATCTGATACGCGGAAACATATGCTTTTCCTTAGATAAGCACAAAAAAACAGCAATTATAAGTCGACTTGAGTAGATTATATATAAGGTTACACACTTCCAGGTTATTACATAGCTCCAAGTCAAACATTTATGATTGTACTTAAACCATGTCCCCGGTTTACCAGGCGAGAGGTTTACTGACGTCAGTAGAGATGCAATGATTAACCCAAAATACCTTGTGATTTCATTTGAACATGTTCATTCTGCTCCCACACTCTGCACAGCTTCCCAGAATGTCAGCCACAGTCAATATTGAAAAGAAGTCAGCTTTCTTTCAAATCATTATTCTTTGTACAAGACCTTTTCAAGAAATTAAGTGCTGATAGAGGCATTCATTCTTGAAGAAAAAGAGCCATTGCAAAAATTGAAACCTCGATTGCATACTCAGTAAGTAAATTACTGTCTGGTGTCTGTGCACATGTACAGTTCCTCTCCCCACCCTCCCCCCAACTTCCCTTTCTTCTGTTCATTTTTAAATGCTGAACTGGAACACCTTCCAGTTCTGATAAAGGGGCCACATTTGGAGTGCCGACAGATGCCTGATGCACTGCTGAATACTTCCTGCACTTTCTGTTTCAGATTTACAGCATCCGCTGTAATTTTGCTTTATAATTACATCTACAATGGTTTGCCAGAGCTTTTTTTAAATTCTCCCACGGGATGTGGGTATCGCTGGCAAGGCCAGCATTTGTTGCCCACCCCTAATTGCCCTAGAACTGAGTGGACATTTCAGAAGGCAGCTAAGAGTCAACCACATTGCTGTGGGTCCGGAGCCACATGAAAATGTGCTGACATGTAGGTCAGACCAGGTAAGGACGGCAGATTTCCTTCCCTAAAGGACATTAGTGAACCAGATAGGTTTAATCAATAATAGTTTCACGGTCATCATTACTGAGAGTAGCTTTCAATTCTAGATTTTATTAAATTCCACCAGCTGCCATGATGGGATTTGAACCCATGTCCCTCCCAATTACTAGTCTAGTGATGTTACCACAATGCCATCATCTCCCCTATACTATTCCATCATATATGATACACATCCCAATTTGACTGGTTGGTCATTAAAACTCAATTGCTTCAATAAATAAGGTTATGTTAAATCGTGGCTTGGTTCATGGCTCTACAGTGTTTGTTCTCCTGTTTTAGTTAATTCACAACACAGAAATTAACAGAATGCTCTAGACAGGAGTATTTGGCTCCATTTGCTTTTAGTGCAGCATTAATCATTACAATCAAACAACTTTGCAACAGGTTTGGAGCATAGTGCTGATTTGATATTTCAGAAATCATGGTGTTCTAATTAGATGAGATGTATTGAGGCCATTGCAGTGAGCTAGAGATTTGCAGTTGAGCACTAAATGTTAAAAATAATTGGAGTACATTTACTTGGGAGCTCGTGTCAATAATATATATTGTTTTACAAAATTAACGCTGTTTCCAATTACCAATAGCCTTGGGTTTGTTTTTAATTCAAACCATTGTGTATTGACTATATAAATGTTAGGTTCCACATCACTCAGTTTTACCACATCCGTAGTTAAAAAGAAGATTGCATGAGACTATTTAAACCACATGCTAATGTGCAAAAGGTCAGAGACAGAAGAATTAAGAGTTTCATAATTCCTTTCAAATTCCCCTTTCCAGACAGTTAAAAGATTGAGTTCAAGCCTACCTGCAATATAAGCAGCATCTGAATGAGTGAAGGTGGGATCCTTGCACGTGGCCGGGTCAAAGCGTCTTCTAGTTTCATGTTTAACGTGATCACATTCCTGAAATGCAGCAGAGCTATCTGTCGGACAGTGGGTTCCTTTCCCTGTAACAGCAGAAAAAAAATGTAACAGTTAGAAGGAAGAATGTAGGATGAAAAAAAATGGGTTAGCTTTATTTGACCACACTCAATATTTTTGTACAAATCTTAGGCAAGATTTATAGCAGACTCTCAATTGCACCGTGCAATGAAATCAAGCATCACAACATCCCCAACGTAGTCCCTGCTCCCAGTTTAGGATGCATTCTCAACCTTTAATTGTTCAAAGGATCTAATAAGAATATGTAATGTGCTACTTCCCGGGTTCTGACAAGTACGTACATGGTTATATGAAAATCTGCAGCCAAGTTGTGGGTTAAGCCACTTGATAGCAAGCATGTGACTCGGCCATATGTTTCAAACTACAGTGAAACCATATCAGCAAATCCACACTACAGTGATGATTGTTTCCCCAAAAGGCAAGGGCAATAATGCAGCTCAATACACAATGATTTGTTTTGAGCTCCAGGTTGCTCATCTCCAATAAAATCTTCCTGACGTAATCATCTGTCATCCTGCACAACTCAAAAAGCCATTTTAAAAAAATTATTTAAGAAGTGTGAGCATCGCTGGCAAGGCCAGCACTTGTTGCCCATCCCCAACTGCCCTCGAGAAGGTGGTGGTGAATGATACAGATTTCTAAGATAGTGGGACAGGTTTTTATTGTTAGATGGTAAACTCAGGATTCAGATCAGACACACATTACCCACCCTGCCAAAGTCAATGGAAAAGATGGTCAGACAAGGTGTAAAACAGGTTAGCTGATCTGTCAAATGTACCACAGTGTGAACACTGAAATCTTCCCCCAATAAGTACTGCCTAATTTAATCAAAGCTGACAATTCTCCCTTACTACTAATTAATATACAGTAATGCTATAATAATCATCTCAATCATGGTGGATTTATTTTTAATTCATTTATGGGATGGGGCATTGCTGGTAAGGCCACTATTTATTTCCCACGAAAAGGTGCTGGTGAGCTGCCTTATTGAACTGCTGAATCCAGTGTTGTGTAGGTGATGTTCGGTAGGGTCTTCCAGGATTTTGATCCAGTGACACAGAGGGAATGACACTCTATTTCCAGGTCAGGATGGTATGTAATTTGGAGGATGGGGTGTTCACACGTGCCTGATTCCCTTGCCCTTCTAGTCAAGGGCAGTCATTTTCACCTCACCTCTGGAATTCAGTTCTTTTGTCCATGATCAAACCAACACAGCAATGAGGTCTGGAGTGGCTAATGTTCATTCCTTACTCTTTGTTATGTACTTCAGAAGTAGGTTTTAATCTGGAAGTTCAAACTTGAATTCTGTCATCCTTTATAAATGAGCCCAAATCATATAAAACAAAATCATCTTCAATATAGTTAATGTTAATTTTAGTGATGTGGGAATCACTGACACAGCCAGCAATTATTGTTCATCCCTGATAACCCCTAGGAGGTGGTAGGGAGTCTTCTTCTTGAAGCAGTTCGATACAACTGAGTGGCTTACTAGGCCACTTCCGAGAGCAGTTAAAAGTCAACTACGCTAGTGTGCGGTTGGAGTTATGTATAGGCCAGATTGGCACGTTTCCTTTCCTAAAGGGCATTAAGGACATCAGTTGGGTTTTTACAACAATTCTACATGTTTGTAATCACCGTTATTGATGCCATCTTTTATTTGAAGATGTTTTATTAAAACTGAACTCAAACCTTCAAACTTCAGTGGTGAGATTTGAATTCCATTTTCTGGGTTATTATTCAAAGCCTTTGGATTATTAGTTCAGTAATATAGCACCAACAATCAGATACCCCTAACATCTCCCCTTCATTGTACCTGTAAATATATGACACAAAACTTTGTTGGGCATTGCTTATTTTGCAACTGAGGTACAGTAATTTTACAATAATTTCTATGAATCATACTTCATGTTTAAGAAGACACAGGAGGCTAGGTGAATCATTTGGATTGAACAGATTGAGATATATGATAACGATATAGAATGGTGAGTCTGGAGGTTTCTTCATGAAGTTTACAGCAATCAACAGATGGAGTCTATTAAATGACAGAGCTGTGCCTCATTATCCCGTTTGCTAATTATTTGCCCCCAGTATTGTTAATACTGATCCAAAGTTGCGAGGGCACTGAAAAGTGGTAATTACCTAAAGTTAGTAGAGCAGAGGTGTCCAAACTAATGCCCTAAACCCTGGGAACTCTGTTATATTGTTTGCGACTGGTTGGCCCCATTTGCATTTTGCGAAGAACTGTGTATAACACTGTAGCCTCAATGGTGGATAAATCATTAAACAGAGCTCCTAGATGGTGGCAACAACTCGAGATCAATCCAACTGAATAGAACATGGATTTAAACTTTTTAAAAAATGGCTTCTATGATTTCTAGATCCCTAGGAAGGCATGGAAAATCAAACGCTAAGCATTAGTGGAAAATAATCCCTGCCCAAAACCAACATTTCAAACTTCTCAGTGCATACACATTTGGATGCAAAGCGAATAATATCTTTTATAAATATTTATTTATATAAAAACCCAGCAGCATGACCATTGCTGCTGCTAAAGTGGCACACCCAGCCCTTTTTAAAAATATTCTTTTTGGGATGTGGCTGTCAGTAACACAGCCAGCATTTGTTGCCCATCCCCAATTGCCCTTGAACTGCTTGCTTGTCCATTTCAGAGGGTAGTTGAGAGTCAACCACATTGCTGAGGGTCTGGAGTCACATGTAGGCCAGACCAGGTAAAGATGGCAGATTTCATTCCCTAAAGGACATTCGTGAATCAGATGGATTTTTACGACAATCGACAATAGCTTCATTACTGAAACTAGCTTTAAATTCCAGATTTATTAATTGAACTCAAATTCCACCAGCTGTCATGGTGGGATTTGAATTTGTGTCCCCAGATCATTAGCCTGGGCCTTTGGACTTCTGGTCCAGTAACACTGCCACTACGCCACCATCTTTCCAGCCATGACACTGAGGTCGCACTGGTCAAGAAGGGCCCTCCCTCTCAATCCTCCGAGCTCCTGTGCACAAGACTGGAAGGCCTCCGGCTTTGGCATAACAAGCACTGCAACTCCGCATGGCTGGGAAGTGCACCCTCTACTGTTGCAGTACCACCAAACACAGCCATGAAAAAATAGACACTCGGGACTTTGAGACCAAGGGCATGCTCAATGGACAAGAACCTGGCCTGATTCATTAACAGGTTCAACAAGAGTCAGCTAGCATCTATTGTTGGTATCATTGCCTACATTTACATCGATCAAAGATAACTGGATGGTGAGGGCAACTCTCTGTTTGAAGTATTAACGTATTCAATTATACAGATTGGAGAAATAGATGAATTTATATTCTCTAATGTCTACAACATCAAGTTGATGTTTAGGAGGAAGATAGTGTGAACACTAATACTTGTGACATAAAGGACTATTTTGTGTAAATCCCTCACCTAGCTGCTTAATTTGTCCCAAATAGATCATCTGGATGTTGTGGGCTCCCAAAATTGAACTGTGAACTGTTTAATGTTTTATTGGGAATTACAAAAATATTTCATTCAGGAGTCCTGCAGATTATAAACTGGCAGAAGAAATATAATCCACAAAAAATATGCTAATCATTTGTAGACTGATCTATATTTATTGCCTTAAATACTATACTTAAGTCTTTGCTATGAACTACTCTGCTTTTATGTAATATCTTATAAATCTATTAGTTTTAGTCCATGTGCATTGGTCTGAATGGCATATTTACCAATTTATGTGAACATAGGAGAACATGGTGGTCAACTCACACCATTATGGCATACTATCCCACTTAAGATATATAGTAATGGTTAGGGTTTTGGGTCATAAGAGACTTTGACCAGTAACTGGCAAAACCAATGGATGAAAATCAAGCAAGTTCTATGATGGGTGGACAAACCGCTCCACCAACTTACTGGCCAAACTGTAAATCTAACCCTTGGTTTACATATGGAGATAGTCTTTAGGAAGGAATCTTAAATGATAATAATGTCTTCCCCTCCTCCCAGTACTGCTCATTGTGACCTCTTCCCAAGGTTAAAGTATCTTAATTAAACAAATATAACAGTCCTCCATTCCCCACCCCTCAAGCTAGGGTATGATTTCTTTTTCATTGAAAATCTATGTATATTATATCAAATAAGAGAGGAAGTCAAACTCTGTGTATAAATTTCATTTTGTGGTTTAGCCACCATGGTGCTCACACCCAAAACGCATCTGCAAAATTCTTCACCCTCAGTGAACCGGCTTGATGCTACAAAGAACAGGCCCACTCTTAGGGGCTTATTTCGCTGCTCCTAGAGGGCATACATTTCCATCAACGAGCAAAGGTGACCAGAATTAAAGTAATGGTCTTCAATGACCAATCTCAAAAGAAAAATGTACTAGCCTTCCTTATCCACAGAGTGCACACACACAACCCAATTAACTGATTGAGACCAAGAAGTTCACAACACACTGGGTTGGTCTGGCTCTACTTTTCTCCCATTCCTTCAAGCACAGCAACACACAGAGAGAGTTCAGCTCTACCTCAAGTTTCCATTCAGATGGAACACTTGTAGCATTCCCCAATGGATCCACAAAACTAAAGAGAAACAGATAATGACCCCATCTAATTGGCTAGTGATTGAAATAGAATTTAACAGACTTTATGCCCCACAAATCCTCCTCCAAATTAAACAGTTCACCTTACAATCACAGCTACTCATAGGAAGGGCCTACAACATTCTCCAGACTGACTACATTCCAAATGTTCAGAAATATTCTAGCTCCTACACAGGGCATGCAATTAAAATAGCAATTCTCTCTTTAGGGATCCCAATTTCCTTACCTACATAATAAACAAAATCAGCTTCAGAATAACAGTGTACCATGAGGTTGGCCCACTGCCTTGCTTAAGAAAGCAGGGAGGCTGAGGGGACTGGAAAGCAAGCAGTTTGCTTGGGCAATTCACTCAAGGCTGAGAGATTTGGTATAAGCCTACCAGTGGCATTTTGAATAGGACACCAAGAGATGCACAACTGCAGCCAACAACAGACTGTGCCAACATGGCTCCATTGGTAACATTCTCAATGCCAGGAAATGCTGGAATCCAAGCTATACAACAGGACCCAAGCACACATTCTAGACTGAGAGTCCAGTGTGATACTGAAAGACTGCTGCATTGGCAGAAGTGAGATCCTTGGGATGAAACAAGGTTTAAGGCCTGTCCAGATTGACCCATGAAATCCTAAAACACTATTTGAAGAGTTGGGAGGTCTCCCTGTATCCTTGTCAATATTGCTTCATCGGCGAGCACCACCACTTTGTCACTGGACTAGTGATCCAGAGGCCTAGGCTCTGGGGACCTGGGTTCAAATTGCACTTCACTGCAATTATTTACATTTGAACCACTTTTGAGATGTTTCAGAGTAATTGTTAAGGCACTATATAAACGCAAGTCATCCTTTCTACTCCTTGATTTGCTTTCCCATACTTCCCCACCCCAGACACACCAAAGAAATCTGGCTAGCAGCTCAAATTTAATGGAACATGTCTATTTGCTACATTTACTGGCAATATTGTTTCAACCATTGCAAGATTGGGGGGGAAATATAGAATCATAGAATAGTACTGCAAAGAAGAATGCCAATCAGCCCATCGAATTGCTGGCTCTTTTGAAGAATGATCTGGCTAGTCTCACTCTCCTGCTCTTTCCCCATGTCCCCATTTTAACTCCTTCAAGTATTTACCCAATCCCATTTTAAAGGCTACTATTGAATCTATATCCACCGCCCTATCAAGCTCTGCGTTCCAAAGTCCAATGACTCTTTGCGTAAAAACATTTTTCCTCATATTGCCTCTGGGTCTTCTGTCAATCACCTTAAATCTTTGTCGAGCAAAAATAAAGTGAACAGAAACCAAATGTAGCTGCAGGCAATGGATTTTGTGGGCATCGTAACCAAGCAGTTTGCCAACGTCTCATCCTTTGATGACTAGAAAAACAGGTGTTCTGCTGCTCGACAGGTGCCAGAAAGACAGCTACATTTGACACTCCAGGGTTATCGTAATAATTAGGCTCCACGTATCCAATAAAATCATTCTAATAAAATCGACGTCCTGCACTATGATGCTACCTCCTAGAAGCAGTTTTACGCCCTGTCATGTTGATGGGGTAGATTGTGCGTGCGGACCAGAAGTCAGGTGACCAGTAACTTAGCCAAGACGATACATAACCCATGCAGATGATTTACTTACGTAATCCACTCAAATAAAATAAAACATAAAACAATAGAGAAATGAGCAGAACCAATAAAAGTAAAAATAGATCCATGGAATATTTGAATTTAGCAAAGCTTAAAAAGATACATTCCTAAACTTTACCTACAATCCTCTTCTGCCCTTATTGCAAAATAAAACCCTACTAATAAAATAAATACTTTCTAATCTTATGATGTCCATGCCCCATTCTGGAAGTTGTCATTCTCATAGATAGTGCATGATTCCATCGTTTCAGCATCATGTAGCAAGGCCAGATAAGAGGTTATTTCCCCTCCCCATGACACAACTATTTTCATATAACAATTCCTCATTTCTTACAGTCTTTGAACCCACTAAATTACTTCATGTGCTGCATTAGCAACATGCTTAATGTGCTTTGAAGCTAAAACACATCTGCCACCAATTTAGTTTTGTTTTTCATTTCAGAGCCACTCAGGGAGTTAGGTTTTTAGCTGCTGAGTGTTAATCTGCCTCTGAGAAGTGTAATGTTGGCTATTCATCAGCACCAGAATAGAATCACCATTTCTCCCTTTCATGATTCCATTTGAGAGAGATGAATTTAAGCAACTAAAAAATGAAATTGACAAGACTGTTTTGGAAGTGAGTAGAACAGGAGAAAGGAACATTTTATTGAAAGCCTACCTGGACAGGGTAAAATATTGCCTGGAGCATAGGAAGGATGTCACAAAAGAAGAAATCCCAAATTTCAGCCACGGTGTCGAGTAATTTCTGTCCTATATACAAAAAATGCATAATCTAAGAAATAGAAAGGATTAACAGTACAAAAAGCTCCTCATCATTCATCAGTTCCTTTGGCTTTAATTTATTGTCTACATGTTACCATGGTGAACGAGGTCGTACTACATCTACACAATAATCCGCATTTGTTTACACAGCAAGATATATCCCCATTCAGTAGTGTTTAGTATTTATAACTATAAACTGCAAAAGTAATGTGTGAGCATTTTCAGAGATATTTGGTTATGATAAATTGTCTTAAGGCAAAATATAGTTATCATAATGTCTTACTACCAATGTAAAAGCTGTGCATTGACATCTGGGCCAGGATTTCCCAATCAGTGAGCGGTGGGCGGGGCCCGCTCGCCAACGCGTAAAATGATGCGGGATGACGTTGGGCGGAACTCCCGACGTCACCGCGCCCCATTTAAATTTTCAGGTTGGGGGGGGGCTCAGCCGAATCAACTGTGCGTCCGCCGACCTCAATTGGCCATTGACAGGTCGGCTAATTAGCTTAATTAGTGGACCTGCCCGTCCAACCTTAAGGTTAGTGGAGGCCTGGAGCCCTGCAGGGCATTGGAAAAAGCATGAAACCCCATCCACGGGCAGGACGAGGTTTCATGTAGGTTTTTAAAAATTTAATAAAAGTGTATTTAAAAGTGATGGACATGTCCCAACTCATGTGACAGTGTCACAAGAGGGGACATGTCAGGGAAATTTTTTTTTCTGTTTTTAACATTTTTTAATGTGGAGCCGATCTCCCTGAGGCAGCACTTAGCCTCAGGGAGAGGAGTACGCTCTTTCATCTGCATGCACTCTTGGCTCAGGGAATCCCCCCACTCCCCGCCCGCACAGGGAGCGCATCAGACTTCCTTGTGGACGTCACGCTGGGCGGGCCTTAATTGGCCCACCATGTAAAATGGCGGTGGACCCCCAAATATGTGTGCTGATCAGAGGCACGCCCACTCCTGAACTTACCCCCCCAATGGGGGGAAAACTATGCCCCTGATCTTTTCTATTCATTAGAAGGTTCATTCAACCAAACATTCGAAAATGTGCAGGCTTTTTCAATCCTGGATGCTATCTGATGAATGACTTCCCAAAAATATCAGCAAAATTTTGTCAAAGAACATCTTCCAAAATATTAAGTAAGGCAGAAAATATAACTCAATGAGTAAGGAATTATTTCTTCACACTCTGCTGCACCTTCCCGCTCCCTTCATTTTGATTCTCCCCAGCTAATACAGCAGGTGGTAGATAGGGTTGTACGGGACATGGATTTATGGTGGTACATGATTTAGTAGCTCTAGTTGTGGCATCATGAATTTTTCATCAAATAACTCGGAATTGGAGCAGTGGAGAGGGAAAGGGGGAGTAACACTCACAGGATCAGATCTAATCCAAGCAGCTTCATTCCCATCAGTCAATTATCGAACAACATTAATAGTTGCTATGGTAAAGTCCACACCCAAGACTCTGTACCCTCCTGGTTTTTGGGATGGGGTAAGGTAGTGGTAGCAGTGTTGGTGCTTAAGTGTAGCAGGAGTAGAAAGGTTAACTTGTCTATGCACACCATGATCTGATTAGATATTTTAGTCAAAGGCATGGAGGCTACCCTGTGTTTTGATTAGAAAGCTTGCTTCAGAAGAGGTCTCAGTGAATATTTCCATCTGGCATCAGCAGCAATCTTCTCAGTTGGTCAGGAGCAGCATCACAATTTCTGAATGATGACGCACACGCAACAAAGCGTTAAAGTAAACTGTCTTCTTACCTTCATAAAATCGAATTTTGTCCCTCAAAATCACCATGCCTTTGGTCAGCAGCTGATTCTATACAAGGAAATAAACAAAAAATCCGCCAAAATTCACTATATTTACAAATGCACTGATTCCTATATTCAGGGGTCACAATCATATGTTCCATCATTTGAATTCCAGGTTTCAACTGCGCCACATTGAGGAGATGCTGAATGTCAGCCAAGCATTACTCCATAGGGGGGGGGGGGGGGGGGATTCAGAGAGCCAGTTACCCCAGGATTGCTCCTGCGCACCTCTTAAATGTATCTGTATATTTGTGTCCAAGCTTCGGAATACTGATGCTCAAATAGAGACCATGATCTCTGGTGCCCCATTCCCCTAGTTTTAGCATACCTGTTTACCTTCAGTAATGTTGGCAAAGGCCTAAGATCAGGTGTCCAGCCTGTGCTTTCAATTTGGGAAGGTGCACTGTGCAGATAGAATATCACAGGAGAAAAACAAGAGGAAGAAAATAATTTCTTATTTTCAAATCTGTTTTTATAAATGAAAAATAATGATGTTTCTTTTGTTACTGCTAAGCAGAAAATGGGTTCATGGGTACAGAAACACTAGATTGGAAGGGTTAATTAAGTAGACTGTGATGCAGCAGAAATCAATATAATACAGACATTAATCTGGGGCGCTTTATCTTTCACTAACAATATAAAAAGATGTTGCTGTTTTTGGATACGATGAAGCCATATACAAAACAACACTGTGCCATTGTATAAAGGACAACCTAAGGAGTTTGATGTACTTGATCTGCCAACTTTTTGGAGTCAGCCTGATGACAGGTGATTTGTAGTAGGTCTCAGACACTAAACTATTTAATAACAGTCAGGTACTATCTGCTCCACTGGTAAGTAAGCACTCAGCTACAAAGCTGAACCCAGCTGAGCTTGGGCTTGGATTAGTTAGCACAGGTGGAGCAGCACCTAAAGGAGCAGTCTCAGACCTATGAAGCACCATGTAAGTAAGGCATTTAATATTTAGCAAAAGTGTGCATATAATATTATGCACTTCTGGTACAAATATTGAGATAATGCAACACAAACTATCAGGGAAACATCTGTGCTGCTATTGCTTGACTTAACTCTCCCCCCCCATCCCCCATCAGTAACCATGGATACATTTTACAGAACATGCCAATAATTGCCTGCTCCAGAAAAACTGGAGAAACTGTAAAACTGTTTACAAAGACACAAATCCTCATTTCAAAAACAACTAGGTTTAGGGATCTTGTTAAAAAGGCAGAGTCTCTATTCTTCCAAGAAATAAGATCTGTGATCTGGAGATTTAGGGAGGATGGACATTTTTGCAGTGGAACCAAGTCCTGGTTCACTTTGACTCGGCTGCTTCTGCAGTTAAGCACTTTGCTTAAATTTGTGAACAGCCTGTGTGGAACTGAAGAAGTCCAACAGTGTCATGATTTAGTAACAATCCTCCCCAAGAGTTTTAAATGTAAACGTGAACAGATATTTTTCTGGGCATACCCTGTTCATTGTTGGCATCCAGTGTCATTTAGCAACTGTACACATCGAAAATACATCGAACTGAGTGTCATTAGGATCAGTTTTACTTTTTAGTAGTTTAACCTAATGCATTTTGAATGTCAGGTTTATATCATGCAAAGGAATTAGCAACTGCTATTGTTGTGAATCCATCAAAGTACTTAAATACAAAAGCAAATGGCAACACTAGAATCCCCTAAAAGGTGCTAAAATACTCACTGAGGTTGAAATTATGCTGTGTAATTTAAGCATTTTAATGTGTTTCTATTAAATTTCTTTGTTTGCTATTTTAACAAAAGGGGTATATGTGTTAGAACATAGAGCTTTACAAAGACCCATTTGGATGTCCTGAGGCACTATAAAAATGGAAGCTTGTTTCTTCAATCGAGATAAAAGTGAAGCATTCTTATCTAAAATTTAGAACAGTATTGGCCTCTTTTAATTCAGTTACTGTATACAAGAGATTACAAACCAGCTTCACTCACAGATATAATGTGCCAGCTTAGCTCAATATAATTGTTGCAACAATAGCTTAATTTGTAGGATGCTGGTACATTAGACAGAGTAGAAAGCACGCCATTTAATTGAAATACAAACATCTTTTGGGATGGTCAAACTTTGCTTTATAACACTTGTTGTTGTTTGTTCCAATGTGTTTTTGATTAGCAGCTTATTTAATTAACAGTTATACTCATAGACGTTTACAGCACAGAAGGAGGCCATTCAGCCCATCATGTCCGTGCTGGTCAACAAAGATCTGACTACACTAATCTCATTTTCCAGTGCTTGGCCCATAACCCTGGAGACTAAGGCAACACAAGTGAATATCTAAATACTTCTTAAATGTTACAAGAGTTTCTGACTCAACCACCCTTTCAGGCAGTGAGTTCCAGTCTCCCACCATCCTCTGGGTGATAAAAATTTCTCCTCAACTCTGCTCTTAGCTTTCTACTTTTTACCTTAAATCTATGCCCCCTGGTTATTGACCCTTCCATTAATGGAAAAAATGCCTTCCTATCCACCCTACCTCTGCCCCTCATACTCTTATACACCTATATCAGGTCTCCTCTCAACCTTCGCTGCTCCAAGGCTCAGGCTCTCCAGCCCAGGCAACATCCTGGTAAATCTCCTCTGCACTGTCTCCAGTGCAATCACAGCCTTCGTATAATGTGGTGACCAGAACTGCGCACAGTACTCCAGTTGTGGCCTAACCAATGTTTTATACAGTTCCAGCATAACCTCCCTGCTCTTGTATTCTGTGCCTCGGCTAATAAAGGGAAGTATCCCATATGTCTTCTTAACTACCTTATCTACCTACCCTGCTACCTTCAGGGATTTGTGGATATGCACACAAGGTCCCTCTGATCTTCAGTACATTCCAGGGTTCTACCATTCATAATGTAATCCCTTGCCTTGTTAGCCCTCCCTAAGAGAATTACCTCACACTTTTCCAGGTTGAATTCCATTTGCCACTGCTCTGCCCACCTGACCAGTTTGTGGCTATCCTCCTCACTATTTACCACCCTACCAATTTTCGTGTCATCCGCGAACTTCTTGATCATACCCCTTACATTAAGTCCAAATCATTTATGTACACCACAAACAGCAAGGGCCCCAGCACTGAAAGGACCACAGAGGTAATCTGTGTGTGGACCCAGAAGATGTGGGTGCAGTCCTCAATGAATACTTTGCGTCGGCCTTCACAATGGAAAAGGACGATGCAGGTATAGACATCAGGGTGGAGGACTGTGAAATATTAGAGGAAATTAACATAGAGAGAGGAGGTACTAGTGGGTTTAGTGGCCTTAAAAATGCATAAATCCGCAGGACTGGACAATATGTATCCCAGGCTGTTGAGGGAGGCAAGGGAAGGGTTTGGAACCCCACTGGAAACAGACTTCCAGTCACATCCTCTGCTTCCTGCCTCTCAGCCAATTTTGGATCCAACATGCCACTTTGCCTTGGATAGCATGGGCTCTTATTTTCTTGACTAGTCTGCCATGAGGGACCTTATCAAAAGCCTTGTTAAGGTCCATGTAGACCACATCAAATGTAACACGCCTGGTTACCTCCTCAAAAAATTCGATCAAATTTGTCAAACACGACCTTTCCTTAACAAATCCATGCTGACTATCCCTGATTAATTCATGTCTCTCCAAGTGCAGATATATTCTGTCCCTCAGAATTCTTTCTAGTAATTTACCCACACCGAGCTTAGACTGACTGGCCTGTAATTTCCTGGTCTATCCCTTCCTCCCTTTATTAATAATGGGACAACATTAGCAGTCCTCCAGGACCTCATCTGTGGCCAGAGGGGATTTGAAAATTACTGCCAGGGCCCCGATATCTCTTCCCTTGCCTCCCTCAACAGCCTGGGATACATCTCATCCAGGCCTGCGGATTTATGTATTTTTAAGGCCACTAAACCTGCTAGTACCTCCTCTCTCTCTATGTTAATTTCCTCTAATATTTCACAGTCCTCCACCCTGATGACTATACCTGCATCGCCTTTTTCCATTGTGAAGACCGACGCAAAGTATTCATTGAGGACTGTACCTATGTCTTCCATGTCCACACACAGACTACCTCTAAGGTCCCTAACTGGCCCTACACTTTCCCTAGTCATTCTCTTGCTCTTTATTTTAAAAAAAACCCCTTGGGTTTTCCTTTATTCTACCCACCAATGCTTTCTCATGCACTCTCTCAGCTTTCCTAATTTCCTTTTTAAGTCCCCCCTGTACTTTTTATACTCCTCTAAAGACTCTGCTATATTGAGCCCTTGGTATCTGCCATAAGCTTATCTTTTCTTCTTAATCTTAACCTTTATATCCTTTGACATCCAGGGTTCTCTGGACTTGGACCCCCTTTTGTCTTTATGGGAACATATTTGCCGTGTACTCTCGCTATTTCCTCCTTGAATGCCTCCCACTGCTCTGACACAATTTTATCTGCAAGTAGCTGCTCCCAGTCCACTTGGGCCAAATCGTATCTCACCTTAGTAAAATTAGCTTTTCCCCAATTTAGAACTTTTATTCCTGGCTCAACCTTATCCTTTTCCATTAACTATCCTAAATCTAACTGAGTTACGGTCACTATCTCCAAAATGCTCCCCTACTGAGATGCCTTCCACCTGCCTGGGCTCATTTCTGAATACTAGGTTCAGAACTGCCTCCTCTCTTGTTGGGCTTTCTACGTACTAGCTAAAAAAGTTCTCCTGGATGCAACTTAAGGATTTTGTTCCCTCCCTTACTTTGCATATTAAAACTATCCCAGTTAATATTTGGGTTGTTAAAATCCCCTACTATTACTGCCCTATTATTCTTACGCTTCTCTGAAATTTGATTACATATTTGATCCTCTATCTCTCCCTGAATGGGGGCCTATAGTACACACCCAACAGCATGTTTGCCCCTTTTGTATTTTTTACCTCTACCCATATGGTCTCATATGATGATTCTTCCAAGATATCATCCCTCCTCACTGCTATAATTGATTCCTTGATCAACATTGCAACCCCCACCCCCACCAACTCTATCTTGTCTGAACACCCTATAACCAGGAATGTTGAGCTGCCAATCTTGCTCTTCTTTTAGCCAAGTCTCGGTCATAGCTATGATATCATACTTCCACATGCCTATCTGTGCCCTCGTCTGTCTTACCCCTCAGGCTCCCTGCATTAAAATATATTCTATTTAGCCTTGCTAAGCTCACTTCTTTCTTATCTAGCCTATGTTTCCTCTGCCTTCCAGACTCACTTACTAGCGTTTTAACTTCTAATTCCATCTCAGCTTCTCTCCCCTCATATTCAATACTCATTAATATCTCTTTCAAATGAGTTTGTCAAAAGCTTTCAAAGAGAGTCAGCCAGGTGACTTCCATAGGTGGTAGGAAAAATAATGAATCACTGCACAAGAATATTATTTACATCATACTTAGCACAGCAGTCACAAACTACTTAGTTTCTATTACATGAGGAGCTAGCTAAGCTCATCAATGATTGTATTATTGCTACTGTTCACTTGTTCTTTGACAACTTATTAAATTTGGTTGGCTGTTAAAGATAAAATCAAGTGCACCCTAATGTTATTCTACACAACTGTTGAAAACAAGGATGATCATGCGGAAAGCATAAAATCAAAACAGTAGTTGAAACAAACAGAACAGGGCACTCTGTTCCCTTGGCATTAACCAAAAACAAGTCTCTCTGGGTTACAGAACAGCACTGAATACAGAAGCCAAAAATATCTAGAGTACAAGAGCAAAGAAAACCCCAAATCAAACACTAACATCAAACAGTGTGAATTTAGTACAATAATATGGTTCAGCGGCCATTTATGGTCTGCTTTCATATTTGTCATCTTGGGATTTCCATGATTTAACAGGCCCAAAACCTGGCCAGTGATTAGAGAAGGTCAGGTGTTTTGAAATTTACTTCACTGCTGACAAAAATTAAAAATCTTGATAGCTTCATAAGTTACTGCCTCTACATAATGAGTCTATTTACAAAAATATAGATTTTCATAGTTCAGTTTACCTCTTAAGCATTTCCACACGTTTAAACTGACAAACCTGTGACCAATGATAGAGACTCCAACATGAGAAGTTATCAGAGTTCAAATTCGAAATTGATTCCTTTGTTTATTTTAATGCTCATGAAATATGTGAACAATATCCTGTTAGAAAGCAGGGCTACGTAAACCTCCCTAGAATAAGCAACAAGATTTATACAATAGTAGTAGAAACAACTTGCATTTATATAGCACCTTTAATGTCATTAAACATCCCGAGACACTTCACAACTGGCTGCAAGAAAGTAATGTGCCAGAAAGGAGAAATTAAGAGGGTTGGTTTAAAGCTTGGTAAACAGATGGGCTTTGAGGATTATTTTAAGATGGAACAAGGGAAAGAGGTCGAGATTTAGATGGGACTTCCAAACAGTAGGATGGAGATGAGTAAACGTCTTGTCACTAAAGATAGGGCAAAGAGGGGGTGAAATTCCTTGGAAGCCGGAGTCAGAAAACAATGTTCAGCAATGGATATATGGCTGGAGAGAGTTGTATGTAGGATGAGGCAAGGTCATGGAGAGATTTATAAATGAGGACGACAAGGATTTTTACTGTGGTATGTTGGGCAATTGGGAGCCGGGATGGTTTGTCAGCTAGACAGCAGTGTCCAAAAGGATATGTACAGCAGTGCCTTTGACAAGTTGGATTTTATGAAGGGTGGAGGATGGAAGAGCAAAAACAGTGTTGCAACTCTTAGGTCTAGAGATAGAAGAAATGGGTGGTGAATGTCAAAAAAGTGCTGCGAGAAGGTTGACAAAGAATTGCAAAGAGACGAATGTCCTGTGATATGGAATGGATAGGAAACTACAGAAGGCAACCAAAATTCATGTAGCCCACGAAGTATATTTGAAGCCATCTCAGGAGCTCAGTGTGTAATAAATTATAGGTACACATCCAGGTTCCAGCTCCCTGCGTTGAGGAATTCCTGACTGTGGCCCTGATGGAAAACAATGCAGGCCATTTGACAGGATGTTCTGTATTGAGGAAACTGTATCCTTCCTAAACCATTTCTACCAGCAAGAAATGAACCATGAAAAACTGATAAAGTGGTGCAAATATGCAGTGTTACAGAAATTTCTTCAGTGCAATTGTGCATTTGTCAAAGGTAGGTTTTCTTTTTAAAATGTGTAAAAAACAATGCATAGTAGTTCTTCTCTCACACAATGCCATCAATTTGGAAAATTCCCAGTTCCTGAAATAATTTCCACTCACAATCTATAATGAGACCTTCTGGAGAATAGCTATACTTCCTCCCATCCCTCCCAATGTGCTTCACTTCTCTCTTATCCTTCATAATTTGTACAAAATGTCACAATAAGCTCAATATTACCAACACACACGCAGTGTCACTAAAGCCTTGTGAAGGTTCTTGAGGAGCCCCAGGTTTCAGATAGTAAAACCACTTCCTCCTCACCCTCAGATGGGGCCATGTGTACACTGTCGCCAGTTTTTGACTTGTTTCATATGGGGGCAGAGATCACGACAGGAAATTGTGACTGAGTGAGATCTACCTATAACTTCACCAGCTAACCAAAAATATACTGAACTGTTTAAAAAGGGCCTGCTTTTTAAAAAAAATTCAAGAAGACACTGACCAAAGATGACTACCACCTGTCACCTGGTGTCTGGGAAGTTCCTATATGGATTGCACCTCAGATCTGCCCTGACATGTTGCATGGAATTTCACACCTTTGGGGGGGGGGGGGCGTCAACGTCCACTTCAAAAAGGGACTCTTGAAAGGAGGGCATAAAAGTGCAAAGTGCTGAATTTAAAATCAACAGTAAAGACAATGGGAATCATTAACTAGCCAGGTCACACCCAATACCCAATAAACACTCAAAGCCCCATTGTGGAGGACAAGACAACCCTATCTCTTGTTGGTTTCTACCATCTTGAAATGTGTCAAAGGTTTCTGGGGTGAAAGATCAAAAACGTAAGTACATGTTCTACAACAATGACTGCAGACACATTAATTGAACTCTTTTCTTGGAATGTACAGACAGGAAGTTTAAGAACTGGTTTTGCCAAGCCAGATGCAGAGAGAAGACATCAAAGTCATTTGGAAAAATTGCTGAAGGAAGCAGTAAGGAATCTCTCTCTCTCTGAAGCTAAGATTGGCTCCAGCAAAGTGCAGTTACCTGAACTTCAGTACAACTCCAGGATTTTAAAGGAAACCAGCTAGTTTCAAACGGCCACAATGTTCAACAAGCTACGCCTCAAGGACAAGCAAAGGACTTAATTGCATATGCTTAACTTTTATTTGGACTCTAACTTTTCTTACTTCCAAGGTGTGTGTGTGGTCACGTCTTTTATTATTACTTCTCGGGTTTAATAACTAATAAACTTGCTGTTTGATTCAAGAAAACCTGGTTTGATTGCCTCCTTATTAAGAAGTAAATACATCTGGCTTGGAAAAAGCATTTACGGGGGAAAAAAACTCAAAAACCTTTGTTGTGACCAACTGAGGAAGTTGAATAAAGGGAAGCTAGTTCACTCTTCCTCACCTGGTCGTCACAACATGTAAAAAAAAAATCCAAGTCTGTACATTAACATTTCAGAGTGGTGACTGTGGAAAAATACATGATACTGACCTGAAGGTATTCAGTGAAAAATGATCCAAGCTCAGTTTTCAACAATTGCCTGTACCAAGAAAAGGAAGGAAAAAAATAAGCAATATCAGAAGCAAGTTGGGGCAGTCTAAACCGGTTGCTATCTGGCATGGATCCACAGTTCAAAACTGCCCGTAACTAATAAGTTCACTCAAAGGCCGTATGAGGATGGTGTGAGAAATAAACAATGTTACATTGATACAGCAAGTGGTTCTTTTCTGAGTTTATGGCCAAGACCCATTTTCTGGGCAGAGTAGGGTGTGCGTTACTCTGCTTCTAGCTATGATATCTTAGGCATTGTTGATCATTTTAATCATACTTGCCAAGAAATCCATTGGGTGATTAAAATTGGCAGGGTGTAAAAGCAGTGTTGCATTTGATCCTGTCAGTTAGGTTAAAATTGTGCCACCATTGATGGTCTGAAATTGCAAGTGTTCCCACACAACAGAAACCTAAATGAGGAAACAATCAGCAGCTTAAAAGTCACTCAGGTAAAAAAAAGAATACCACTTCAGCCTAATAGGGACACTATGTCCCTGTTTCAAGTTGCCCCATTTGAAGTCATTGCACTTTAACATTGAGGATATAATGAGGCTGGCATGTGCACTTCCTGCCAGGATGTCCATTTTATCATTGTTTCGTGCCAGGCTGATGTAGTGATACTTGGCCCAATCGGCGCCATTTTTGAGTGGCCTCTCCCACTTGCTGTCCATCCTGCTTCCATCCCTGACCCTCTCACTTGTAGCTCCCCTTGCTCGCTTCCTCCTTCTCACCACCCGGCTCACTGCAAGGGGTCGGGAGAGGGAAGCAGTGCGTGTGAGGGTCAGGAAGTGGGAGGTAAGTAGAAAGAGTTAGCACATTTCTTTTATATTTTAAAATTTATTTTATTTTACAACTTATTTCATTTACAAATATAGGAATTTAGGAATGTACAGCATTTTAACTTATAGCATATAATTTTTTTTTCCTGACAAGAAAGGTTTGACCTAACTACAGCTTTTACATTGATTGGAATGGGAAAATCTGATTCGCTTAAGGTCGTTTCATTTAAAGTTGCACTTTTCAGGGCCATGACAATATTAAGCAAGGGCTTATTGTAGGTCATTTAGCCCCTTGAGCCTGTTCTGCCATGCAATGAAATAATGGCTGATCTGAATTTAGTACTGCTTTAAAAGAAACAAAAACAAAAAGGTTGACTAAAGCAGGATAAAGTCACTGAAAACCAGCTACACACTAAGTGTGTACACACAATAAAGTAAACACAACAGTTCAGAATGTGTTGAAGAACACAACACTGTGTGGGTTTCAGGTGGTTTTCGACAAATCTCCCAGTGTCACTTTTATGGGCTAACACCATTTTAACCCCCTGATTTGTTACTGTCGTGTGAAACACTCTGCTGTGCTTTGCTTTGTATTTAACATCAACTGTCTTTTGTTGTTTCAGTCTGCTCTCTAAATATTTCTGCTCAAATATCAGTCACTAGGGAACCTCCAACAAGTGTCTGATCCTACAGAAAAGAAAACTGGGAAAAAAAACAACCATAACTGTTTATGGTACAACCTAGAGTATGGGTTTGAAGTGACTGTCGAGCTCAACAAAGTGCACCTTTACTGAAGTTAACTTAATAGACAGGTCTTAAGTTACATGGCTTTAAGCATTCCCATATCAGTTCACCAGTGTTGTCATCAGCACTGTTTAAACTGAATACTCAAAGAAAACAGATAGTAGAGCAGAACAATACGTATTATTCATAGTTTGTAAGTGTTCACTTTCCTGTGGGTAAAAGGACAATGAGGTGGTGCTTGTGAATCATACAGCAGGAAGGTCCAGGTTCAGTCTATGGTTAATGCTGGGTTAGTTGATCTGTCAGGGTATGACTAATAACTACAAAGGTGGGGTAGTACTTGGCTAGGAAAGCATAAATAAGTTGTGCAGTATTAACTGGCAGTGCTGGAATTCATTTTTTAAAAAAAAGTACAGTGCAACAACAATATTTTCACAGAGCTGAATCCTACTGATTTGACATAACCCCTCTGCAAACCTTACCCCACACACACCGTTTGAGGGCAGGTTGAAAGCTCTGCTGGTGGACTGATGTAGAGAATTATGATTTGGAATATCACAGAGAAAGGATACAAGTCCCATTCCTGGTATATGTTGAGTTGTCCCATTTCAGCCAGGGGTGTAATTGAAACACTAGAGTTGTTGTGAGGAAGCGTTCATCATTCCTCCCCTGCTTGCTATCTGATCACTACTGGAAATTCAGTGGTGGACATCAGAATCAAGTTCAGCTGTGAAGAGCCACTGTCAAATGGTTCACCTGTCCACATTACCCAAGCTTGATTTCTTTTTTTAAATTGCCATTTTAGATGAGTTACTGAAGGCACATAGCTGTCTTCAGAGCATATCCAAGTAAGATTTGTTATCTTGAGAATAAGAGGGGTAGGATGAAAACAGGAGGAAGAAATATGTATCTTTAAAGGTTAATGTACCAAAATGTCCCAACTTGGACACTCCCCAGCCTTGATTTCAGAGTAAGAAAGATTGGCGACCAGCATTGGTCCCATGAAACAGCTTTCTTGATATGTCTCATGGATGACACAAGTGTATCAGTTAATAGGCACACAGAGACTTGAAAATATTGGTCACCGGGAGAAGGGGAACAGACAATTAAAGCTCTATTACTCTACGCCACATAGATTTACTTTATTTTTACATGCCCTAGCTGGAGATAGTACTTAATTGCAGCAAGCACCATTTTCCCTTACCGAAACTTAGCTTCTCCATCAAAAAGAATTCCCCAAATGATTTGCTGATCAGTGGATCAATTTATTTATAGGAATTGTTTATCTTGAGTCCTCCTTCTTAAATCAGGCACACTCAATTAAAGAGTCCAACATTTCAACAACAAAAAGGTTCACTTCAAAGACAGAAATTCTTGCCTGCTCACCTGACTCCCTCGTTGAGATTATAAAGTTCATTATCGGGTAAACCTTTCCGCTGGAACACAGCGATTACAGCATTCTGTATGCTGGAAAACAAAGATTCAGCATTTGTCTAAAACTTGACCAATTTAATACAGTCATGAGACTTCATACTGGTACTGCCTGTTAGTATACTGCAGTGACTGGTGATCAGTCAGACGTTTGCATTTCAGGTTAGTAGTGCACATTAAATATTAAATTTCACCCAGGCTCATTTTATAAGTTATTTGTCCTCTCGACTTCAATCAAATTAAATCAATCTTGGAATTGTGCGGAAGGTGGCAAAGCAGCTGCCAGCTGTGGGTTAAAGTGCAGTTAATTTCCTTTATTAATAAAGATCTGGCGGGTTCCACTAATTAGTTTAAAAGTGGTGACTAACATTACAGTAAATAGACCAGGGCTAGATCACACAATAAAGAAAGACCTTAACTTTGGAAGAAGGTCTCTGAATATACTTCTACAAATGCCTGGTGGCAGTAAACAGGCTTTGCATTATGTTGTCTTCTCAAATGTGCTGCTTCTCAACATTAACAGTGGTAGGAAATTATTTCACTTATTTAAAGCGAACTTATTGCAAGCATGAGATTAATAATAAATACCTGCCTTTCATAAACACGTGTCTCAGAGTTTAAACCATTATTCTACAGAGAAACTAATTCCAAAGCACCTGTTACTGGCCCTGGATCAGGGGGATGCTGATCTCCCTGGCTGGAGGTGACAGTCTCCTCAGAATGGTTTACTGGTCCTGGATGGTGGAGAGGCTTTGGGGAGTCAGGAGGTGAGTTACTTGTCACACAATTCCTAGCCTCTGACCTGCTCTTATAGCCACAGTGTTTATACGGCTGGTCCAGTTCAGTTTCTGGTCAATGGTAACCCCCAGAATGTTGATCGTCGGAGATTCAGTGATGGTAATGCCTTTGAACATCAAGGGGCGATGATTAGAAACTCTCTTGTTGGAGATGGTCATTGCCTGACACTTGTGTGGCGTGAATGTTACTTGCCACTTGTCAGCCCAAGCCCAGATATTGCCCAGGTCTTGCTGCATTTGACATGGACTGCTTCAGTATCTGAGGAGTCACAAATGGTGCTGAACATTGTGCAATCATCAGTGAACATCCCCACTTCTGACCTTATGATGGAAGGAAGGTCATTGATGAAGCAGCTGAAGATGGTTGGGCCTAGGACACTACCCTGAGGAACTCCTGCAGTGATGTCCTGGAGCTGAGATGACTTGACCAACAACAACCACAACTATCTTCCTTTGTGCCAGGTATGACTCCAACCAGCGGAGGGTTTTCTCCCTGATTCCCATTGACTCCAGTTTTGCTAGGGCTCCTTGATACCACACTCTTGCCAAATGCTGCCTTGATGTCAAGGGCAGTCACTCTCACCGCACCTCGGGAGTTCAGGTGGATTGGAGAGTGGCCAATGTTGTTCCATTGTATAAGGAAATTACAGGCCGGTGAGCCTTATGTCAGTGGTAGGGAAATTATTTGAGAAGATTCTTCGTGACAGGATTTACTACCATTTGGAAGCAAATGGGCGTATTAGTGAGAGGCAGCATGGGTTTGTGAAGGGGAGGTTGTGTCTCACTAACTTGATCGAGTTTTTCGAGGAAGTGACAAAGATGATCGACGATGGAAGGGCAGTGGATGTTATATACATGGATTTCAGTAAGGCCTTTAACAAGGTCCCTCATGGCAGACTGGTACAGAAGGCAAAGTTGCATGGGATCAGAGGTGAGCTGGCAGGATGGATACAGAATTGGCTTGGTCATAGAAGACAGAGGGTAACAGTGGAAGGGTGCTTTTCTGAATGGAGAGCTGTGCCTAGTGTAGTTCCGCAGGGATCAGTGCTGGGACCTTTGCTGTTTGTAGTATACATAAATGATTTGGAGGAAAATGTAACTGGGCTAATTAGTAAGTTTGCAGACAACACTAAGGTTGGAGAAGTTGCAGATAGTGAAGAGGATTGTCAAAGGATACAACGGGATATAGATCAGTTGGAGACTTGGGCGGAGAAATGGCAGATGGAGTTTAATCCTGACAAATGTGAGGTAGTGCATTTTGGAAGGTCTAATACAGGCAGGAATTATACAGTAAATGGCAGAACCCTTAAGTGCATCGACGGGCAGAGGGATCTGGGTGTACAGGTCCACAGGTCACTGAAAGTGGCAATGCAGGTGGATAAGGTAGTCAGGAAGGCATATGGCATGCTTGCCTTCATTGGCAGGGGTATTGAGTATAAAAGCTGGGAAGTCATGCTGCAGCTGTATAGAACCTTGGTTAGGCCACACTTGGAATATTGCGTGCAATTCTGGTCACCACATTACCAGAAGGATATGGAGGCGTCGGAGAAGGTGCAGAGGAGGTTTACCAGGATGCTGCCTGGTCTGGAGGTTATTAGCTATGAGGAGAGGTTGGAGAAACTCAGATTGTTCTCACTAGAGCGACGGAGATTGAGGGGCGACTTGATAGAAGTTTACAAAATTATGAGCGGCATGGACAGAGTAGATAGTCAGAAGCTTTTTCCCAGGGTGGAAGAGTCAATTACTAGGGGACATAGATTTCAGGTGAGAGGAGAAAACTATAGAGGAGATGTGCGGGGCAAGTTTTTTACACAGAGGGTAGTGAGTGTCTGGAATTCGCTGCCAGAGGAGGTGGTGGAAGCAGGTACGATAATGGTGTTTAAAAGGCAGCTTGACAAATACATGAATAGGATGGGAATAGAGGGATATGGACCCCGGGAGTGCAAAATGTTTTAGTTGACGGGTAATATGATCGGCGCAGGCTTGGAGGGCCTGTTCCTGTGCTGTACTTTAATAATTTATATAGATTCAATAATCAATAATTTATATAGATTCTTCTTTCCCCACCTATTTCCATTATTTTTAAATCTAAACTAAAACCTTGTTAGTCTTTCCACCCCACCCCCACTAGAGCTGTACTTTGAATATCCTGTCTTCCATTCTTAATTAGCACTTTTCTCAGACAAATGTCACCACCTTCGACACCTCTTTGACCCTTTTGTCTGTGACATCTTTTGATTATCTGCTCATCTCCACAATCACCACACCCTCAATGTCTATCTCTCCCTCCCCCCCACCCACCTTAAACCAATTTATATTTCTCCCTTCTTCTAACTATGCTTCAGTTCTGCCGAAGGGCCATGAAGGCTCGAAACGTTAACTGATTTCTTCTCCGCCGATGCTGCCGGACCTGCTGAGTTTTTCCAGGTAATTCTGTTTTTGTTTTGGATTTCCAGCATCCGCAGTAGCTTTTAGCTTTTTGTTTTTATCTGTACTTTTCTTTGTTCTTTGTTTGTTCTAACTCGGGAGACCCACGGTTTTCAGCATGTGCCTATTTGTCCCACAATTTAAAATCTGTATGAGGAGCTCTGACATGAATGATCCAGCTGCAGATTATGCCAAAGCTAGCTGTACACAGTCAATGATCACTGCTTTATAGACTGTTTACACAAATCATTTGCAAATTAGGTGTTATTTTTGTATTTACACATACAGCCTTGGGTTATTACTACATGTTTTATGATATGCATATATTTATTATATAAATTCTATAGCTTCTTTGCAGATATTGCTTAGTAAATAAACAGTGTAGCTGACACCTCAGCCTGAATGTTTCCTTTGTGGGTGAGGATGTCTCCATCCAATAAACCTGACCACCATTTGGTGCTGCAGATTACTGCTCTCAGATTAAACCCAGAAATGTAAAGAATCTCTACAGTCGAGGACATCTTCCTGAGAGAGATTGGATGTGCACACACTCCACAGAAAATGGGGAAGGGATATTAAACTAAAACAGGAAAGCTTCCATATATCATGGGACAAGAGCGGGCAAACTGGCATTCAAGCAGTGAAAGCAGTTGGGAAGAAATCGAGAGTTGTCAATATTGCAGAAATGAAATACTGTATATTAGTAGAGTTGTCTCACTTTAGCCCAATAGGTGTAATGTCGGTTTTATGCACTGCTCAATGGGCTGGATTTTACTACTCACTCGAGGCAGGCTGGGAGGCGAGGGGCTTTGTAAAATGGTGGCGAGAGGCAGCGGGAGGGGAGCCCAAAGTTTTCCTACCGCCAAGAGGTATTTTCAATGGAAGGAACAGCAGCGGCACAGCTGCCCACCAACTGGAGGCAGACAGCCAATTAAATTATTTAATTAACAGTCACTACCTGCCTCCGCTGGCGTCAGGACAGGCACACCCCGCTGCACGGGAAATCACTAGGTAAACCGTGGCAGCCTTCCAGTGGGTCCCGGGGTGTGGGGTTGGGCTAGATGAGCCTTCCATTCAGGCTGCTCCGTGTGTGGTGGACTGGTGGGAACATCTGCCCCGCAGCTCTGGTGCTGCTGCTGGAGGGTTCCAATCACCGTGACCTGCTCTCCTGGCTCCAGCACAGTAAATAAAAAAAACATGCTTATCTGGCTTTTAGTGCCTCAACATGCAGGCACTCCCTCCCTACAGCCACAGAAGTAGCCTTTGATATCACTGGCACTGCCTAGACTGTTGGCCAACTGGTTGGCTTGGTCCCAATGGCGTGACAACCTGGGATTTGGAAACATTCAGCCCAATATTGCTTTCCATTGACCTCGATGAGTGTAAAATGAGCAGTGCACTGGATCCAGTCAGTTCCCGAAGGGCAGTTTAGGTGGAAATGGGATAAAAGCAAAACATTGGAAATCTGAAGTAAAAACAGGAAATGCTGGAAAAACTCAGCAAGTCTGGCAGCCTCTGTGGAGGGAGAAACAGAATTAACGTTTCCAGTCAAAGTGAAGAAGAGTCGTATTGAACTCGAAATTCTTTATCTCCACAGATGCTGCCAGACCTGCTGCATGAATACTTCTCAATTTTATTTCAGATTAAAATGGGGCCCCTATTGGAGGTTGGTTGCAAACTTATTTGAACAGGCGGAGTTTTTTTTAATACATATTTACACATGAACATGCATTGCAGAGGTTAGATTTTAAATGCAGAGCCTGTGTCATCGCGGAGGTGTCAGATCCAGTTGGAAACAGTATGTGTGGGGGTACAGCTGCTACCAGCCCTTTACCTGTTCCAGGTGGCGTTGGAGCCGGCGCGTCTCTGCTGGGTTCCCCGCTCCTCCAAGGCTGCTTGCTCGCTCTTGCCCAGGTCGCTGAGGCTGGGTGAACTCATGAACTTCGGTCTGCGGAAATTCCTCATGATTAGTACAAGAACCCACACGGCAAAGTCAAAGAGGGAGGCGAGAACCCCGGCTGGGGGTTGGGGGAGTTCAGTGCCCACAGTTACAGTGACCTCAGGAATCACCCACACACTGATAAAACCAACTCTACTGAAGTAGTTTTAACACAGTCTCGATGGTTAACCCTTCACCACAGTTTGTTTCTTTTTTTAACAATTGCCGATCAAACTCAGGGGTGATCATGTTCAGCTGCATTCCACATGGTAGTGACTGCACACACTGCTCTAACTCTAAGCAGCAACCTACACTCAGTACAGGGCAAACTAATACACGTAAACGCTGCACATCCCACACACTGGCCAGCGGATCTGACGACGTAACTCCACCCGGGCTGCTTTCCGAAGGATTAGTGGGGGGGAACGGGGGGGAGAAGGTGGGAGAAAGTTTGCAAATGGCAGCAAGTCTTTTTTAAAAAAATCTAGAACAAGAGGTTTTGCGAACAGTTCCATTGCAGAAAGAAAGTGTGAAATGCAACTGTGTGCGAATGTTCCTGTCGCAATTTCCATAAAGAAAAACGAAAAGAAAATCCATTTTTATGAGGACAGTTTGCACCTTGTACTGAACAGTTTGGTCATCAGCTCACTTCCTGCTATGGAACAGATTGATCACACGGTTTGAGCTAATTGCTAAAATTGCAGTTAAAAAAGTTTCCACTGACCCATCACATTTGTAAGTGTTTATTTTAAGTTAAAAGTAAAAAAAACACAGTTTATTTCTAATTGAAACCTCACACAGTAAGAGCTCATGGCCCCTACACATTAATGGAAACAATGATTCAGATTTAGGCACAGGATTCAAATTGAATTAAAGTCATTTCCCATTCAGCCTTGGCTCAGTGCTACCCTTGGGTCTGAGTCAGGAGGTTGTGGTTTGATTCCTTAATCCAGAGACTTCAGCACATGAACTAGGCTGAAATTTTAGTGCGGTACTGTACTGGGAGAGTGCTGCACTATCAGATGTTGGGGGTGAAGTCCTTCTTGGACAGTGATGTGGCAGCAGATTTTATACTCCATTTATTGGCTATTGAATGACATGTTAAACCAAGGAGCCAGGCTCCCTGCTCAGGTGAATGAGAAAGACCCTATGCCATTATTTGAATTGGAGCGAAGGAGGTCTCCAAGTGGGCCAAAATTTATCTCAGCCAAAACCAATAAAACACTGATTATCTGGTTATCAATGTCATTGCTGTTTGTGGGACCTTTTGTGCAACTGGGCTGTCATGTGGACAACATTACAAAGACTAGCCAGTACAGACATGATGGGCCGAATGGCCTCCTTCTATGCAGTGAATTTCTCTGATTTTGTGACCAAACTTCAAAAAAGTACTTTGGGATGGCCTGTAATGTGAAAAGCACTATATAAATCCAATTTTTAAAATTTCACTTGCTGCTATAATAAGTGTTAAAGGGCAATTAGGGATGGACAATAAATGCTGGCCTAGCCAGCGATGCCCACGTCCCATAAATGAATAAAAAACTGAAGGATGAAATGAGAAAAGGCCATTCAGTCACCCAGTTTGTTTCTTTTGCAGATTGTGTGGAATTCCTCACATTTATAATTTTCCCAGACCATCTAATATCTTGAGGAAAGGTTTTATAAAGACCCCTCCATCCCATCAAAGTAAGTGAACAAAGCTCCAGAATATCTATCTAACCTCCGAGTGTTAACTCAGTGGTAGCACTCTCACCCACAGCCAATAAGTCATGCGCTGAAGAATCACTTCAGAGGCCTGAATATTAACATTACATTAACTAGGCTGACACTGCAATACAGTACTGAGGTCATACTGCATTGCCTAAAATGCTGTCTTTCAGATAAGACAAGGCTCCGTTTGCCCTCTCACATGGATGTAATAGTTCCCATGGCACGATTTTGAAGACAAGCATGGGAATTCTTCCCTGTGTCCAAACTTCTGGTTATCCTTCAACCAACATCACCAAAAACACACTATCTGGTCATTATCGCATTGTTGTTTGTAAGTTTGCTGTGTGCAAACTGACTGCAACATTTCCTACATTACAATGGTGAGTGCATATAAAAAAGTATTTCATTAGCTGTAAAGCACTTTGAGATAACCTAAGGTCTTGAACGGCGCAAAATAAATGCAAGTCTTTAATTTTTCAACCTCTGCGACTTGTCACTATCCTTAATGTAACAATTCCATACTCCTTAAATCTCTGAACTTATCCTTATACCCTCAATTCTGTTTCCAACCTCATATTCACAACTATGTTTTCAAAGGTGTCAATCAAAATGTTAAATACTCTAGCTGGGAGCACACTATTCAAAAAGGAGGAAGACAATCTTTGTATTCTCAAGTAATAGCAAGTTCCTGACTGAAAGATAATGAGTAAAAGCTAGAAATTACTGTTTGCAATGTTATCATCATCAGCAGCAATCCCTCTTGTGGTCAAGATTGATTCTTTCTTGCAAATGGCTGGCTGGAAGTGAGATGTCAGTGTTGGCTGTGAATTTGCAGCTTGTTTATGAGCCCTATCTTAGGCTGGCAGGCTCTCCCAGTGAGGACATCAGTTGTCAGCTGGTAGAGGTGGTGGTGGATTGTTGTTTGGAGCAGCTACCCTCTCTTCCCAGCTCTCTCACTGTTCTCTCTCAGTGGCTGCTCTTGTTGACTGGAAGATCTTGACATCACTTTTGATGATAGATTGTCATTTTGGTCATGATTGAGCATCAGCTTCCCATGTGTGGATGGTAATAGAGCAGACCTTCATGGAGGCTATGAGATTGTCATGAAAATGTTTTATTTTGCTCCCATGTGAGTAGAGCAGCTGAATGGAGCAGCAGTTTGGGCAGTGTTAAATTGGACATTCTGATGACATGACCCACCCATCTCAGCTGATGTGAGATTATCATTGCCTTTTTACTTAACATATCTGTGTCTTCGAGGATGCTCATCAAAGTCAGTTTGTTGGGACAGATAACTTCCAATATATTAGAAGTGAGGGACATTTTCCAACACTTCACCATGAATCTCAATTAAATGCTTTGGATTTGATACATTTGCTGTGGGTTGGTAGAGAACTTTGGTCTTCCTGGTGTTCAGGGCAAGTCCCAGTCTCTTATAGGCTTCGGTGACTACATCAACTATCTGTTGTAGTTCTTCTTCAGAGTGAACACTAACTTGTATATCATCAGCAGATATAATTCTATTACAGGAGTGGTTGTTGGTTTGGTTTTGGCCTTCAGCTGGCAGATATTCAATAGTTTATCATCAGTGCGATCAGTTGTTACCACACCGGGGGAGCCTGTCAGTAGTAAGCTGCAGTATGGCTGCAAATAAGATTGAGAATAGTGTAGGTGCAATGATACACTCCTGCTTGACACCTGTTTTGACTGGGAAGTGTTCTGTGGTGGAGCCATTGCATTGAACTTTTATTTGCATATTGTCATGTAGAAGATAGATGATGTTTGTTAAATTAGCTGGGCATCCATATTCACTGTAGCACCTTCCAAGGGGCAGTTAACTGAGTAGAAGGTTTTTGTGAGATTAAAGGCTGTTCCTGCAGTGGATTGGAAGCTGTACTGGAATTCTGGAAGGACCTCCTCTGCAATTGGCGGGAGGCAATTAAGAATTATCCTAGCTGGGACTTTGCCAATAGCTGAGAGCAGTACGATACCCCTCTAGTTACTACAGTTTGACTTGTCTCCTTTCTTGAAGATTGTGATCATCATGATGTCTCTAAGGTTACTTGGAATTTCTTCATTTATGCCAAGAAATCATTATGTCTTCTCCATGTTTCAGCACTTTTGCAGGGATAGTGCCAGGACCAAAGAGGCTTTGTAGTTTTTCATCGATTGACAGCAGTCATCACTTGGATGAGTTTTAGACCATTGTCTTGCTCACTTCTGATGGTGTGTTGGGGAGGTTTTCCAGTAGGCGCATGTTCACCATGAAGTTCTGATTGAATAGTTCTACAAAGTGTTTTTTCCAACAGGTGTTGATACTCTGTATCTTTGAGGTGAATTTTGTCATCTTTGGATCTTACCAGTGTCGGTCGATGTGTTGAGGGCCCATCTCTTTTGGTGCTTTGAAAAAAGTAGGTGTGTCATGCATGCCAGCAAGGAGTTGAATTTCCTCAGCCAATTTCCTATTGCCAGGCTTGGAATTGCATTTTTCTGTACTGCTCCCATCAAACCAGTTTTGGTGTCTTTTAGTGATGTATCTGAGGATTTCTTAAATAATAAAGCATTGATATGACTTTCATTATAAAGTAGGCTTTAACCCACTTACAATAAACTAATACCATTACATGTCAAAAAATGAATGTAGGAGTGTTATATATTAAATAATATGCCAGTATCACTGACTGTTGCTTCTAAGCATAAGTTTTCATCCAGTAAAAATTTTTTTGCTGTTGTTAAACTTCACAATACTGGGAAGGCACATTGGGATATAAACAAAGTCTTGCAGTTTTCCATGTTTATAAATGATTTTCGACATGAGAAAAAGAGGAATTATGTTAAAGTTCTTCTAGCGAAACTGAATTTGGGAAGCATAGCAAACTGAGGAACAATGCAGAAAGGGCAGAGGTAAGTTAGCAAAATGGGAAGTTTAGGGGCAGATGGAGATTAATACAACTAAGTATGATGTAATATATTTGGATCAAAAGGACAGCAAAAATTAACCCTAACTGATAAGGCTTTTACTATGCCAGAGGAACAGAGAGATTTAGCGGTATGGATAGATATATATTCAAAAATGGGAGTGCCACTAGGAAGAGGTGTAAAAAAGCAAATTGGATTATTGGTTTCATACTTAAGACATTCAGTATAAAATCAAGCAAATGGTGCTGCATTTGTGCAAGACATTGAGTACGCCACAGTTGGAATATTGTGCGTAGTTCTGACTGACAGCAGGTATTACTGCATTGAATGTTGGATCACCATCTAGCTCATTTAGAAATAAAATTAGAGTCATTGAAAGAGTACAGGAAAGATTCACTGGAATGAGAAATTATAATTGGGAAGGAAAGCTCAAAATCAGAACAGGGAATATTAAAGGGGGGGGATCAATGAGAGATTTTCAGAATCATGAAAGGCTTAAGAGGGAGTTTGTGGTGAAAGATTATTCCCACTAATTGGAAAATAGGTGTTGTAGAGATATGGGCGGAATTTTCGGAACATAGCGCTGCCGGAAAGATGGGACCATTCGTGGGTCAGGAACTTGTTGACAGCTGGAGCAGGCTCTGTGGAGGTGCTTTTACTGAGCTACAGCAGTTAGCATCTCTCTTCTAGGTTCCCCGAACAATCAGGGGAGGGCAGGTGAGATGACACGCTGGATCTGTCAAAAGAAGGATTTCTAACTAAAGGGACCCCGGCATGGGTCACAATGGCTTAACTGGACATGGACTTCTGAGGCTGCAGCAACCACAGGAATGGAGAGGAGACCTGGAAAGGCTGCTCCTTGTGGGTCTCACTCTTACACAGAGAATCTGCTGCAAGATGTGAGAGATTGCAGTGAAATGGTCTTTCCCAAGGATGGGAGGAAAAGGACAACCTCACCGACCAATGATTGATGGAAGTGGACGAGGTAGTCAGCAGCAGAAATGTTGTCCCTCAAATCTGGGGACAATGCATCTGGAGGCTCCCGGATCTCAGGGGTGAGGGAAAGGCTAGTGGCATAACACACAGGTCCCAAGCCCCACACTCTGACTTTCCCAGCAGTCTCCTGCACAGCACTCCTTAGATTGACACATCTTGCAGCTCCACTCATTTCTCTCTCTCCAGACACCTCCTCACATCTCCATCTGTGCAGCCAAAACTCACAAGCACCATCATTTTATTGACCTTTTGCTCCCACACCTCACAGTTACCCTCCACAGATGTTGCCTTGGCTGTTAAAACTGGAATTGAGGGTTAAAACAGTTAGCCATTTCAAAATTTAAATGCCTTATCCAACAGCTGCATGTGAGTTCTCCGCTTGCCTTCAATCCCACCCAGGTGAAACTCTAGAAGGGGTCGGGATAGTGTTCGGATCCAGACCCAACATCACTTTTTGGTGATTTAACTCCGAATGCATTCAAACTAGCCTCTGCTTGACTGAAACTTCCACCCTCCTCACCCCTCCACCCCCCCAACCCAAACATGGATTCAAAATTGGAACTAGAAGAACAAAGGAGCCAGGAGCTGCTTTTAAAAAAACACACAGGTTATTAGGACGTGAAATGTTTTGCACACAAGTAGTAATTGAGGTAAAAACTATGATATAATATAAAAGGGACTTTGATAAGCATTTGAAAAGAATAGAAAAAGATATGGGAAAGGGTAGGGACGTCACCCTGGTTGAAGCACTAGCACTGACTCAAACAGCAATGGCCGAGTATCCTCTGTTTCTGCTGTAATTTATATGATTCAATGTAAATCAGAGTTGTAAGATTCGTGATCACTTAGGTAAATGTATGAGTATTGTAAAGTGATTCATACATAGTACAGAAATTCTAAATGGGAGATTGCAATGTTACACTAATAACATGATAAATTATTCGTTTTTCATATGCAGGGAAAATTGTCTTTTGCTTATATATTTTTGAAATTTATAAATCCCTGTAAATTGAATGCCACATCTGAGTGTGCCCTATTATTTGTCATTTATATAAATGACATAGATGACTATATGGGGGGTAGGATTAGTAAGTTTGCGGATGACACAAAGATTGGCCGGGTGGTTAACAGTGAGGTTGAGTGTCTTGGGCTACAGGAAGATATAGACGGGATGGTCAAATGGGCAGATAAGTGGCAGATGGAATTTAACCCTGAAAAGTGTGAGGTGATACACTTTGGAAGGAGTAATTTAACAAGGAAGTATTCAATGAATGGCATGACACTAGGAAGTTCTGAGGAACAAAGGGATCTTGGCGTGTGTGTCCATAGATCTCTGAAGGCGGAGGGGCATGTTAGTGGGGTGGTGAAAAAGGCATATGGGACACTTGCCTTTATCAATCGAGGCAAAGATTACAAAAGTAGGGAGGTCATGTTGGAGTTGTATATAACCTTGGTGAGGCCACAGCTGGAGTGCTGTGTGCAGTTCTGGTCACCACATTATAGGAAGGATGTGATTGCACTGGACAGGGTGCAGAGGAGATTCACCAGAATGTTGCCTGGGATGAAACATTTAAGTTATGAAGAGAGGTTGGATAGACTTGGGTTGTTTTTGTTGGAGCAGAGAAGACTGAGGGGGGACCTGATCGAGGTGTACAAGGTTATGAGGGGCATAGACAGGGTGGATAGGGAGCAGCTGTTCCTCTTAGCTGAAGGGTCAGTCACAAGGGGGCATAAGTTCAAGGTGAGGGGCAGGAGGTTTAGGGGGGATGTGAGGAAAAGCTTTTTTACCCAGAGGGTGGTGATGGTCTGGAATGCTCTGCCTGGGAGGGTGGTGGAGGCGGGTTGCCTCACATCTTTTAAAAAGTACCTGGATGAGCACTTGGCACATCATAACATTCAAGGCTATGGGCCAAGTGCTGGTAAATGGGATTAGGTAGGTAGGTCAGGTGTTTCTCATGTGTCGGTGCAGACTCGATGGGCCGAAAGGCCTCTTCTGCACTGTGATTCTGTGATTCCGTGTGAATTGTTTTGTAGATTTGCACTAAGTATATAAGATACACAATGTGGTGCACTCCTCACTCTCCCTTGGGCTCTGTGTAAATCTATTGTTCTTCATTAGCATGGTAGACTTTCACTCTGAATTGGCAGGAAACATTTTTTGCCAATGGAAATTAAGGGATAAAAAAATCATATGCATGTAAAATGTAACAAATAATTGGAGGGAAGACACCTCAAAGCTTATACACATGGGGCTCACAGGTGTACTTGTGGATTCACAAGTTGCGGTCAGTCTAGCCTAAAACAGGCACACTTGCTGTCTACCTGTGACCACCTGTTATTCTGATTTTCCCTCCACGGCTGGGCAACAGAAGTCGATACGTTTTCGGGCCCCGAACCCATCCAGAAGGGGAAGCAGTCACCGCCCCTGAATTTCATGAGGCCATAACTGGCCTGGGGATGGGTTTGGTGGCCAAATTGTGGCTGTGAGGGCAGAAATGGTGGCAGGACTGATCAAGTGTGGGCTCGATTTAAGCCAACCACGGCAGCCATTACAGTAGCTGCTGTTTCACTGAGGTACAGGAGAACAAGAGGCCTGGAAAACCCTTTGAATTTCAGATGCAGACACTTCAGATGAGGTCCGCTTAGAGGCCGTAAGAGAAAGGTGGCTGGCAGGAGAAGAACATAAAAGGCCCTATGTGATTTTCAAAGATGCTCCCATTGTTCTAGCCAATATTTATCCCATGACCAACTTCACTAAAATAAATCATCTGTTTAACATCTCATTGCTGTTTGTGGGAGCTGGTTGCGTGCACATTGCTGCCATGTTTCTTAAGTTATAACAGTGAATACACTTCAAAAAGTACTTAACTAGCTGTAAGGTTCTGTGGGACATCCTAAGGTCATGGGAAGTGCTGTATAACTACAATATTCATTTCTTTAATGCTCTACAGTACTAGAATTTAAAGACAGTTTGAAATGCTACAGCCACTTGCTATGGAAGCTGTCTGTTTCCTTTGAAAGGCGATGTGTTAGGACATGCAGCTGTTTTTAATCAATGACCTTTGACACCTTGGCCAGGAAGCTGTCATTGTTTTGGAGCCCATTTACAATAGAGTGATTGTTGAGCCTACAGCAGCATAGTGGTTATTTTTTTTACTCGTTCATAGGATGTGAGTGCCGCTGGTTAGGCGTGCTGGTGAGCTGCCTTCTTGAACCGCTGCAGCCCATGTGGTATAGGTACATCCACAGTGCTATTAGGAAGGGGGTTCCAGATTTTCGACCCAGCAGCAGTAAAGGAACGGCGATATAGTTCCAAGTCAGGATGGTGAGTAGCTTGGGGGGGATCTTTAGGTGGTGGTGTTCCTGTGCAACTGCTGCCCTTGTCCTTCTAGGTGGTATAGGTCGTGGATTTGGAAAGTGCTGTCGAGGCATCTTGGTGAGTTGTTGCAGTGCATCTTGTAGATGGTACACACTGCTGCCACTGTGTATCAAAGATGGAGGGAATAAATGTTTAAGGTGTTGGATGTGGTGCCAATCAAGCAGGCTGCTTTGTGCTGGACGGTGCCTTCTTGAGTGTTGCTGGAGCTGCACTCATCCAGGCAAGTGGAGAGTATTCCATCACACTCCTGACTTGTGCCTTGTGGATAGTGGACTGACTTGGGGGAATCAGGAGGTGAGTTACTCTCTGCAGAATTCCCATCCTCTGACCTGCTCTTGTAGCCACAGTATGTATATGGCTGGTCCAGTTCAGTTTTTGGTCAATGTTGACCCCCAGGATATTGATAGTGGGGGATTCAGCAGTGGTAATGCCATTGAATGTCAAGGGGTGATGGTTAGATCCTCTCTTGTCAGAGATAGTCATTGCTTGGCACTTGTGTGGCACAAACATAACTTGCCACTTGTCAGCCCAAACCTGGGTATTGTCCAGGTCTTGCATTCATTTGGACATGGACTGTTTCAGTATCTGAGGAGTCACGAATGGTGCTGAATATTGTGCAATCATCAGCGAATATCCCCACTGCTGAACTTATGATGGAAGGAAGGTCATTGATGAAGCAGCTGAAGATGGTTGGGCCGAGGACAGTACCCTCTAACTGAACTAGAAACCCAGAGACCAGGGCTAATGATCCAGAGACACGAATTCAAATTCAACAAAGGCAGCTGGGAAATTCAAATTCAATTCATTAAATAAATTTGGAATAAAGAGCTAGTATCAATAATAATCATCATGAAACTACCTGGTTGTCATTTAAAAAAAATCTGATTCATTAACGGACCTTAAGGCATTAAAATATCCCTTATCCAGGGCAATGAGGAATGGGCAATCAATGCTGTAAATGAATAGAAAAGCATAGCCACAAGTGGAAGTAAATAAAGTCTACTCTCAATTTGATGTTACTTAATTCAAATTGAATTCATTCAAAAATGCCTTCCATTGAAAATGTGCCATTCCATTCGAACCTCCTCATATAATATAGTGGGGAATTCACTCGTCTACCCCAAATGGGTTCTGACCAGTGAAATCTGCTGCTTAATCTGAATTCAAGCTGGCAGGGGCAGCTAACCTTTCATTATTCTGATCGCGTCTTGTTGGAAGAGACAGCCGAATTTGTCAAAGAGTTTGTAGCTGACCCTGTTTCTGCATCATGGATCAGATACTGTACTTGAAACATCACCACACAATCAAAATCCAGATCCACACTCTAAGAATCAAGCAATGTTCCCACAGAAGCATGTTGGGCCCCATGATAAACCTGCTGGTGATTGGAAATTTCAAATGCCCTGATGTTACCCTGCATGTAATCTGCAAAAATAACAAAAAGATGTGAATGGCTTGTGCTTTCTACACAAAAATGGCTGTGTCACATTGACTGAAACATAGCATCACAAGGCTGATAGCTGTGGACTCGTGTGAAGTAGTGGTGAACAGGATCTAAAGTAAATTCACCCCATCAGCAGGGGCAGCAAGTGCATGTTACACACAGGCGAGGATCTCACACATACTGAGAGCTGTCTCTGAACATGCGAGCACTCCATAGTGTCCCCCAGCACTCATGAAATCTGAATGTATCATTAGTGGTGAAAAGGAGACTCCAATGGCTAGATTGGTGACTGACATGGAAATTAATGATTTTTGGGAGAATATTCCACTAGTGGGAGTGGGAGTAAAGGAGCCCCAGCGAGAGAATTCATTGAGCAGAGGTAAAGGAACCTGCCCTCAATATGGCTAAGGCATCCAAATTTGTTAAATTGCTGATGAAATGGCTGATAATTAAACAGGATGTCTTTGCTGAACCTCCTCTACAGTAAGTACTTTGTGGATGAATGTATTTTCAGCAGGAAGCTAACCACAATCTTAGAACAGTTTGTGAAGTGACTGAACATTGTGTTGCACAGCTTGTACAGTACTCAAATTTTAGTCACATGCTTTTCACCAATTGCTTTGATGTTTTCCCCTGTGTTATTTCATTAAAATTGCTTACTTCAAATTATTGGGTAAGCCAAATATTCATTGAGCAAAAAAGGTATTTGAATGAACAGAAGTATGCTGCATGTTGTTGGTAGGCATTGCAGCCTGTAGTGATTATAGGTATAACCTTTCCTGCTGCCTTCAGGAGGCCACATGATTGTACTGACGAATGAGCCCTAAGCGCGGATAATCCAAGGGGCGGAGTTTCCTAGTTGTGGACCTAACTCAAGCATGTAGCTTCTAAAAGAGCTCTGTATTAAAGGGCAGAATTTTCCCCCCATTGGGGGGGTTTAGCTTAGGAGCGGGCACGCGCAGGCGTGCTTCTGATCGGCGCCCCCAACTAGGGGTGAGCCGCCATTTTATGTGGGTGGGCCAATTAAGGCCCGCCCAGCGTGGCGTCCACAAGGAAGCGTTATGCGCTCCCTGTGCGGATGGGGAGGGTGGATTCCCTGAGCCAAGAGTGCACTCTTTCACGCATGCGCATAAAAGAGCGCACTCATCTCCCTGAGGCTAAGTGTTGCCTCAGGGAGATCGGCTCCACAATAAAAAATTTGAAAAATAGAAAAGAAAATTCCCTGACATGTCACCTCATGAGTCACATGAGTTGGTACATGTCCATCACTTTTAAATACACTTTAATTACCTACATGAAGCCTCATCTTACCCGTGGGTGAGGTTTCATGCTTTTTCTAATGCCCAGAGGCCATTAGAAAAGATTTTTAATCTTTTTTACCCAGAGGGTGGTGACGGTCTGGAATGCACTGCCTGGGAGGGTGGTGGAGGCGGGTTGCCTCACATCCTTTAAAAAGTACCTGGATGAGCACTTGGCACGTCATAACATTCAAGGCTATGGGTCAAGTGCTGGTAAATGGGATTAGGTAGGTAGGTCAGGTGTTTCTCACGTGTTGGTGCAGACTCGATGGGCCGAAGGGCCTCTTCTGCTCTGTGATTCTGTGATAATGCCCGCTAGGGCTCCTGGCCTGCCCGCCAACCTTAAGGCTGGATAGGCAGGTCCATTAATAAGTTTAACGACTTTGTCAATGGCCTCAATTGGCCATTGACAGGTCAGCAGGCGCACAGCTCATTTGGCTGAGCCCCCGTCAACCTGAAAATGGAAATGACGCGGGCACCCCTGTCATCCTGCGTCATTTTATGTGTTTGCGAGTGGGCCCCGCTCCTGGCCAAAGTTATCTGTTTCCAGTAAGAAAACTGTCCGGTATATCAAGTTCATTACATTTGGCGACAAGGGTAAAACAGCTCCGACGCTGCACCTCACCCTTTGAATGTGAGTACATCAGACCTTAAGGAAAGAACGAAAATTATACTCACCAATCATGCCACTCTTCTGCAGAATCGACCCTTATGACGCGTCCATGGAAGACTGGAGCCAGTACGTAGAGCGCCCAGGTTTTTATTTCGTGGCGAATGAAATAAATGGGGAGGAGAAGCAGAAAGCGATTTTTTTGAGTGTGGTAGCAAGATCTCATCCACAGTCTGACGGCCCAGAAGGCACCCAATTCTAAACCTTTTAATTAGTTGGTACAACTCGTGAAGATGCATTTTCAGCCAAAGAATCGGTAATTATGCAGATGTTTAAGTTTAACTCCAGAGTAAGGGCCCCTTATAGTGAAGTTGAGGCAGTTGACTGAGCACTGTGACTTCGGACACACACTCAATGACACGTTGCGGGACCGGTTAGTTTGTGGCATTCACGACGACGCCATTCAGCGCTGTTTACTGGCAGAAGTTAACATCGATTTGAAGTGCGTCATCGAAATAGCGCTAGCCTTGGAAAGTGCAGCGAGCAACTCACAGGCTTTACAGAGTGTGCAACATGGCAGTGGTGTTCAGTTAGGGCAGGAAATTACTGCCGAAAACCAGAGAGACAGCCATGAAGGGGGAGACACTATCTGCTGCTCAAAAGACGAAATGGCCTAGTGGTAGCATTTCAGCAGTGACTCCGAAGTTAATCTGTTACAGGCGTGGGGGTAACCACATACTGGAAACCCGCAGATTCAAGGAGGCAGATGCCATTACTGCCACAAAAGAGGGCACGTAATAAAGCAATGCAGGGCAAAATTGAGACAGCCTGTAAGGCGAGATGTGAGGTGAGAGTGACTGCCCTTGACATCAAGGCAGTATTTGACCAAGTGTGGCATCAAGAAGCCCCAGCAAAACTGGAGTCACTGGGAATCAGCGGGAAAACTCTCCCCTGGTTGGAGTCATACATGGCACAAAGGAAGGTGGTTGTGGTTGTTGGAGGTCAGTCATCTCAGCTCCAGGACATCCCTGCAGGAGCTCCTCAGGGTAGCGTCACAGAATCACAGATCACACAGTGCAGAAGAGGCCCTTCAGCCCATCGAGTCTGCACCGACATGTGAGAAACACCTGACCTACCTATCTAATCCCATTTACCAGCACTTGGCCCACAGCCTTGAATGTTATGACGTGCCAAGTGCTCATCCAGGTACTCTTTAAAGGATGTGAGGCAACCCGCCTCCACCACCCAAGGTGCCATTCAAGGTCCCATTTTCCTTCTTTATAAGTCTCCTGTGTGGGACCTTGTCAAAGGCTTTGCTGAAATCCATATAACTGCATCAGCTGCATTACCCTCATCTACACACATGGTGACCTCCTCAAAAAATTCAATCAAATTTGTTAGGCATAACCTCCCTCTGACAAAGCTATGCTGACTATCGCTGATCAAACCTTGCCTCTCCAAGTGGAGATAGATTCTCTCCTTCAGAATTTTCTCCAATAGTTTCCATACCACTGATGTGAGACTCACTGTCCTGTAGTTCCCTGGTTTATCTCTACAACCCTTCTTAAATAACGGAACCACATTAGCTGTTCTCCAGTCCTCTGACACATCCCCCGTGGCCAGACAGGAATTAAAAATTTGGGTCAGAGCCCCTGCAATCTCCTTCCTTGCCTCCCTCAGCAGTCTGAGACACAAATCATCTGGACCTGGAGATTTGTCCACTTTTAAGCCTGCCTCGGCCCAACCATCTTCAGCTGCTTCATTGGTTACAAAAAAAAATTAAGCTCAACTGGTCAGAAGTATTCCAAGTGAGAACAGGAGGGATTCCTGAGCTGTTAAGAAAGTACAACAGCGCATTTTGTTATGAATTGGGAAAGATAAAAAGCTTACAAGCAAAAATATATGTAGATCCGGAAGCGACACCCCAGTTCTTTAAGGCCTGACCTGTGCCTTATGCCTTAAGGGAGAAGGTGGATGCAGAACTGTGCCACTCAGAGAAACCAGACACAATCCAGCCAGTCCAATTTTCGGAATGGATGGCGCCCATGGTTCCTGTGATGAAACCAGATCAAACTATTCGCATCTGCGGAGACTACAAATTAACTGTGAACTAGGCTGCTAAATTAGATAAATATTTTATCCCGAGGATTGAAGATTTGTACGCTAAGCTAGCTGGAGGAAAATCTTACACCAAACTGGACATGAGCCATGCATACCAACAGCTAGAGCTGGACAGCACATCTAGAGGGTTTGTAACCATCAGCACACAAAAGGGCCCGTACCAATATACACACCTACCCTTTGGTGTATCATCTGCATGTGCAGTCTTTCAAAGGACCATGGAAAGCCTATTGAAAGGACTTCCCTGAGTAGTACTGTACCTGGATGATGTCCTGATAACAGGGTCAACAGAAGCCAAACATTAGGCCAAACTAGAAGAGGTTTTAAGAAGATTTTTGGAAGCTGGTGTATGATTAAGAAAGAGAAATGTACTTTCCAAGTGACTGAAGTCACTTACTTGGGTCACCGAGTGGATGCCAAGGGATTGCATCCAGTGGAGGAGAAAGTCAGGGCAATCAAAGAGGCACCCTCTCTTACCACTGTCACTGAACTCAAGTCTTTTTTGAGCATGATCAATTATTATAGTCACTTTTTGCCAAACTTGTCAACAGTGTTAGCACTTTTACACTTACTATTGAAAAAGAAACATCATTGGTTGTGGAATTTGCAACAAGAAGAAGCCTTCATGAAAGTCTAGAAGCTATTACACTCATCATGTCTACTTGTACATTATGACCATCAAAATAATTAATACTAACTTGGGGTGCATCTCCTTTCGGGATGGGAGTTTTGTTATCACACAGGATGGAAGGCGGTTCCGAAAGGCCATTAAGCTATCTCTCCAGAACCCTCTCTGCAGCTCAGAAAGGCTATACACAGCTTGAGAAGGAAGGTTTATCAGTGATATTTGGAGTGAAGAAATTCCATCAGTATCTGCATGATTGACATTTCATCACAGTGTTGGATCATAAGCCACTAATGGGTTTATTTAGTGAGGATAAAACCATTCCGCCAATAGCCTCATCAAGAATTCAATGTTGGGCTTTGATTTTATCTGCACATGAGTACACCTTTATGCACCGTGCGCTGAGCAAGACACACTCAGTCATCTCCATTACCAGATTGCATTGTACATACTCTAGTGCCACAAGAAGTTGTGCTTGTGTTGAATTTCTTGGACTCTTCTCCAGTCTGTGTGAAGCAAATAAGGAATTGGACAAAAAGGGATCCAATTTTGTCAAAGTCCGAGTCCAGGTATTGCAAGGATGGTCGAATTCATCAGTGTCTGAAGAGATAAGACCATTCTATGCCCGTAAAACTGAGTTAAGTTGTCAAGATGCAATCTTGTTGTGGGGATCAATAGTTGTCGTCCCTTCGCAAGGAAGAGAACCACTCTTGACAAAGCTTCACAGTGCACATCCAGGCATTTCGAAGATGAAGATGCTTGCATGAAGCTATGTCTGGTGGTCAGGTACAGACAGTGACATGAAAAGAATGGTCAGGCACTGTCTCCAGTGTCAGCAACAACAGAAGTTGCCATTTCAGATCCACTGCATGCGTGGGAGTGGCCTGGTCAACCCTGGGTTAGACTACATATAGACTATGTAGGACCATTTTTAGGTACCATATTTTTATTGATCATTGATGCGCATTTTAAGTGGATGGATGTGTATGATGTTAGATCACCGACATTGTTTAAAATTGTTGAAAAGCTGCGCCAATGTTTTAGTGTACATGGTCGACCAGAAGCCATTGTTTCGGATAATGAGACTGTATTTACTAGTACGGAATTTCAGGGATTCATGTGTTTAAATGGAATTAGACATATTAAAACAGCAGCATATCATCCCTCATCAAATGGATTAGTTGAAAGAGCAGTGCAAACTTTCAAATCAGGAATGAAGAGATTATCCGAAGGTACTCTAAAAACTTGGCTTTCACGGCCTCATGGCCAAGTGCACTTTCTCCTCCATTGGGAGAGTGGCGACTCTCAAGGAAAGGCAGCTCGAGGGACAGAATGAGGGGTTCCTGGGGTTGTGCTCGGACCTGCAAGCCCTCACACAGGCACTGACCTCAGGTGGTCAGATGGACGAGGCACCCAGTATCCCAGCTAGGTGCCTATCCATCAATAGTGAGCAGGGAGGTCCAGAGCAACCTGACCTTGGTGCATGAGCTGCCTGTCATCTCTGCAGGCTCCTCTCAGGGCACTCTAGATGATGGCAGCAGCTCCTCTGCCCCTCTGCCAGTGACCGTGGCATCTGATGAGGTTGCGGTGACTGGGGAGATGCCAGTCATGGCATTGGTTGCTCCCTCCTAGGCAGGGCCAACACAGGCTCCATTGTCCAGCGGATGACCACCAAGGTCATCAAGCCCAACAAGACACCAGTGTCAGCAGGCTGTCTCCAATGCCGGTGCCAGTGAGGGGGAGCACCAAGACGTGGCACTCGCAAACGTAAGTTTAAGGCACCATGAGAACAAAAGGGACTGGTCACGGGTGATCTTCTGTTGTGCAATGTTTTATTTATGTGTACTGGTCTGTGATTGAAGACCAGAGAAGGTTCTGTTAATTTGTTTGGACTATCAAAATGAGATTTTGTTTTGTCGTAATGGCCCGAGTACACTTCACCTTTTTTATTTATTTGGTGCAGGGTATGCCAGTTCGTAATGCTGGACGTGGGTGGCTCTAAACTTTATTACACAGGCAGTGGCTGGACTTTGGGGTCAAAGGAAAGGGTCACTTCAGACATCTTGGGTGGTGGAGGTAGCCCTGGCATGAGGTGGAAGCACTTATTTGGTAGCCTAGCTGAAGGACAGTTGGATCAAGGCATCCCTGGTGTTCCTGCCTCCTTAGAGGTTACAGAGGTCTGCCTTCATGCCCTCAGCATTTTCCTCACCGTGCTCCTCTTCTGACTCACTACTTGATTCATCCTCTGTGGCCTGTGGAGCTGCGTCAAGACCTTCTTCCTCCAGTGGGTCCCTCCTGCCAGTGCCGGACTGTGGGCAGCATGTGAGCACTATCAGTGATCAGGGTTTATTGCAGTGCACCCCCTGAATAGTCCAGGCATCGGAAGTGCATCTTGAGAAGGCCTATGGTTCACTCTACCACCGCCCTTGTGGAGGCATGGCTCCTATTGTAATACTGCTCTGCCTCTGTTCTTGGTGGTGGAGAGGCATCATGAGCCACCTTTTCAATGGATACCCCTTGTCACCTAGAAGCTGTCCACCCAGTCGGGCTGGAACAGCGAAGAGCCTCAGAACCTGGGAGTGTCTCAGGATGCATGATCATGGGAGCTGCCTGGGTACCTTGCACAAACTTGTAGAATCAGCATCCTGTGGTCAGGTACTATCTGCACGTTCATGGAGTGGAAGCCCTTCCTGTTGATGAAGGAACCGGGCTGACCCGCTGGCGCCTTGATGGCCACATGTGTGCAGTCTATTGCACCCTGGATGTGGGGGAAGCCAGCAATCACTGTAAAGCCTCTGGCTCACTCAGCCCGGCTGGCCTTGTCCGTAAGGTAAAGAATAAAGGTCAGGACCTGCCTGAACAGAGCTTCTGTGACCAGCTTGACACAACTGTGGACAGCTGATTGGGAGACTCCACACAGATCCCTCACTGACCCCTAGAGAGAGCCGGATGCATAGAAGTTGAGAGCCACTGTGCCCTTCAGAGCCACGAGCATGGTGTGTCCACCCACAGTCGGAGCTGATCTCAGGCCCAATCATCTGGAAAATGGAGATCACGGTCTCCCTTGAGAGGCAGAGCCTCCTTTGGCACTGCACCTCAGACATATTGAAGTAGCTACTTCACCACCTGTAAACCCTGGCAGTAGGGTAATGGCATCTTCTGCGGCCCCTTCTGCCTTGGAATAGCTACTGGCACTGCGTCCCTTGTGCCTGCGCCTCTCCTCCCACAGGTCCCTCCCCTGGAAGCTGCATTGGGACATCTGGCCTCCTCTCCCTTCTGCCCCTCTCTTCCTCCTCAGAGGAGGTGCCTCCAGCAGAGTCCACAATCTTCTTTACCAGTGTCACAGAAGGCTGCCTGATATCTGGAAGGGTCCACATGGTCTGAATCCTCCGGGGGCCTTGGAGACACTAAGGAGACCTAAAATGAGGCCTGGAAATGCTAAGAATGAAGCCCCGAACAAAGATGAAGCTGCCACGTACCAATAAGCAACCAGCTAACTCCAAAACTTCTCACTACTCACACTGGCAATATTGCTGACCTTTTTTATCCCGCCCTTGAATGAGGGTTTCTAAATTGTCAGCTGCCCGCCTGCCCGTTTTGCCCATGCAACGAGTGCAAAATTGCACAGCAATGAAAAATCGGTTTTAATTACCTTTTTAATGACCTTAATTGATGGTGGGTACGGCTCCAACACCCTCGCGCACCTGCCTACCGAAATATCACGCCCGATGTCATCTCACGCTATTTTATGTCCGATAGTCAGCGTAAAATTCTGCCCCCTGTGTAAATAGTAAATGTTAAAAAAAACTAAATGGGGAGGGAATGTAGTGATTGTAGGTATAACCTTTCTTACTGCCTTTAGAGGTCATGTGATCGTACTGACGAATGAGCCCTAAGTGCGGGTAATTCGAGGGGTGGAGTTTCCTAGTCGTGGACCTGGTTCAAGCATGTAGCTTCTAAAAGAGCTCTGTAATAAAATGATCTGTTTCAAGTAAGAAACTTGGCCGGTACATCAAGTTCATTTCACAGCCAGTCAGGTATTGCTGAATATTCAGATTATTGATTGTAAATATCAAGTGTCCGAACTTAAGAAAATACTAGATGACTCAGGTTTAAGAATCTCAGACTAAACTTCAAAGTACTTAATTGGCTGAAAAGTGAGATCGAACAACCTGGGGGCCATGAAAGGTGCTATATAAATGAAAGTCTTTCTATTTCAACAGTTCTTCCTATTCTAGCAATATCATTTTCAGAAGTATTCCAAGCGGATACTGTTTCCAGAAATTTGTAGCTTAAATTTGGAAATTCATCTGGACAAGCAGTTCCTCCACTTGGTGCTCTCTGAAATAGTCAACATGGTTGTTTCCATTAGGTTTTTCCCCAGTGCTTCATAAATTAATTTCCAGGTAAAATTCAGAGAACAACAGTTTTTCTGGTTACACTTTCAGAAGTAAATGCTTTCTTGAAGTATACATTCATATATCATGGCATAGTATCCTTGTTAGAGACATCCCACAGCACTGCATAATCAATTAAATACAATGAATCTAATGTTGAAAGATGTAACTATCAGCTAGCATGTGGCAGGATCCAACAAACAGGAATTAGATGGATGACCAGTTAATCTGTTTTTAATATTGGTTGAGGGAAGAATGTTGACCAGGACACTATCTTCTTTGAATACTGCTAGGAAACTTTTAATCTTGGAACATGTTTTTGGTTTGCATAATTTCCAAACCTCTGGAAATAGAGCACTGGACAAAACATTCACTATTACAAAATAGAAAAATAAGTGAGCCTTTATTACGTACAAAAACATCAATTTATATACACAATATCCAGTATGTAGTATTCTCGGGTTGGGCAGGATGCACTCGTTACTATAATTTACTCGCTTGAAATGTCATGAGCCTCTCATATCTTAATCTTCAGGTAAGGGAAAAAAATCCACTCTGTGTGAAATGTGGATATTAAGGTATCATCTACAATCTGGGTTTATTACAGAAAAATTAAACAGTAACAAGAAGTTGGAACAATGTACAACTTGCAATGCCCCTTGCAAAGAAATCAAAGATGCAATGGTCACTAACTGCCTTAATACAATGAACTTAGACAAATACCCTTAACTTATATGTTAGATTGAACTCACTGCAATGGACTTTGAAATGTTCAATCTTTCATATGCAGCATGGAAACACCATCAACCTTATGTGAGGTGGTGAACAATCATCATGGTCAGCTTGACCAATGGAGGACCATTCAAGGGCAGCAAAAAAAAAACACAAGCCCAGTTAATAATGAACATCTCCACCAGGCCATGTCATGGCTAATGCAAGCAACACACAAGCATATTCTGGGTGGAGGACAGGGATAGGTTCAGCATGCCAGGTTGCACAAGGCAACATCCTCATCAATTATTCTGATGAAGTCAAAGTACCAGTCGCATCTACTGGACAAAAACCTGGAAGCTGCACTAAGATGGGCTGTGTCTGGTAGATTTATGTTAAAATTCGAGACTTTGGGAAAGAAAAGACTGCAAAATTTTGCACTGAGTAAATGGTGGTAGATAAAAGCAAAAAACTGCGGATGCTGGAAATCCAAAACAAAAACAAAAATACCTGGAAAAGCTCAGCAGGTCTGGCAGCATCTGCGGAGAGGAGCACAGTTAACGTTTCGAGTCCATATGACTCTTCAACAGAACTAAGGAAAAATAGAATAGGGGTGAAATATAAGCTGGTTTAAGGGGGTGGGGGTGGGGGTGGGACAGGTAGAGCTGGATAGATAGAGGGCCAGTGATAGGTGGAGATAGGCAAAAGATGTCACAGACAAAAGAACAAAGAGGTGTTGAAGGTGGTGATATTAGCTAAGGAATGTGCTAATTAAGGGTAGAAGTTTGTTAACAGGTGAAGTACATTTACCTGCACTTGTATAAGACATTTTCTACAAAAATTAGTGACTGTGGTTGCAACAGTATAGCCATAGTCTCATTTGCAGCCAGTTGGTGATTTCCATTGAACAATACTGACATTCAGGTGAAGAAGATCAGGTCCTTTCTGATGTGTAAGATGCAATTAGAGTGACTGTGTGCTAAGAGAAATTTGTTTTGTTAATACTGCAGGTAAACAGTTTGAAGAGGGGGTATCATCATTTAAAAAAAAACATCTTATTAATAATTTACTTTTATCTGTTTTTAAATTTCAAATGTTAATTGTTCCTGGTACTATTGTGAGGGAGGTTGGACATGTAAGGTTGATACCTGGTCATCACTGGGCTTATGACTGCATGCTTACTAATGTTAATTCCGCTCTTTAAAATTGGGTTGAGTTTTTTTCCGTTCTTCCCCAATAAAACACTCATATTTAAACATAAACATCTTAAAAGACTTTACAGAAACAAGAGAACAAAGCAATATACTAATGCTAGTCAGTATTTTATTATTGAAAAGCAATCCTGATGGTCAGATGAGTAAGGGTTCAATCATGGTTTTCCATGGTGTGTTTTTGTTGCTATTCGTTGTTAAGGTTATGAACATTATCGTAGTTAATGTCTTACTTGCAGTTATTGTTCAGGTGGGTGCTGAAGCATCAATTATTTGAAAACTGCTGAGGGAAATGTTTTCATCAACCAAACACACACTAAAGTAATAAATGCTCCTAGATTTAACCTGAGATATTAACCCCTTCACTGTCCCATTGGCTTTGAATGTCAAGGCTTTCATTTTGTTCATTTCAGGTAATTCTTCATTGAATTCTGTACAAAATGGAGAATGGCACACTTCCCATCAATGCCTCTGGTAATCTTCATGGGCATCAACAACATCATAATCAAGTAAGCTTTGTCCAGGCTCTGCCCAACAGCCTGATCCATTTTGGATTTGTGGAACTCGGTGGCAATTTGGTTACTGAACAAAGCTTGTGATTGCACATTCAACATGTGTTCAATAGCATGGCTCCACTGATGCACCATTGAATAATAATGTAGATTACAAAACTCTGGAGCTTTGGGGAAAACAACCCACAGGGCACCAACACCAGATGAACTTTGTTTTTATGAACAAGTTTCCAACAGAAGTGCTCAGCCCTAAAATGACATCCAGGTCATTTTTCTTCATCAAGTGTCCTGTTATTTAGTGTGTTTTACTTAGTGCCTGACTATAGGCCAGTGAAGTGCCTTACGTTGGTACTACTCCAATAAAATTACAAGTGTACATTTAGATAACATCCCACCCACAACAAAGTGCATCTCTGTCGTTTTTCTTCTTTGGTTCATTGTTGTTTCATATTGCATGAAACTATGGGCAGAATTTTACCGTTCCCCGACTGATGGGGTAGTACAGCCAGGTTTGACACTCTAAAACCCAAAAGTATACGGTTGGCTCAGGATCAGATGACAGCAGGCATAGAAATAAAGATAAGCTTTTTACTTTGAAGTTTCTGAAGTGGCCCTCAGCTTGTTTCATCTTTTCTTTCCAAGGTCGACCTTCCTGCTGCCCTCCCACCTGTCTGGAAATTTACAAGATGAGGCCGAGACCTGGGGCAGCCCACCCTCGCTCCAATTGAAGCCCTTAAGTGGCCAATTATCGGCCGCTTAAGGACCACTTCCCACCCGCGTTCATATTTTGAGCCTGGAGGTCTGTCCCCACGGGAGTTCTGTCCCCCACCACCGGCCCCTCCATCAAGAACCCCCCCCTACCCCCAACCCCGGGCCTCATCTCCCCTCCCTGCTGTGAGATCCCCTGCCCTTAAATGGTCCTGAACTCCAGGATTTAGAATCTGGGGACTGCTTGTAGTCCCAGTTCTGGCCACTGATGTTGCTGGGATTACAGAGCAGTTGGCCAGTCAGATTGGCCCCAGCTCTCTGAGGCAGGACTTCTGCCTGATTAAGGGGTGCAAGTCTGGTATCCTGCAAAAATGGCAGTGGGACTGCTGTGATTGGCAGGGATGCGTTCCCCTGGTGGTGGGGTGAAAAATCCTGCCATTCAAAAATTCCTGTTACAACTACTCTCTCTTAAATGACTATTAATGTTAAAAGTCTTATTGAAAAAAAGGTTTGGCCCACATTTTTCATACAGGGAAAGAGAGAAACCATCGTGGTGATTTCACACTATGGCATAGACTTTAAACCCTCCTTTTGCCAGTGTGTAAGTTTTATAACTCATTGTTCATAATATGTTGTCTATATAAATGCCAGGATGTTGCCTTTATAGCCTAATGTTTGCCCAGGAGTAAGGCTCTACAGCCTAACATTAGTTCTAACCATTCTAACTCTTCCTTCAGGAGTACGTAGCCTCCATTTTACAGTCTTGGATCTCACTTGACCCAGCCATGTGTTAAAAGCACCTCAGCATGGTGTCAGAGCCTCACCGTGAAAAATGCTGCGTTATGAATATTAAACAATATTTCCCCTCAACTCATGTTCAGTCAAGATAAAGAAGTCTTCAAACAGCTCATAAACCAACAGACTAATTCTCCAAACCACAAATGTTTCCCACCAGACATCACATAGATAAACACAAGAATGGATATCAAAATGGAGGGCTGGCTCCCTGTGTGACATCTTGGGGATGCATTTGATGGTTATAATTGACTTCACCCAATAAAGCAGCATGAAATTATGCTTAGCACTGGTTGATACAAGGTCCGTTCTGTACTACTTAAGAAACAGTCAATTTGCAGACAGCATGTTGCCTGGACCATTTAAGGTCCAGATCTCCTTACCTACTTGGACCTGAGCATTATAAACATGAGAACATAGGGCAGAATTTTTCCCCCATCTGGGAGGGCGGGGGGGGGGAACACGTTCAGGAGCGGGCACGTGGAGGCGTGTCTCCAATCGGCGCCCCCAATTGGGGGTGCGCCGCCATTTCACATGGGCTGGCTTCATGACAGTTGTTAAGCGTGATGTCCGCCAGGAAGCGCTATGTGCTCCCTGTGCGGGCGGGTGGGGGGGAGGGATTCCCTGAGCATGAAAGAGCACACTCATCTCCCTGGGGCTAAGTGCTGCCTCAGGGAGATCAGCTCCAAATGTAAAAATGCTAAAAATAGAAAGATAAAATTTCCCTCACATGTCCCCTCATGTGACACTGTCACATGAGTTGGGAAATGTCCATCGCTTTTAGTTAAACTTTTATTAAATTTTTAAAAACCTACATGAAACCTCATCCTGCCCATGGATGAGGTTTCATGTTTTCTCTGAAGTCCCGAGGGCTCCTGGCCTGCCCGCCAACCTTAAGGTTGGACGGACAGGTCCATTAATGATGTTAATGAGTTTGTCAATGGCCTCCATTGACCACTGACAGGTTGGCGGGCACACAGCTGATTCGGCTGAGCCCCCACCAACCTGAAAATTGAAAGGACGCGTGTTGATGTCGGGAGTTCTGCCCGACGTCATCCCACGTCATTTTATGCATCGGCGAGCTGGAGATCCTGCCCCTAGAATGGACCCAAGTTGTCATGTCACTATCTGTAATTTTTTCCTGGGGGGTTGAAGGATATTTTTCTAGGTATGTTTTCCCCTCTTGTTTTTCTAGTTAATTCCCTAGTTATCACTTTAGCTTGGACCTGATAGACAAAGAAGCCCATGCACGGTCAAGATAGCTCAGATAACGGAAGGAACATTGCAGTGTCTGTTTCTGCTTCAAGGGATGCCGTATTAACTTGAAAAATCTCTCTTTCAATGTTTAGCATCATTGGCAATTCGCTCCTTCATGACCATTACACACCGTGTTCCACATCTTCATCGCAGCTTTGTAAGTGTTACTTTTACAGTCATGAAGTATATTCTTGTTGCCTCAAGTACAGGATATCCTGAAACTCTCACCTCCTACAGCAAACCCATTTAGAAACGAAAATAAATCAGCTGCATTCCCACATTATCTAGACAGAAAAGGAGGACTTACAAACTTTCTTCCATTAGTATTAATGAAAAAATTAATTAATACTCAAAACCCAGTATCAAGAAGGCAATATATAACCACCTCTATAATCTACAATATGGTTTCATGACAGTTATTAATTTATTGACGTGAGATGAAAATACTAAAACACATCATATTCAAAAATTTTGAAAAGCCATATCCAAACTGGCCTATGGAATGCCATATCCAAATGGGACCCACAGCTTAATTGCTTTCCTTGAAATTAATGTGCATTTTAGGATTCTTAAAGGTTACTACCTTAAATCTGCTATAAAAAGACCGTATCTGAATTATCATCCAAAATAGGCGCTAGTTCCCTTTGAGGCTACCGGAAATCTGATCTGCCTATATAATCGGGGACAAAGATGTGAAGCTATACCTCACCCAAATAATTACTACCACTATGTGAGTGGCCCTGCAGGAAGGCATTGCTGAGATGGACAACATATCGAGGAGGTTTTAAGTGTGCAGCTGCTGTAAGTTGCTGTTATTTTGCTTGCATACTGACCTCTTTAGCACTTTGGAGGTTCAATCAGGACTTTTGCTACCAATTTCATTCAGCTCAAAATGCTGCTCTGCACTGCACTGAATGCAGATTAATCCAAAGGAATTTCTCTATTCAGTCAATGAAGAACAAGGAGGAACAGAGGGAAATGGGGAATATGAAAAAAATCTAGATTAGAGGCTCCTATAGTGAGTCACTCCCCCATGTGCTCATACCAATCCACAAGTGCCAATAACCCAAGGAGGTGTTAATTGGAATTTTTTGGCTATCAGTGGCCTTCGAAGAATTGTTTCCTCTAAGCTCCATGGCTGCACAGCAATTCAAAAATTCCCGCACATATTGTGTGTAAGTTGGTCTCTTTAACACATCTCACCTCTGTAGCCATACAAAAACATTTAAAGGGCCTGTACACTCAAACGAATCAGCTGCACACTGAAAAAAAATTGGATGGTGCATTGCTCAGAAGGTTGTGCTTCCTCTCAGAGATAATTGGAGCGATATGTCAACTGTGCATTGTAAACCTTCAGCCCATTCTCACTATGATAGCGTGATGTGCTTTTGGGAGAAAAATCTATGTTTTATGTTGGGGGAATGGTCCCTTTAAGATGTAGATTTCTCTGAAAAATTTACTGTAAAGTACCTGGCTTCCTGGAACAGATCACGTGGCCAAGCTGCCTGGGAGATAGTCAATAGAATGAGTCAACAAGAAGTTAACTATAGGAGTGAGCAGATTCCTGTCTGTGGTTCTGTGTTCAAACAGTTTGGGTTCAGTTCAGAACAATCTGTCTACAGAACAAGGAACATCCCTTTCCAGTAGAATTCAGTTGAAATTCTGGGTTAAACATGAAGGATTCCTAAGGGTGAGTTACATTTCTGGAATAGCCAAGTGAGAAAAGAGAGAGAGAGAGAGAGAGAGTTCTAGATTCCAGGGTTAAAAAATATTAGAACCAGAGAGCTCTGACCCAAGGTGGCAACACTAAAGATGCTCGTGATGCATGCGCTGAATGGGGAATCTACAAATGTAGTTTGGTTGGAGAATTGAGGAGAAAACCTGACCGGAGGTCAACAGTGCAATGAGATCCACTTCACTACAAGAGGTTTCAGAAAGCAGACCACAGGAATTTTTAAATCCTATTTTAGATGCCTGAATGAATCTGGTGGAGCTTGACCATACAGCCCTGCAAGTACCTCAAGGATCACTGCATGTTGCTTGTTGCTATCTGCATAATATCATAATTGCTGCCTCTAGAAGCTAAAGGCAACAATGCAGAGAGGGCCAGAAGGATTTCCTGCCCTACAGAATGAGGCAAGTGCACAGGAATTAAGAAAGGGAGCTTATAAACTATGATGTGCAGCAGCCAGAAACAGGATCATACAAATGACAGCCCTGTGCTTTCAATAAATAAAGGTTAGCTCACCAACTAAAGTCAACTCACACCTGTCTGTTCATGAAGTATGTCTGATAAGTGAGGGTAGAATCAGGTTTTGCTATGGAGATCCTCCATGGGTTTAACAGCCTGATGATGCTCATCATCAATGATGATGCCTATTTGTGTGAGGTACAGAAAACTAGCTAACACAAGTAAAACCATACCTTAGACGGAGTCAGTTCTTCCGAAAGAGGAAGAAGAAAATTTAAATATTGAGAAAAATAAGAACGACCCAGATCTAATCATATACCTCTATAGTGCTCAGTTTCAGACAGGCAAGATGGTAAAGATCTGGAAGAAAGACACGGCTCCTCTTCAGTAGAGGTGGATAGTGACAGAAAGAAACAAAAGAAACAAGGCTTGCATCGATCTAGCATGGTTCACAATCTCAGGAATTCACAAAACACTTTACAGCCTATGAAGCAGTTGTGAAGTGTCGCTGTTGTCATAGAGGGAATGTGACAGTCATTTTGCGAATTGCAAGCTCCCAAGTGCAGCAACAAAATGATGACAAAATCATTTTTTAAGTGATGTTGGTTAAGAGGTAAATATTTGCCAAGACACCAGGGAGAACTTTCCACTCTTTTTCAAAATAATGCGATAGGTTCTTTTACATCCACCTGAGGGGGTAGACGGACTTGGCTAACATCTCCTCAAAATAATAGTATCTCAGACAGTGCAGTACTCCCTCAGTATTGCACTGAAGTTTCAGCTTGCATCTTATGCTGAAGTCTGTAGAGTGGGACTTGAACGCACAACCTTCTGACTCAGAAGAGTGCAACAATTTAGTCATGGCTGATACAGAAAGAAGAAGAAAAAGTACAATAATCATGCTTATTCAAACTGATAATTTGGTTGTAATAAGTACAGCATGGTTGAATTATCACTAGGTGCTTCCAGCAGTTTGAAGGTAATATAATACAATATTTATCAAGTCAACTGGCAATATCTGTGGGCAGAAAGATGATTCTGCAATTAAGTGTTTGTTTGGTTTTTACTATAATCGTGATAACAAAGAAGACCAGCTGCTAAGAACAAAGATCATTTAACACTAACAATTTGCCTTTGAATTCATTCTGAAAGAAATAATTTCAGGCAGTCTTAGTGGTGCAATGTTGTGGCATAAGCTATTCATTCTTTACATTTATGATCACCCAGGTTATCTTGGGATACGTAAGCATCAAGAAGTGCATTCAGGGATCTCCTTGTCAAGTTGGGGATCTGGTGCATTATTGTCAGGATAGTTCAGAGAGAACATGGCTGTAGAATGTGGGGCTACCTTCCATTTCTGCTGACATCCCTCATTGTGATAAGCAGGATAAATCATACTGCTATTTCCCATCTCAAAAAACTAATGCTTGATGGAGTCCACTGCAGATAAATAGGAGGGAGCAGAATTTCTGAAAAAGTCTTCCAATTTGTTGGTATTTCTTTAGGGAGGTTACTGCAGAAGATTGTGAGAACTCCCACAGAAATTCTGGGAGATTGAGGCAATCCAATAAATTACAGAGGTTTCTGTTAGAATAGACTTCACAAAACACTTTTAGTACTTTACAGTTTGGACTCCACTCACTTGTCATTTGTCTGGAATTCATTTCAAGAAAGAAAGTAAGGTCACCGTTACACAGGAATCTTAACTTGTGACTTGCAGGCTGACACATCATGATATAAGTAGACAGTTCCCCTTTCTGTTCGCCTACACAATCCGTATTTTGGTTTTATTAAAACATCACCTTGCTCTTTCGGCCAACTTCAGCTGGCTTTCCAGTTTCTCACAACTGCAGTGGGGTTTATTCTGATTCGGATAACATTTGTTGCTTACCTTACTCTTTACCAAAGGATACTGAATAGCCAAAATATAAAATACTGCAGATGTTGGAAATCTGAAATAAATAAAAAGAGAAAAATGATGGAAGCACTCAATAGGTCAGGCAACATGTGTGGCAAAAGTCATCCATTTAGGTGTAACTCTGTACAAAAACAGCTCAGTAGTTCTGAAATCTTAACCTTTTCCCCCTTTTCTCCACAGGCGCTGCCTGACCTGCTTTACCAGCATTTCTCTTCTTTTGCTTTGGTTAGAGTACACATTGGCAACAGCATTTGCAGTAATTCATAGATAACAAGCTAGTCCTTGAGGTAATTGAAAAAAAACTCCCAAAACCTGGATGCCAATTCCAAGGCAAGCCCCCCATCTCACAGAAAAGTTATCAGAAATTCACAGATTCATTATGAGATTGAATCAGGAAATATTTTCTAAAAGCTGGACTTGCTGGACTTTGTTCCTGGTTAGCTGCAGCATTTCCTACTTAAGCACTGCATCAAGAGATGTGCTTCATCCATGCTGAAAAAACAATTCACAAATCTATGCTGCACTGCCAAAATATAACCGACAGTGAGTCGTCAGGCAAGTTCAGTGGAACATCCTGCCACTGACAATCATGCACCCGAACTAGTCTCCAGAGTTACTTTTCAGGTTCTCTTCTTTCACTCTCTACTTACTATCTCTTATTAATGAATGTTATATATGAAAATATGTTGCAATAAAAATAAAGTGCCATAAAACCAAACTGCCTGGTTATGTTCTGATAAAAAAGGTTTACCAAATTTCAAAGGCAAATTACTTCTGTCTGTATTATCAATACTAGCCAAGACAGCTTCCATATCACAGGTTTTGTAAAGTTGCAAGTATAAAAACACACTTTCCTGTGATCATGAACAAGACAGTGTTAGGAACAGAAATTTGATATAGCAGCCAACGTCCAACTTGACTGAAGACTATAGACGTCACATCATTAAGCGGCATTGTCAATTTTGAAAGGCTTCAGACAAGCCTTTTGTTACTGTTAAACAAGTGATGCAACTTCATCTACATCAAAAATCACACGTCTATTCATTTTGATAGTGTTTTTCTCAATACTCCTTTTCAAAAAGTTCTGCTTACTTCAAAATGTTTTATTTTAAAAGTTACTCTATTACATTGTGGTAGTTACATGTATTTTAAACATGTTCAAATTCAAACATGACTTAATTTTAAGTTTACATACCTCCACCATATGCCCAACTAAGGAGAGTTTCATCAATTGTGTAAAATGCTTTTCTGAAGGACAAGTTTACAAGCTTCTTTGCAGTTGTTAATTACTAGACTTATCTCTTTTCAGCCTTTAGGGTAATCCTTGCTAACATTTCTAACACAATTACAGCCCGACAGTAAGAATGTTCACACTGATGATTTGACTGTAGTAGTTTCAATGTGCATTAGAACACTCAGTGACACCTTGTTTGAGTTGGCAGAATTACTGCTTGTGTTTCCTAGGCTTATAAAATCCTTCAGAATCAGATCCTGCATATCTGGAACCTCTCTTGAAAACAGCACATGTTTTATAACCTTTACCTCCATTTGGTGACATATATCCTGGGCGCAGTCCATCATCTCCCGAGACAGACAGCTGCCATTTATTTTTTTAGACCCCCATTAGGCTTATTGACTGGTTCCTGGAGGCTTCACCACACAACTTCCTGCCTTTCAACTATCTCCCCCTCACTCCAACTATTCGTTGCCTAACATGTCCATCCTCATGGTGGACCATCTTCCTCCTCCAATCAGAAAATGAATAGACGCTTCACTTCTGGATTGGATGATTTTTCAAAGTCAGCCAAACAGCTTGTTTTCCTTATGTCTGATATTTTTATAAGTAATGAAGAAAAGTATACAAAGAAAGTGAAAAAAGCATAATTTATTTAATGCCCCTAAGATTGTTCTCCTGGATTGCTTACAGCAGTGACCTTCACATTAGTCTTTAAAGATTGGAGCTTCCAGGGAAATCCTTAAAGATTGTCATCCCTATCTTCCATTCATGTATAATGATGGACTTTATGTGTGAATACGCCTGATGTTTGAAAACAACAATAATAATTTGCACTTACATACTACTCAATGAATATTTCAAGACATTGGGTGGAATTTCATGGGGGGGCGGGTGGGTGGGTGCATATTGCTTCCACTCATTGCCTCACACCCTCCCCACTGCCCCACTACAAGAATTGCTAACAGCCATTGGACCCCAAAAACCCTGCCCTGCAGCCATAATGCACTGCCAGTGGGCTAACCAAGTGAGAGTGGGACTTCTGCCCCTCAGTGGGAGAAAATCCCACCCTCAAGAGCTGCAGGCTGACCTGATTAACTGACCTGAGAGCTCCAGCAGCCCCAGCAGTGCCAGGACTGAGTAGTGGGTGCTGCTGGGACTGCAAGGAGGCCCAGGAAGAATAGATGGATGCTCGAGCCAGGTAAGTTGGGCCTTTTTCGGTGGGAGGGATTGGGCAGCATGAGGAGGGGGAGGATTGGGCAAGGGGGCTGGGGGGGAAGTTTTTGGAGGCCAGGTGGGGAGGCACAAAGATAGAGGGAGGGGTAAACATCCTGGCAGGGGTCCCCCCCAATTTGCATAGGGTACCCCCTGAAGGCTGTGCTCTCCTTCCGTTACATAAATTTTAATTCAAAAATGGCTTGCCCACTCCCACCTGCCTGCCCACGCCAACTGTTTTGTGGCATGGGCGGCATGAAACACGGGTCAATTGACTTGGTAACAAGTTCAATCGCCCATTAACTATTCATAAAGAAATGGTGGGTGGGCTGCTGATTTTGGCACCAGTCCACTCGCCCATATCATGGGCATCCGATCGGGGGTGGGTGGGATGGGAGTGCACTCGCCACCCCTCGTATTTTACATACCACACCCTACCCCGCTGAAAACACACCTGGCTGAGGGTGGTGGGCATAAAATCCAGCCCATTGAATAGAAAAGTAATAAATTCCTGGGGCAGGATTTCCCGGTCATTGGGCGGGCGAGACTGGGAGCAGCCGGGAAATGGTCCACCACCTGCGATCGGCCCCCAAGTGTGATTTCACGCTGGCTGGCCAGCCAATTAACGGCCAGCCAGCGTGAAGGGCGCGCTGAGATGCTCATCACTGTTGGGGCGGGGGAGGGAGGAGCGCGAGGCCACACATGCACGGGGGGAGTGCGCACTGAAAGCTCCCTGTAGGCACGGAGCTGACTCAGGGAGCTGAAGAATTGTTGAAACAAAATTATAGAGTTAAAAAGTGAGAGAAACATATCCCCACATGTGACTCAGTCACATGGACAGGGGCATATTAAAAATTATGTCTAAAAGTTGTTTTTTTAAAAATCATTGCTGGAAACCTCATCTCGCCTGTGGATGAGGTTTCATAAAAAAATCCAAAGGATGCCTGGCCAATTTGCCCACCCGCCTACCATAAGGGCAGCAAAAAATAGCTTTCAATGAATTGATTAAGGGCCTTAATTGGCCTCTTAATTGTCGGCGGGATTGCCGACTCTCGGGCATGCCTGCCGACTGAAATATTGCACAAGAGCACATTGGGACGCTCACCCGACGACATCGCGTGCTATTTTACACATGATTGGGTTGGGCATGTGACCGCCCGCAGGACATAAAATCCTGCCCCTGCAGTTCTCCCCTGATCTTGAGGCTTCAGGCTAAGGAGCAGAACCAACTAATCTAGAGAACTTCCTACAGTGACTGTAATTAGCTTCTAATTGCTGCTGGTCACTCCTATTAGGGCCATTTCCCTGCACAAAGCATCTGAAACATAACCTCAAAGGGACAGTGAAAGACAGAAGCTAAACATTACGGCAACATTGCAGACCATCAGTGAGCAGTGTGACAGTGTGAGCTTGTATAATATAATGACTTTAAACAATCCATTGCTAAGGGAGGGAATATTACATAAGAATCCACACTTTCGTGAAAAGCTGTGAATTACAATGGTCCTCAATAATAATAATTGTATAAAAAAAGGTTAAGAAGTTCGATTATAATTACAGATACTTTCAAAATCAGACAAGTTAACAATGGATGTTATATATAGCAGAGAACAATTAATAATATCAGTTTTAATTCAGCAGGAAATTATAAGCTCTCTCCAATTCCTAACCCACACACCAGTTCAATATTTTAAAATACGTTGGTTCACCAGAAGGAAGTAGAAATAACTTGGGTAAATGCAAAACAAAAACAGAATTACCTGGAAAAACTCAGCAGGTCTGGCAGCATCGGCGGAGAAGAAAAAAAATGGGTAAATGCAGCTGCTTGGATACTACAAACTGGGAGCTAAATTGAATCGGCCCCGAAAATGGGTATGGGGATTCCATTGCATGATTAACCCATGCTGTTGACTGTAATGCGGAAATATACTGATTTCTACATGTAGCCAGCACTGACCACATTGTTGATTGGATGCATGTAGCAGGCAGTCAAAAGCCAATACTTCTAGCACTAAAGTTAAAGTTATGCTATACCTCCTAAAGGGGAGGTGCATTCTGGCTTAAGTGTTGGGAGTTGTGCTGGAAATGAAGCTGTCCTGTGAAAGAATGAGGGATGGCCCTACTTGCAGCATAGAGTGGACACCAAGGTTTTCAGACACTTGGAGGTCTTGGTGGAGGAGGTGGAAAGGAGGAAAGATGTCCTGTATCTGCGAGGGAACAGGACAGCCTTTAGACACATGGTTAGAATCAATGGGAGCAGATAGCTGTGCAGTGGGATCGCAAGAAGTTCAATGACCTCACATGAGTGTTTAAGGTCAGTGAATGCAACTTTAACTGTGATATTCTACCAATTGAACTTTTAGCTTCAGACATTGCTCATTTCACCACACCCTCATCACTCACCTGCTAGCAATCTCTTATCGATCAGGACTCATATAACATCTGTGTGCTTCACTGCACCCTTACAAACTCAGCACTGCTACAAGCTTCCCAACCACAACCCACAGTTTGCACACACTCTCAGCTATTCAACCATGATAGCCACATGACTCAAGCAAATTGCATGACACTTGTTAACACACTTTCTTCCCTCTTTCTTGCAGGAGAAGGTGATGTACCTCAGGAGACAGCAGGAACTAACTGGATGGGTAAGGTACACTTCCAGATCCCAACCTCCATGAAAGAGATCAGCTGGTCATTACTGAAGCACAGTCAGCAGTGGGGCCAAATCAATGATGATGAGGTTATCCTCATACCTAATTCTCCTTCTCACATCCCACTTCTCCCTCAATCCAGACTCCCTTCTGATTCACGAGCGGCAGATGGTGGAACTATAAACATTTTACTCCTTACCCCCTCTCACCACAGTAAAAGGTACAACCTGGTCAGGCAGTGGAGGAACAGTGAGGAGACAGTGATGATGAAGGTACAGCACTGTCACTTGGCTTCACACTTGCAGCCCCCAGCTCAGACACTGATACTGCATTTAACTTAGAGGATGGGGTAGAGGCGGGATCTCCACATGGTGAGACACCAGGCAGGGTTGCACTGCGGTAAGGGGCAGGATTAGCTCAGATGCCAGATTGCCAATGTTTGGACCAAGTCCATGATGGGGTCTGGAGTTGGATCTGGTGGTACCCAAACTGTGGATTGATGGGTAGGGTATTGCTAAGTAAGTACTGCTTGATAGCACCGTCAATGGCACCTTCCAACATTGCTGATTAATTGAAAGGACTGATGGAGTGGTAATTGGCCGGATTGGACTTGTTCTGCTTTTTGTGGACAGGACAGTCTTCATTGATTGGTTTTAAACTCTTCAGCTTTCTGAGGCAGTTCTCTACCTTCAGGGAGCTTTCGTTCTGTGGTCCCCCACTCCTGCGCAGACTTTAACGCATGCTCTCCTCCCACCCCCACCCTGGTAATGCTGAGCATTTCAGTGCACATTTCACGCTAGCTGGTCGTTAATTGGCCAGTATGAAATTGCGGTTGGGGACTGATCATGGTCGGTGGTCCATTCCCTGGCTGCTCCCGGGCCCACCAATCGTGGCCGCCTGCTGACCTGAGAATTCTACCCTAAGAGTCAGTTCCAATAATTGTGGCTCTCCCAATGGATAACGGTGCATCCCAACATGGAACAAAGTTGTACAAACAAGGAAGATTCTTGTAGAGTGTATGTTATTTTTTTTGCACCCAGATAGGTGGATGTCAGTTTGGACAAATGCAAAATTGGGAGCAGTTGTGAGTCCCTCCATGTCATTAAAAAAAGGCTGCCAGCACTCACAACTTATACTCACATATGAAGGATGGTTATTTGGAAGAGTAACTAGGGGACTGTAAGCAGTTATGGGACTTTATGACAAGGAATATATATCTTGTCAGGAGAGAGCAGAAAATTCAAGGGAAATGATAAAAAGTAGCACTTGGTCATTTGTCTGCAACTTTTAACTCCTGGAATGCTGCAACCAGATGACTCATTTTAGCAGCTCTCTGCTCAGTAAGTGAGTCAGCAGTTCCTGGTGTTGTACTGACAAAGACTTTAAAGGATCATCTTAATCATGCCAATGACATGACCAGTTTGATTTAATGCCCTTAATGATAAGAAAGGCTGGTTTTGGAACAAGCGCTCAGTCAATCTGTACCTACTTTTTGAGAATTAGTCTTGATTTCCAAACCAATTCTTGGACCTCAGAAGCCCGAGAAAACTGTAATATAGCCATTTAACCTTCTTTCTGTGAGCAAATAACATTTATAAAGGTCATAATATAAATTATTTAGAAATGACATGTGTGCTCATGGAAAGTTTTAGAATATGCTTTTTTAAGAACAGTAGCACTATGTCATAAAAATGTATTATTCTGCAGTTGTGTGCAAGTTGGACTGTTTTAAGGTCACAAGACCTAGCTGCTGTAAATAGGTGCAGCTTGAGGTCACCTTAGGTACTTTGTGAAACAATTTAAAGAGTGATTATTTCTCTGTACAGTAGCAGCCTGAAGATGTAACTAGTTTTCTTTCATAATTTGAAAAACAAATTCTGCATCTGAAAACTTTGTGTACATAATAGCAACTCTGCTGTAGCATTGCTTGCTAAAATGTGCTGCTTTATGATGCCAGTGTTAAATCATGTTTAGCATCATTCACAATTACTCTACTAATGAAAATACCTCATTATAGCACTTAGCAGGACCTGGAATAACATCCAGGCTTAGACTAACAGATGATAGGTAACATTCATGCCAATACATGCCAGGTAATGGCCATCATGAACAAGAGAGAGAAAGGCCAGCCATCTCATTGTGACCTTCAGTGGCACTACCATCACCAAGTCTCCACCATCAGCATCTTTGAAGGTTACCATTAGTCAGAAGCTGATTTGCCCCAGCCACATTAACATCAAAGGTACAAAAGCAGGGCAGGGTACACTTGCAACAAGTGGCTTACCTTCTGATCTCTTAAAGGCCCTTCATCATCTATGAGGCTCAAGTCAGAAGAACAGTGGAATATTCTTCACTCGCCTGGATGGGTGCAATGCATCATATTCAAGAAGCTGAACAGCATCTAGGACAGAGCAGTGTAATCGCTCACCATCCTACCAATGGAATCAATATTGACCTGCCCTTCAACCTCTCAATAGCATCCTTGTTGTAATATTATTGTTTGTCACAAAGTTACAGTGCATGAGTTGAAATCTCCAAAACTTGGCCAGCTCAGAGAACCAGACATTCATGTGAGCTATTGGCAGTTTAAGAATTAATCACAAAACAAACAAAAAAAACTATCAATCTTGTCTGGTGTAATTTTTGTCAAAGTGCTAAAGTACAGTGAGATCAATCACAACTTCAAAATCTAAAAATGTGCTACTTTATTTTAAGCTGTAAAACATTAATTTACCTCTGAACCTGAAGGTCAAGAACACAAAAAAAAACATTGTTTTAGAAATTTCTGTGAATTTACAGATTACTGTTAGTTGATCTTTGGAAGGAATTCTAAAGGAGGTGCCTTTCACAGCGTCACCCTCAGGAACAAATCAGCCACAGTGCAGCAAAACTTTGCCCCAACATTCGTGGTGCAGAATGGAGGAAGGCCATATGCAGAATGATTAGAGAGATGTCTTGCCAAGACGGTCACAGCCCATATGACACGGCCTTCACATTACTTTTTTCTGATAAAACAGATAATTCATAGATCCCTCATTAACAAAGAAACCACATCAAACACCATTGCCGCAACACTTCATAGCAATGTGGAATACTTTGTATAAAATACATGCTAATTATGCGTCCCTCATTTAAAACTGTATTGAGCCCACTTTCTTTTACATACTCTATGCGATTAGGTTCTTTCACATGACTTTTGTACGTAAAGTTTGTAAACAGTTTCTAATTTTCAAGATTTTGCACCTCATGGAAGCTTGCATTTGCTAAATGAACCAATCTGTTTTAGATATAAACAGTTGAGGAAAGCATTGATGACAGATGGGAGGAAGAAAAAGAAAGCAAAAGACAAAAAGAGAGTGACAGAGAGAAAGAGAGAGTGAGACAGACAGATGGTGACAGACAGATAGAGAAACAGAATCAGATAGAGGGAGAAAGAAGATTGATTGGGAGTCTAATGAACACAGCCATTCAGCTGCTTTTCATGTGTTGAAGGTTTTTTTTTCTGTGAACTTGGTTACTGTACAATGCTAATGTAAGGGTGGCCTACCTATATTTTAACTATGCTCTTACAGCAATCCGTTCCATTCAAGAAGCCAGATGTGGTGGCTGCACATGGCTGGTATAAATGAGCAAACATCCAATTCCCCCAAGCCCAACAGCCCGCCAACCATAGATTTGCAAGCACTCATTTTTGTTTATTGGTTTAAAAAAATAAATGTAAGAATTACTTAATTGTTTTTGCCTCAATTTTTCTAGACCGTGCATCTTCTTCAGTTGGGGAGCTATTCTTTCCCTTTCCATTCCAGGTCTGTAACTGGACACGAGAATTCGCCAAGGCTCCTTCGACTGTACTTTCCAAACCCATGACCACTACCATCTAGAAGGACAAGGGCAGCAGATAGATGGGAACACCACCACCTGGAAGTTCCCCTCCAAGTCACTCATCATCCTGACTTGGAAATATATCGCCGTTCCTTCACTGTCACTGGGTCAAAGTCCTGGAACTCCCTCCCTAACAGCACTGTGGGTGTACTTACACCACATGGACTGCAGCGGATCAAGAAGGCAGCTCACAACCACCTTCTCAAGGGCAATTAGGGATGGGCAATAAATGCTGGCCCAGCCAGTGAAGCCCACATCCCATGAATAAATAAAAAAAAAATAGAAAATGCACAAACTGCACCTCTGCAAGACAGTATGATTAAGATGAAGACTCACTGCAGATAGGCAAGAGGGTGGTAGTGACAGTCTGCACACACTCCCAGACTCCCTTGAATAGCTTACCTGAGTGTGTAGTGATGCTAAAACATAATTTTTATAAACATGTTGGCACAATTATTCAGCCTAGTATCTCAAATTAACCACCAGTTTTAGCTGCAACTAATGATATCACAATGCTGTAACAAAAAGAAAGAACTTGTATTTACTATATTTGCTGGGCTATAATACACATTTTTTCCTGGAAAAAAGTCACCTTAGATTGCCATGCATTTTATAGTCTGAAGATTACACCCAAATATTTCCTAAACATTTCCTTTTAAATTTGTGTGTGTGTCTTGGCTTCGACTAATATGGTATGTAGCTCCATTCACAACGCCAGGGCATCTCAGAGTGCTTTACAATCACTTAAGTACTTTTGAAGTGTAGGCACTGTTGTGATGTAAAAAATGCACCTGCCAATTTGCACACAGCAAGATCCCACAAACAGCAATGAGATATTGACTATATAATCTGTTTTAATGATGGTGGTGGAGGGATAAATATTGACCTGATCACTGAGAAGACCAAATCGGTGCCAAGGGATCTTTTATGTTCACCTTAGAGGGTAGGCTGGGTCTCAGTTTAATGTCTCACCCAAAAGGCAGCACCACTGGAAGTGAAACACCCATTCAGCACTGCAACGGATGGTCAGCCCGAATTTTGCATTGCCAACTGAAGACTGGAGTTAAAGTTATAAACAGCTTAAGGAATAGAGTAAATCTGCTTTTCGAATTCACTCTGCCTTCATTATGCATCAATTGAGATGATTTTTTGTGCTCATGAAAGTAAATTGCCAGGAAACAAACAATTTTCTGATCAAATGTCAGTGGCAGTGCTCCCAGGTGAGGTACACGACAGTTTGATGCAGAAATAACCCCCCTCTCTCAACAATCTATAACCTAACATCTCAGAACAGTGCCCCCTGCTGCATTAGTATAATATGCAGCAACCATCCTCATGGTCTATGAGTTAGTATCAATTTAATGTTTACTTCAGTGCAATGCACTCACCCAGAACTGGCACCATATTGGCCAAATCTTATTTCCAGTTTACCTACAGCCAACAGAGAAATGAGACCTGGCTTAGATTTAAACTCAAGCTCTGAGAAATGAAAGGACAGCATGGTAACTTGCTGTGCCACCCAGTCTCCTGGAGTCACACAGCTGGATAGCTATAAACACAATTCTTGCTCAACCAACTGCAACATGCAGCCTGGTTCCATAAGACATTGTGGGCAATATTCATGCTGAAACAATTCCCACGTTTACAGATGCACATGGGCTTTTTAAACACTGCATTCAGCTGCATTCATGGGGTGGAATTAACACCGACCTTTCAAATAAACTTTTCCCCAAAATGGCAGTAAAACAGATTAATTCTACAGTACTTATTCAAATTGGAAACTGCACACAGTTGTATTTCAATGCAAAACTATAGTAATCCGAGTTTGTTCTAAAAATCTAGCCACAGAATCACAGAATCTTTACAGTGCAGAAGGAGGCCATTCAGCCCATCCAGTCTACACTGGCTCTCTGAAAGAGCTTTGTACATGGTCCCACACCCCTGCCTTATCCCCTTAACCTTTCACATTCTCTCTTTTCAGATAGCAATCCAATTCATTTCTGAATATCTCGATCGAACCTGCCTCCACCACCCTCTCAGGAAGTTCCTTCCAGACTCCAACCACCCCCTGGATGAAAAAAATGTTTCCTCACATCTCTTTTACTTCTTTTGCCAATTATTTTAGATCTGTGCCCTCTAGTTCTTGATACACTCTTGAGTGGGGACAGTTTCTCACTATTCACCCTGTCCAACATTACTGCTCCCGACATTGCTGCTTTAAATTCAGCCAAGATATGGTTCCTCGTTACGTGGAAGAGGAGAAAAGCTCTTGTGGCAGCATCTATTTTTCCAAGACAATTCCTACCCCGTTTAAACACCTCCCCGAGCTTTTACAGTAAGACTCAATGGCCATCTACCTCTCGGGATTTCACTCATCTTCATCATGCAAAGCAGCAATTAAAAAGCATTGTTAGTCCGCTGAAAAGATACATATTCCTTTTCACCTACCGTAACTTACAGCCGCTGCTGACAGCGACAGTGAGAGATGCCAACAGCAACAGTCATCAGGAGCTCCTGCAGCCCAACTGCAAATATTTTATTCATCAAACGATGCAATTCACGAACTCGTCAGTTTCATCGCGCCCAGGGAACAAATCCACCGAGGTCTCGGTGTAGAGAGGGTTCCCCTCTGCAACTGAACGTATGTTTTGCATGAGAACAGTTCTGCCGGTTGTCCTGTATTTTAATTATACTCTTTACTTCTCTCTTCTTCTTGCTCGTTTCTGCAGCCGTCCGGCATGTGTAAGATGTTTGGATGTGGAGGGGGTTGGGGTTTAAATGCACAACGTGCTTGCTGCAAACTGAACTGCTGGATTAAAGCCAGGAGAGGGGACTTCAAGGCAACATCCGCCCCCAAACCACAACAGCACAAACACAAATGATACGTCAGAAGCAAAGGCCAAGATATGAATAAGTGATTAGCTTTCCGCTGGTTTCTTTTCTCTTGTCTTTAATGAGATAACAGGCTGTTGCCATAACAGCACTTTCATTGTATTTGTGTAGGGGTCCACTAAATAAAGAGCAACTTGTATATGTACAGGCCTGATAAAGCACTGCTTTTTAAACATTTAATCTCATTGTCTTTGTAAAGGAAGGTTAGCCCTGTGTCATTTTGCCACTTCAACAATAACTTGCATTTATGTAGCACTTTTAACCTCGTAAAATGTCCCAAAGCTCTTCACAAAAGTTGACAAGAGGCAAAGAATGAAGCAGGTGACCAAAACCTTGGACAAAGAGGTAGGTTTTTATGGAATGTGTTAATGGAGGAGGAGAGAGAGCGAGAGGGTTAGGGAGAGAATTCCAGAGTTGAGGACCTAGACAGTTGAAGACAGGCTGCCAATGGTGGGGAAGGAATGGGGGATGTACAAGAGGCCACAGTTGGAGTAAGGCAGAGGCCTCAAAGGGTTTTAGAGATGGAGGAGGTTGCAGAGATAGGGAGGGGTGAGGTCATGGAAGGATTTGAACAGGAGGATAAGGATTTTCAAATGATGCATCAGTGGACCATTGTGTTTTGAAGATGTTTAACCTAGTCTACGAGTGACCTCAGATAGGTGGTATATAGTTTTTCCAGGAACTATTTAGATGGTTCCTAAGGCACAGACTGTTCTGCATCTTTCTCTGTTGGAGCCACTTGGTCATCTGGCCCTGATGCCACCTTTACATCAGCACTAACATCATGGTTTCATTAACATAACCATTAGCCCAGCACTGTACGCAATGTGGGTCAGTGAGTACAAGGCTAATGGGTGAATGGGACTTGGTGTAACTTAGGAAATGGCAGCAGAATTTTGGATGAACTCGAATTTACAGAGGGCGGAGAACATTGGAATAGTCCGGTCTTAAGGTAACAAAAGCATGGCTGAGGCTTTCAGCAGTAGATGAACTGAGGCAAAGTGGAGGCAGGCAGTGTCATGGAGGGATCAGGTGAGGCAGAGCTGCGTGTATTTGGCATATATTTGGAACCTGTGTCGTGCCTTTAAATAATGTCAATGAGGAGCAACAGCACGTAGATGAGAAATAGGAGGCAGCCAGGGATAGATCCTCAGGGGAATCCAAAGACAATGGTGGAGGTCTGGAAAGAGAAGCCATTACAGCAGATTCTTTGGCAATGACTGCACAGGTAAGAGTGGAAGCATCTCAGGGCAGTCCCACACAGTTAGATCATGGAGGAGAGGCATTGGAGGATGATGATGTGGTTAACCGTGTCAGGCTGCAGACAGGTCGGGAAGGGTGAAGAGGGATCGTGCATGATGGTTGCAGTGTCAGAAGATTCCATTTGAGACTTTGCTTTGAGCCACTGGGAGGGGTGGAAACCTGATTGGAGAGTATCAAGATGGGAGAGGTTAAACATGGAATTATGGGGAAGATAGGCAAGGATTCGGGAGGCAACAAGATGTTCAAGGGCATTGGAGAAGAAAGAGAGGTTGGAGAGGGGCAATAGTTTACAAGGACATGGGGGTCAAGAATGTTTTGTTCTGAGGAAAGGGGCAAAGATGGTGAGGTGAGAGGACAGAAGCTGAGGAGAGGGAACTGTTTCTGATAGCTGTATAGAGGCCAGGAGGGGAAGCTTTTTGGGAATAGGGTTGAGATAGAAGAGGGTGGCAGTCACAGACAAGATGAGCTCGCTGAGTGCATGAAGGAAGAAATCATAAGGTTAACCACACTATCATCCTCCAATGCCTCTCCTCCATGATCTAACTGTGTGGGACTGCCCTGAGATGCTTCCACTCTTACCTGTGCAGTCATTGCCAAAGAATCCCCTGTAATGGTTTCTCTTTCCAGACCTCCACCATTATCTTTGGATTCCCATGAGAGAGGTATGAGATTAGAGCTATGTCAGGGGCAGGGGATGTGTGCAGCAGAAGCAGCTGAATGGATGGTTTCACTCTTAATGTCAAAGAGGTTCACGAGCTCCTCGCATTTATTATCAGAGGTGGGTGGGGGGAGACCTACATATACATACCCAAACAATGTTATAATGCACCACTTGTTGCATGACAATCTTTCTTCAAGCATTTCATTACCTGTGCACTAAATATGTTTCACATTCCCTGGCTGCAAGGATCCAATCCTTGAGGTGCTCAGCAAGGTTTAAGGAAATGGTTGGTTGTGAGGAAAAGAAGTCAGGAACCTTTCCAGTGTGGTCATGGAGCCATATGCAGTTTGGCAGGGGACAGCAGGGCTCAATAATTATTGATATAGTCCAGTTAAATTGAGTGATGGATGGCTAAAACAGTTGTTTAGCAGGTATGCTTACATGCTGCATCATTTGGGGGAGGTATACTAAGGCCTGAATTTTTGTGCAGACGGAGAGGCTCTCTGTCTTAGGAGAATTAGCTACGGAGGCACAAATCCAGAAGTCCTGCCCCCAAACCTGTCCCCTGCCATTTTATGCAGGGGGTGTGGAATGGGGCAGGTTCTAATTAGCACATTGGTAGTTCACAGAGGTAACTGCACGTGTTAAAGTGCAGCTGCCTCAGTTGGATCTGATTTTCACTAGTGGGATGTCCGAAACATGACTTGTGAACTCTGGCAAGTTTAGACCTTCTTCTACCAGACCTAGAGATCTTTGGAGAGGTAGGGTACCCATTTGGATATGATCCCAGGATGCCTTTGGGAGAGGTGAGGGACCATTTTGAAGAGGCAAGGTGCCTTTTGGGAGTGGTCATTCCCTTTGAGATCATTAAAATTAGACATGAATGTGCATAAAAAACGTGCATAAACTCATTGGAACTGTCAAGCTAATTGGAATTGTCAAGAAAGCTGTCAAGAGAACTGTCAAAGGGAGCTGTTAAGCTGTCAAGAGATTTAAATTTCCTGTTGTTTAAATATTTGAAAACAAAACTGCCTGTAGTGTTAAAAACAGCGCTTGCTATTTCACTCTGTCTATTGACATAAGCCCAAGGATTCCCATTATAACAATAGTACTGCATGACTGATTTCACAACCTACCATCACAGTGGAGTGCCTGTCAGTTGATTGACAGCTCCAAGTGCTTATAAAGCCTTTGAAGTGGGACAATGGATACAAATGCTTGTTTTAAAGAAGTTAAAGAGAGCAAATGTTTTTTTTTCACAATGAGAGGTTTTTTGAAATACTGAATTAATCAATAGATTATGAACTTTATTTAATCTCAGCATGGGTTCTGAGGTCTGCCCATGGAGGATACTGGGGTGAGTTGACATGGAGGTATAAAGGCAAAGGTTGGTGGGTGGGATGCATGGGTTGGCATGAGTTGGCATTAAGTTAGCATAGGGGCTATAAAGGACTATGGGGATGAGTTGAGGGGCATGGGTTGGCATGGATGGGGCATGGAGATTGTGTGGGGGTGAAGGGGTGAGGGTGATTTTTATTTTATTCCTTTTTTATAGCTTTGACGAAGTTCCAAAGAGCCTTTTGCCCAGCCTGCCTCTGCACCTGGCAACCTCCGAACTCTTTACAGGGGCCACTGCGCACTCTGCACTCCCCCCACCCCCACCACCATGGAACAAACATCCAAACTTCTGGGGCACTCTCTCCCGGGTCGTTGTTTGTGGAGCTCAGAACTGTCCTTGGAGCGAAAATTCAGGCCTGAGTGTCAGGAAGAGAAAGAAGCAGCACTGCAAAGTGGCAGACAAAACTGCAGACCCTATGTAAGACTTTGGACCCAGGAACATGGAAAACCCACAAATGACTGCTGAAAAAAATGTGCCTCCAAAAGCTTTACCTGATAGCAGCCGAGGAACCCTTTTTAGTTATAATTCAAAATGGTAATTTCCCAGTTTGTACCAATCTTCCTAGGTGGATAGGAGCAAGAACTGATGGTACTCAGCTAGGCAATGACTAAAATGGCATTGGGTCTAAACGACATTACTTGACCCCTGTTTGCACGTATGCCTGAGGTCACAATGTCAATGCAGTCATGATTCAGTATGATGAGCTGTCACCTGCTTTTGGCTTCTCTTCTACCTGTCATAGAGCAAAAGCCAGTAGTAGAAAAATGAAATCACCCCAAAGTTTTTGATTATTTTGAAGGTTACCTATTTAAAAATGTAGCAATGAACCATTTGTATCTTTTCTCCTTTTCATTTCACAAAATTATATCCAGTGCTTCTGTTGTAACCGATGAATAAATGTGAAATAATGAACACCAGGGAAAGCCTTTGAAGTTTGAATTCAGCCAGCAAACCGATCACCTCATTACCCACAAATCAAAAGTAGTTTGTTAACGGTAGAGCAACTTGAAGCTGCTAACGAAAGATGAGTGCTAACTGAAATGATATTGGATTAAATGTCATCTTGTATAGCAAAGTAACCTTTACTATAATGCTTGTTTGAAAAGTGAACTCGCACAATGCAAGCCAAGTGAATCCACTAATGTTTTTGTAAATCTCAGTAAACATCTGAGGGTGTGCGATTTACAGCTGTTGTCTGATTCATTACCATATGCAGTGAAATTGTGCACAGGCAAGTTGTACCTTCTAACAAACTCTTAACTATGAAGAAGTGACTTGGCTACCTGCACAACTTAGAAATGTTTGACTTAATTAACAACTGTAAAATAGGGACCATGTGGCTTACACTTGAGTCATCCTCCCTATAAGATTTTTCTACTTGTGTTTGTGGCATGCAGAACCAAGGACTATCCAGTATCTGTGGTTAGTGCACCATTGTTGAGTTTCCCATAATAAGTTATGAAATGCATGGGATATATTAAAAAAAACGATTCAGTTCAACAATGCTACATAGATCTTGTGTAATTTGCTTTATCATAGATTCCACTCCACCCATTGAATTTTCTGAATAAATAAATACTACATAATTCTCAAAGGTAATCAAGCAAAACATTGGAACTTTTCTCATATTTTGGAGAAAAGAAATATTTCTAACTTGTATAAATTTTCTACCATAAGGTTTGTGGAGGTTGCAGAGTATATGTTGCTTACAAGGTGGGTGAAGAATTATTTGCAAGCCGACACTTGATTGTTATGTGTAGTTCAATAATCACATTGTAACTGGAGAGAGCAGAAGTAGAGAAACAGTGGAAGAGGGAGAGTTGGATTCAGCCTAAGGGATACAGTGAAAAAGACAATGAGTAGAGCTGCTGTCCTTGAGGTGGAGAGAGGGAAAAAGATAGAACATGAAGTCCACCAAGATAAAGATGACTGAGGGAGAGAGAAACTGTTCATGAGGTAGTGAGAGGCAGAGTGAGGTTGGTTGTGAGAGGGAGAGAGATAAATGATGAGGGAGATCAAGTGCACATGGATGAGAGAGAATACATTGAGCGCAGAGAGAGAGGTTATGAGGAAAAGACAATTCATGAAGTAATGAGAGAAACAGTGTGGGTGAGGGAGAGATTGAGGGAGGGAAAGGGATGCTGTACATGGAACCACTGTGTGAAAGAGAAAAACAGTGCAAGACAGAGAGAGATAGTGTATTGACTGTTTATGAAGGAGAGATGCATGGTGCATGTGGGAATCATAGTGCTGGAGTATGAAAATCAATACAAGTGCCAGACAGTTATGATGGCAGGATAGAAAAGAACCCATAAAAGGACATAAGGAAAACATGGAAGAGACATGCAGAGTAGCAGACATAATGAGAGAGAGAAAGAAAGACTTGCTGAGAGAAATAGGGAGAAAGGTACATTGGAACGAGGTACATGGGAGCCAAACAGAAGAGAGAATAGAATCAAAGAGAGGCAAATAAAGGGAGAGAGCACGCACTGAAGTGAGTTTTCAGAAGTACTCAATAAGTGTAGGATATTTTTGGAAGATTAATGGAATGGCACTGAAGGGTGTGGATGATTGAGATCTAGATATTGGAAAAGGTTAGGAGAAATTTCTTTGTAAAAAGTATTGTTGGAGCATGGTCATAAGGAATATTTGAGGCATAGACCATGCAAGTATTAGGGGAAAATTGGATAAATTGGAGGCTAACACTGCCTGCTTCCTTTTTTATTGTTAGATTTTCATCACTGCTCATCGTTACTGAGTTCTGATTTGTTGTAGCCATTGATTTTGCAAAAAAAAAATTTTGATGAATTTAATTGGTTTAATGTTTGTTTTCTGAATGATCCTCAACAGTGTTCATAATTATTGAGTTCTATTTCCTCACTGATTTTATAAACATGAAATTTGAATGAATCAAGTGTCACACAGAAATTTTCATGAGTATGACATCAAAATGTGACAATGGAAGAGTGATGTGCAGTCGTTATTTTTAAATTATACAGAAAAGATAGGTAGATGTATATAGATAGATTGGTTTGACATAAATATGAAACATAAAGTGGATGATTTTCAGCAGCATGTTCAGGTGCTAACGGACTGCTGATGTAACCAGAATGGGGTCTTGAGCTGAAAGGCTGGCTTAACCTGCATTTAGCACAAGATACCACCTTCATAAAGGAATGAAGCCTGCACTAGAAATGGCTGCTGGTGGCTCATTAAGGGGCTGATTGTCACTTGAAATGCCTATTAGAGCTCTTAAAGGAGGCTGCACAGTATTTTGGTGTCTAGTGTTTGTCTGAATGCTCTCTTCTCACAGCGATGAGCGTTTGTGAGTAAAAAGGCGTTGATGTTGATTTCAAGCACTACTTAAAGGGACACTCCCCATTTATATTCATTGTTGTTCAATCTGTGAAGAGGATCTCTGAAGCTCATCAGGAGACTTTCTGTGACATAGTGGCAAGACTTCACCAACACACAAGCTACATTTGTTCTGCAAATTCTCTGAGGACTCCACCTGAAAAGAGAAAGTGTCATGCTATCCCGCATTATTGGACATCTTATAGAAGTCTTCAGGAGAAAGAGAGCAATTGGTCATGGGCATCTTGCCAGGGGTCCCCTTTGCTCCAGAAGAGAAATGGGAGGAGGACATGAGGCCAGGCAGAGCACCACTAGCAGCTTCAGGAGAGGGGAACAAGAGGATGAGGAAAATGAGGTGGCATCCTTCTCCCTCCCTGCAAGTAGAAGACACTCCTCCTCCTCTGGAACTCCTCCTCATTTGGAACTCTTCCACCAGGACCAATAGTGTCGTACCAAGAGCCTGTGTGCCATCTACCTTGGTCTTGCACTGTGTGGTAGCTCACCCACTTCAGTGGTAGCAGGTGAGAGGAGCCCTTTTTTTTATTCATTCATGGGATGTGAGCTTTGCTGCCTAGGCCAGCATTCATTGCCCATCCCTAATTACCCTTGTTCAGAGGGCATTTAAGAGTCAACCACATTGCTGTGGGCCTGAAGTCACATGTAGGCCAGACCAAGTAAGGGCAGCAGATTTCCTTCCCTAAAGGACACTAGTGAACCAGATGGGGTTTTGCAACAATCGGCAGTGGTTTCATGGTCATCATTAGACTTTTAATTCTAGATTTTTATTGAATTCAAATTTCACCATCTGCCGTGGTAAGATTTGAACCCGGGCACCCAGAGCATTACCCTGGGTCTCTGGAATACGAGTTCAGTGACAATACCATTATGCCATGCTCCATGTAAATTGCGTTTAATAAGCACTTGAATGCTAAAGCTGCAGGTTTCTGGTTTAGCACATACAGGCAAATTCAAATTCTGCAGTCAGCAACCTGGACCAAAATTATGCGCTAAAACCAGGCTTTCAAACAGGCATGTTTTATTAACGTGCTGCCGATTTAGTGCCTGTTTTCACTGTTTGGTCAAGGTAATTCCCAACTATTTCAGATGTGTCAAGCCTCCACTGGTCTAGCATTGCACTATGCAATTACAATCTGCATAAACATTTAATAATCCCAGGGAACAGCAACTAGAAATACCTTATGAACTGAGTTACAGTTGTAATGTTAGACATTATTTATTCAAAATAAAAATAAAATTAGAAATAGTTTGGTAACTGAGAGGTTACAGCACTTAAACGTGTGAAGTAATTTTACCACCCCTAGCTGAGCAAACAAACCAAATCAGACACTGATGAGGTACAGATAAATCGCCTGACATTACAAAATGCTGAATTTACATCTAAAGAACCAATGAATTTGATCCAAAGATAAGCTTCATTCTGGGAACATTCATTATTGACCTTGACAGATAAAAGAACAGATGTTCTACACTTTACGGTCATGAGGAAATGAAGACGTGTCTCCATTTGATAGATTGTAGAATGTGCTTAAATGCATTAAATATCCCTGCAGGGGACAGAGAGCAAGAAAGCAGATCTTAAGATATAATTTAATGTACCTTTGCAAAGCTACAGGTTAAAGGTTATAATGCAAGTGAGGGTCAAAGAGCACTGCATGTATACATTAAACAGAAATGTATACATTTATATTTTTTCAAAATGAGAAAAATACATACATAAAAATGTTTTAAAAAGTTACAGAGTGGGCAAGGTCACGACGGAAGGGTTGGTAATGTGATGTGGAAGTGGCCATTTGACTGACATATCAATGAGGCAAATCTCTACAAAAGCCTAAGCACAGAGCTAAAACTCTCCATGGGACCTTTTAATTTTAGTCTTCATTTTTTTCCTGGTATCTTAGTGGTGATTTGTTGTTAACACATACACCAACCTACTAAACTAAGAAAAGCTGACAAAAGGCTTTAAAGAAGCTGACAGCACAAAAAAGGAAACAACCAAAAATAACCCTGATTAAAGGCATATGACCAAGATTACTGCATCAAAGTGTGTGGAAATTAAATTCCTCTTCATGACAATGGGTTTTAGGGTTTTTATTAGTGTTTTTTTTTCAATGAAAACTGAAACCCAACAATCTGATGCAGAACATATTGTAAGAAATATTAACAATGGGAGTGAGAGGGACATGAACTTGTTATGGTTTAACCTGCAACTGTACCCAATATTTGTCACTATTGGGAACATTTTAAACTAAATTACAATTGAAACAAAAGTGGTTTAGAAATTTTTGAAAAGAGGAAGCAAGTTCTGATGTTACAAAATATATTTCCAGATAGGTTGCGAGCATTCCCCTAGAAATTTCTAATTGCAATACTTGTTACGATTTCTGTAGAGAAATTCTAGCTGAAAGAATGACATGTCTTTCAAGAATGCCACAAAGGGTGAGAATTTTGATTTGTCCCTCCTTGTTCCTTGTGTGTGTCAGCCATGGCTCCATTAGTAGCACTCTCACCTCTAAACCAGAAAGTTGTGATTTCAGGTCCCATGCTAGGGGTGGAATCTTGTGGAGGTGTCAGGGGTCTTGGCTGCCAGCTGGAGAGCCAGTGAGAGCCCAACATTGTCTCTTTTCGGGAAGGCCCGCCACATCTTGTGCCATTCAGGCACTTAACAGACCAGTGGTGGGCCTTCCCCCAGGATCCAGGACCCCAGGGGCAGAAGTCCCACCCGCCGGCTGGCTGCTCTTCTACTTATCTGCACCACTGGGGAGGTAGTGAGTGCTGCAAGTATTATATCCACCCATGGTCTCAGATTGAGGAAGGACCCAGGCACAGGTGAGTGATGGCAGGAAGGGGAACAGGGGTGGGGATTGCGAGGGAGGAGGAGGGAAGTCAGCAGCAAGTGCTTTCAACGCCCCCTCCTTCCTGCAGCTGGACCCCTCAGTCAGGCGCTGAATGCCTTCAAACTAAGGCATCGCTACCACCCCATCCCCCGCCCCATTCTGGGAGTTTGCAAGCAAACGTGCCAGGGTTTGCTTGTCATGGCCTGGCATGGTGAGCCCCCCACCAGCTACTGGGTAAATACCAGTGGCAGGGGGATGAGGCCCTTAAATGGACGTTAATTGTCCACTTAAAGGCCTCACTTGGTGGCAGGCCGTGAAGGTCACCCACAGGCCTTCCCATGACAGACTTAATTGGGGTGGAAGCGGGAAGGTATGGGGTCCCCACACGCCACCCTCCCCCATGATTAATTGCCCCCTGTCACCAAACTCACCAAGGAGGAGGGCACAAGATTCCACCCTTGGACACAAGCATGAAAATTTAGGTTAACAATCTAACGCAGCATTGAGGGAGTGCTGCACTGAGGGAGTGATGCCTTTTGGATAAGGCATTAAACCAAAGCACTATCTTCCCTCTAAGGTGCTATTTTGAAGAAGAGCAGGGGGATTACCTTTGGTGTTCAGGCCAATATTCTTACCCCCAACCAACATCTCTAAGCAGGTTATCTGGTGATTATCACATTGCTGCTTTATGGGAGCCACGTGGAAACTGGTTACCATCTGATCTGACTAGACTCAGCTACTTTCTTCCAGCAGTTGGTCAGGCCCTCATCTCATTGATTTTGTTCTGTGAGCAACCAGCCACTTCCTCATAATTTTTATTGATTACGGACATTGTTAGTAGTGCACTGCCAAAAATGAACATTGCTGGTAGCAGAATGTTGAGAGATGTGGGAAAGGGCAGAACAGGTGTTTCCTGTTGCATGGGAAATTAAGAATGCTTTTAGCTTTGCGGTTAACAAAAGAATCCAAGGTTTTCCCTCTATTAGTTGCACCCCATTGTTGGTCTGGCATTCAGAGAACAGTGGAGCTGGGTCTACAAATGCACTGTTGGGCTAGGGGAGTTTATTTTAGTGAAGTAAATACAGGAGCCATTTAAAAACATACAAATATATGGATTTGGGGGAGAAGTAGATCACTCGGCCCCTCAAGCCTGCTCTGCCATTCAATAAGATCATGGTTGATCTGATTGTAACCTCCTGTCTACGCTGATAACCTTTCACTCCCTCGTTTATCATGAATCTATCTAGCTCTGCCTTAAAATTATTCAAAGTCTCTGTTTTCACCACCTTTTGAGGAAGAGGATACCAAAGGCTCACAACCCCCAGAGAGAAAAAAATTTCTTCTCATCTCTGTCTTAAATAGTCCCTTATTTATAAACAGTGACCTGTTCACATTCTTACCCTGTCAAACAGCTAGATGGCTGCATAACACAGTAGGGTCCAGGATGTCTGGTATGAGAATATGAACTAAGCAGGAAGTATGCAAACTGCTTTCCCTAGACAGGGAAATTGGGAAAATTGCAGTGTAAAAATGACTTAGCATTTTCAAGCACATTCTGTGTACTTAGGTCATCTTTTTATATCATTTACACATAATTTGGTTGATTTTATCTGTGTTCTTTAGGGAAAGGAATGGCAATGATGGCGAGGGAACCACTCTGGGTTGCCCTCAGTGTCATTATCGGGTACTCCTGATTTGAATGTAGCATGGATGAGGTAAAGAGTGAAGTTTCCTCAATCCTACTCCAACTCCAACCTCAGAGCAGGATCCTCGTCTAGTGTGGGAATTGTGACTTTTCCATATCTCACATCAGCCATCCTACATCAGCCATGGCTGGGGCTGGCATAGACCGAGCAGCCTGTCCTGATTTGAAATGTTGGTGCTCTGTGCAGTAAGGAATTAATATGACTACTTTGCTTTAAAATTATTATCACCTTCCAATGTTCAACATTTCAAATTTAAAGTTGAATTTTTAAGTTGAATTTTAACAATAGTGATTTTTCCTCTGTTTTCTCTCTTCCACTCTTGAAAATGCTGACACAGGTAGGACTCTGGGTTTTACGGGCACTGTGGACAGCTACAGGCTATTGAAATGCTGATTGTATTGCAGTGCCGTTTCCAGCAGGAGTCAGTGGATAGTGAACAGTTGATGGTGGGTAGGTATGAAAACCCTGTCTGACTTCACCTGCCCTTTCTAGCCCAGGAATAGAGGCCAAGGACAGAACTTGAATAAAGGCCAAAGAGCCACATCAAGAAAGAAAGACTAGGCAGCACTGGGGATAAAGCAAACAAAGCAATAGCAGGAAAATTCTAGACAGTAGCAAAAGTGGTCCAGAGAAGCAGGCAGGCTCAAGGGGCCAAATGGCCTACTCCTGCTCCTAATTCGTATTTTCGATATTCAGACAATGTAGACGGAATATTAAAGGAAAAACTTGGGAAGAAATATTATAAATTCCATTAATTCTTCACATCGGCACTCTATTATGAAAATTATGAACAAATTCCAAATCCAGCTATTTTTTTGGCTTGCGAAACCAAGAAAGGTCTGTAAAACTCAGAGCTAGCCATTTTCCAATGAGTTATTCTTGTGTCTAGTGCAAAGGAAGACTTCCTATAATCTAGAAACATGGGGCTGAACCAGAATTGCACTAAGTGCGGTAGTGGGCGGGTAAAATGGAGCCCTACCCGCTGATGAAAATGGTGGGTTTTCACGCCGTTGCATCACACCGGCTGCCTTTTAAAGATGGCAGCTGGCGTGATGCAACAGCGGGGTGATGGCGAGTGAGCGAATGAGAGCCCGCCTCATTATATATTCACTCCCACGAAACATGGCTTTTCCATGGTTCTTATTCACTCACTCGCCATCACCCCGCTGTTGCATCATGCTGGCCTCCATCTTTAAAAGGCAGCCACCAGCAAAATGCTCATCGCCACCAGCTCACCACTGCTGCCCGGGAGACATGACCTACAAAGGCAAAAAGACTGCAGCCACCCCCGCTTCAACGACAGGTCCCTCGAGCAACTGCTGGATGCTGTGGAGGTCCACCGGGATGTGCTCTATCCCAGCTCTGGCCGCAGGATGGGTAGCAATGCCAACCTGGCTTGGGAGGTGGTGGCAACGGTGGTCAGCGCCAACTCCCTTCAGAAGAGGACAGCCGCCCATGCTGCAAAAAGATGAATGATCTCCTCCGTTTCGCCAGGGTAAGTCACTCTTTTCATCACTCCCACACTCACAAACCCATCACACAATCCACAGGGCCCTCACTCACTGCCAGTGCAAGGGACATCACCATTTACTCTCTCACCCACACCGTAATTGTCCTCATCCCGTCCATGGAATCACTCCCCACCCACACAGGCCTGGCATACTTATCATCTGGCCTGGCAGGCGCCCTGACACACTCTCCCCATTTCTATCCATGCAGGACAAACTGGCTCACAACAGGAGGGAAAGGTCACAGGCAGAAGGAGGGATGCGGGAGATCAAAGTGCTGACAGAATTTGAAAACAGAGCCATCCAGCTGGCCGGCGATGACCGGGACCAGTCCTGTGCTGACGGTGACGTCGGCACTGCTCTACCAAGTGAGGATCCAGCCATGCAACATCCATCAGATAACCATGTCCTCTTTCACAGGCCACTGCCATGCACTAATTATCTCCCCTTGCTTCCACAGGCACACCTGGGAAGCAGCAGACGGAGTCCACAACCCAGAGCCTCCAAGCAAGCTCTGAAGAAACCTCCTAAGAGGAATCTGAAGGCACCGTCCCTGAAGTCCCATCACAGCGCTCACCCACACCCTCCACCAGCGCAGAGACACACACCTTGGTGGGACCTAGCTTTAGAGTAACCTCGGAACCACAATCTGGTGAGCACATCGCACTGTCTGATCCACAGCAGGCGGAGGCAGGGACTTTCCAGGTTCTCGGCACTCGGAGGACTGCTGGAGGCCAGAATGTTGCACAGCCTGGCCACGGGTGTTAATCACTTGTACATACTGTTCACCATTGTCAATAAACGCCTAAGAATGTCTGGAAAAACTCGCAGGTCTGGCAGCATCTGCGGAGAGGAACACAGTTAACGTTTCGAGTCCATACGACTCTTCAACAGAACTAAGGAAAAGTAGAAAAGAGGTGAAATATAAGCTGGTTTAAGGTGGGGTGGAACAGGTAGAGCTGGATAGAGGGCCAGTCGCCTCCGAGACCGGCCAGCACTTGGCCCCGGACACCCCCCACCCCTCATCAGTCGCCTCCAGGGCCGGGAATCAGTTCCACCCCCCCAGTGCTCCTGAGGCCTGTAAACAGCGGGCGAACTGTGGAGAACGCTGTTGCTCACTCACCTCAGCTCCCCCAAAGTGAAGGCCCCAAGTACACGTCGCCTGCGTGCTGTTGTGAAACACACCGGCGTACTTTCCCGTCGATGTGTACGGATGATATGGCAGGGTTCAAATGGCCTGGCGGGATGGCCTTTTAATTATATGCTAATATACTACAATTAGCTCCCTGCCGACCGACGGCGGGAAACGTGGCCCTGGGTGAGCTGAGTGGAAGATTGCGACCTGCCTTCACGCTGTCATGGAGTGGGTCCCACCATATTTTCTGCGCACGCCACCTATCACGCCCGCCGCCAGTGGGCTTGGAAAATTCCGCCCATGACCTTGGCTGAGCTTCACAATTGCAGCATTTGATTTTCGAGTCATTCATTTTAGTGGACAGAAAGTCACAGGCTGACAAGCTTATAATTGGAAAACCACAGCTCCAATGCATACATTTGAGAGAAAGGATATGCAGGGCAAACAATGGACCCCTTATACTACTGATAAGCTCATTGAATGCAATGCAAAACACACTGTAACCTCCAGAGTTCTCAGATTGACCAAGAAATGATTAAACAAATCATGGGTTTCAGCCTATAAATCAATTATATTTGAGAAGCAAAATTAGCAGGAAGAGTGAATAAAGTTTTCCTCAACCACAAAACTTGACCATAAATTACAGTCTCTATTCCAAGATAATAGACATGTCATCAAAGTCCTTGAGGACATTTGGAGCAGTTTCATTATGTGTATGCAATTAGGTACTTACACAATGTTCTAAAGTTTTAGCTGGACAACCTTTTATTATTAAATAACTTATATTTGAAGCATGTGCTTTGAACTTAGAACTGACATTGTTAAGATCCCGGACCAGATCCCCAAATGTTGTTAACGGTTCCAGGTGATGCCCCAAAATTTGTTATGATTCAGTTAGGGACCCGTAACATTTTTTTGTTAAAGTAGATGAAATTCGAGACCTCAGGTGTTTACTCAGAGAATAAAGCCACAAAATTCCAGTTTTAAACAAGCAGAAGGAATTTTACTATACAAGAGTCAACAAAGCAAACAATCAATACTATCTATCTTAAACTCTAATATACAGGATTGACATGAGGTAAGCATGATTAAGAGGCAAACTGTGATCAAATAAATCATAAACTGCAAATTAAATGGCAGAGACAACCAAGACAGGCTCCCTGAATTTCTCAGCAAAACACCGAGATGCCAGTCATCAATGTGAGTCACAAAAGTTCTTTAAAACTCTGCTTTCTTTCTGAGGGATTTTAGCTCCTCTCGTTCAAAGAGCTGGCCTGATCCTAGCCAACAACAGCTCTCCTTTACCCGAGTTCCATAGGCACAATTCTCAAACAAAAGGAATATTATTCCAGATCTTCCTCAAGTCTGCTCCCAGATCTTCTTGGTTTTCTTTTCCAGCTGAGTTGACCTCCTACAGAGACTGTGTCCCCATGCGTTCGCATGGCTACACTCCAACGTCTAAACGCAAGCACGGTCCCAGCTTCTCAGCCACGCAGCTGCCAGCAGTTGCATTTGGTTATCCCTGAGCCTCAACTGCCAGCTTTCAAGCAGAAAACCGCTGCGTACAGCCTTTTCCAAACTGCCAGTTTTCTAGCAGAAAACCGCTGCTTACAGGCTTTTCTGAACTGCCATATCTCTAGCAGAAAACCGCTGCTGACAGGCTTTTCCAAATTGTCAGCTCTCTAGCAGAAAACCGCTGCTTACAGGCTTTTCCAAACTGCCAGCTCTTTAACAGAAAACCGCTGCTTACAGGCTTTTCCAAACTGCCAGTTCTCTTACAGAAAACTGCTGCATAAAGGCTTTTCCAAACTGCCAGCTAACAGAAAACCGCTGCATACAGACTTTTCCAAACTGCCAGTTCTCTAGCAGAAAACCGCTGCTTGCAGCCTTTTCCAAACTGCCAGTTCTCTAACAGCAAACCGCTGCTTACAGGCTTTTCCAAACTAACAGCTCTCTAGCAGAAAACCGCTGCTTACAGGTTTTTCCAAACTGCCAGTTCTCTAGCAGAATATCGCTGCTTACAGGCTTTTTCAAACGGCCAGATCTCTAACAGAAAACTGCTGCTTAAAAGCTTCTCCAAACTGGCCGTACTCCACCAGAAAACCGCAGCTTACAGGATTTTTCAAACTGCCAGTTCTCTAGCAGAAAACCGCTGCTTACAGACTTTTGCAAACTGCCAGCACTCTAACAGAAAACCGCTGCTTACAGACTTTTCCAAACTGCCAGCTCTCTAACAGAAAACCGCTGCTTACCGGCTTTCCCAAACAGACAGCTTTCTAACAGAAAACCGCTGCTTACAGGCTTTTCCAAACTGACAGCTCTCTAACAGAAAACCGCTGCATACAGGCTTTTCCAAACTGCCAGTTCTCTAGCAGAGAACCGCTGCTGACAGGCTTTTCCAAACTGCCTGTTATGCAACAGAAAACCGCTGCTTACAGGCTTTCCTAAACTGCCAGTTCTCTAGCAGAAAACCGCTGCTTACAGGCTTTTCCAAACTAACAGCTCTCTAGCAGAATATCGCTGCTTACAGGCTTTTCCAAACTGCCAGCTAACAGAAAACCGCTGCTTAAAAGCTTCTCCAAACTGGCCGTTCTCCACCAGAAAACCGCAGCTTACAGGATTTTTCAAACTGCCAGTTCTCTAGCAGAAAACCGCTGCTTACAGACTTTTCCAAACTGCCAGCCCTCTAACAGAAAACCGCTGCTTACAGACTTTTCCAAACTGCCAGTTCTCTAGCAGAGAACCGCTGCTGACAGGCTTTTCCAAACTGCCTGTTATGCAACAGAAAACCGCTGCTTACAGGCTTTCCTAAACTGCCAGTTCTCTAACAGAAAACAGCTGTTTAAAGGCTTTTCCAAACTGCCAGTTCTCTAGCAGAAAACCGCAGCTTACAGGCTTTTCCAAACTGCCAGTTCTCTAGCAGAAAACGCCTGCTTACAGGCTTTTCTAAACTGCCATCTCTCTACCAGAAAACCGCTGCTTACAGGCTTTTCCAAACTGCCAGTTCTCTAGCAGAAAATCGCTGCTTACAGCCATTTCCAAACTGCCAGTACTTTAACAGAAAATGGTCGCTTACAGGCTTTTCCAAACTACCAGTTCTGTACCAGAAAACCGCTGCTAACAGGCTTTTCCAAACTCCGAGCTCCCTAGCAGAAAACCACTGCTTACAGGCAATTTCAAACTGCCAGCTCTCTAACAGAAAACCTCAGCTTACAGCCTTTTCCAAACTGCCAGTTCTCTAGCAGAAAACCGCTGCTTACAGGCTTTTCCAAACTGCCTGTTATGTAACAGAAAACCACTGCTTATAGGCTTTTCCAAACTGCCTGTTATGTAACAGAAAACCGCTGTTTAGAGGCTTTTCCAAATTGTCAGGCCTCTAATAGAAAACCGCTGCTTACAGGCTTTTCCAAACTGCCAGTTCTCTAACAGAAAACCGCAGCTTACAGCCTTTTCCAAAATGACAGTTCTCTAGCAGAAAACCGCTGCTTGCAGGCTTTTCCAAACTGCCTGTTATGTAACAGGCAACCGCTGCTTACAGGCTTTTCCAAACTGTCAGGCCTCTAATTGAAAACCACTGCTTACAGGCTTTTTCAAACTACCAGCTATCTAACAGAAAACCGCTGCTTACAGGCTTTTCCAAACTGCCAGCTCCCTAACAGAAAACTGCTGCTTACAGGCTTTTCTAAACTGTCAGCTCAGTAGCATAAAACCGCTGCTAACAGGCTTTTCTAAACTGTCAGCTCCCTCGCAGAAAAACGCTGCTAACAGGCTTTTCCTTAAATGCCAGTGGTCTAACATAAAACCACCGCTTACAGGCTTTTTCAAACTGCCAGTTGTCTAACAGAATATCGGGGCTTACAGGCATTTCCCATCTACCAGCTCTCTAACAGAAAACCGCTGCTTAGAGGCTTTTCCAAACTCCCAGTACTCTAATAGAAAACCACTGCTTACAGGCGTTTCCAAATGTCAGTTCTCTAACAGATAACCGCTGCTTACATGGTTTTCCAAACTGCCAGTTCTCTAACAGAAAACCACTGCTTACAGGCTTTTCCATACTGCCAGTTCTCTAGCAGAAAATCGCCGCTAACAGGCTTTTGCAAAGTACCAGTTCTGTAACAGAAAACCGCTCCTTACAGGCTTTTCCAAACTGCCAGCTCTCTAAAAGATAACCGCTGCTTAAAGGATTTATCAAACTACCAACTCACCTGCAGGAAACCGCTGCTTACAGGCATTTCCAAACTGCCAGCTCTCGAACAGAAAATCGCTGCTTCCAGACTTTTCCAAATTGCCAGTTCTCTAACAGAAAATCGCTGCATACAGGCTTTTCTTAACTGCGAGGTCTCTAACAGAAAACAGCTGCTTTAAGCTTTTCCAAACTGCCAGTTGTCTAACAGAAAACCGCTGCTTACAGGCTTTTCCAAACTGCCAGTTCTCTAGAAGAAAACCGCTGCTTACAGGCTTTATCAAACTACCAACTCTCCAGCAGAAAACAGCTGCTTACAGGCTTTTCCAAACTACCAGCTCTATAACAGAAAATCGCTGATTACAGGCTTTTCCAAACTGCCAATTCTCTAACAGAAAATCGTTGCTTACAGGCTTTTCCAAACTGCCAGCTCTCTTACAGTAAACCGCTGCTAACAGGCTTTTCTTAACTGCCAGTTTTCTAACAGAAAACAGCTGCTTAAAGGCTTTTCCAAACTGCCAGCTCTAACAGAAAACCGCTGTTTACAGGCTTTTCTTAACTGCCAGATTTCTAACAGAAAACAGCTGCTTAAAGGCTTTTCCAAACTGCCAGTTCTCTAACAGAAAACCGCTGCTCACAGGCTTTTCCAAACTGCCAGTTCTCTAGAAGAAAACTGCTGCTTACAGGCTTTTCCAAACTGCCAGTTGTCTAGCAGAAATCCGCTGCTTACAGGGTTTTCCAAACTCCCAGCTCTCCAACAGAAAACCGCTGCTTACAGGCATTTTCCAACTGCCAGCTCTCTAGAAGAAAACCGTTGCTTACAGGCTTTTCCAAACTATCAGCTCTTTAACAGAAAACCGCTGCTTACAGGCTTTTCGAAACTGCCAGCTCTGTAGCTGAAAACTGCTGCTTACAGGCTTTTCCAAACTGCCAGCTGTCTAGCAGAAATCCGCTGCTTACAGGGTTTTCCAAACTCCCAGCTCTCCAACAGAAAACCGCTGCTTACAGGCATTTTCCAACTGCCAGCTCTCTAGAAGAAAACCGTTGCTTACAGGCTTTTCCAAACTATCAGCTCTTTAACAGAAAACCGCTGCTTACAGGCTTTTCGAAACTGCCAGCTCTCTAACAGAAAACCGCTGCTTACAGGCATATTCAAACTCCCAGCTCTCTAACAGAATATCGCTGCTTACAGTCATTTTCAAACTGCCATCTCATTAACAGAAAACCGCTGCTTACAGGCTTTTCCAAACTAACAGCTCTCTAGCAGAAAACCGCTGCTTACAGGTTTTTCCAAACTGCCAGTTCTCTAGCAGAATATCGCTGCTTACAGGCTTTTTCAAACGGCCAGATCTCTAACAGAAAACCGCTGCTTAAAAGCTTCTCCAAACTGGCCGTTCTCCACCAGAAAACCGCAGCTTACAGGATTTTTCAAACTGCCAGTTCTCTAGCAGAAAACCGCTGCATACAGACTTTTCCAAACTGCCAGCCCTCTAACAGAAAACCGCTGCTTACAGACTTTTCCAAACTGCCAGTTCTCTAGCAGAGAACCGCTGCTGACAGGCTTTTCCAAACTGCCTGTTATGCAACAGAAAACCGCTGCTTACAGGCTTTCCTAAACTGCCAGTTCTCTAACAGAAAACAGCTGTTTAAAGGCTTTTCCAAACTGCCAGTTCTCTAGCAGAAAACCGCAGCTTACAGGCTTTTCCAAACTGCCAGTTCTCTAGCAGAAAACGCCTGCTTACAGGCTTTTCTAAACTGCCATCTCTCTACCAGAAAACCGCTGCTTACAGGCTTTTCCAAACTGCCAGTTCTCTAGCAGAAAATCGCTGCTTACAGCCATTTCCAAACTGCCAGTACTTTAACAGAAAATGGTCGCTTACAGGCTTTTCCAAACTACCAGTTCTGTACCAGAAAACCGCTGCTAACAGGCTTTTCCAAACTCCGAGCTCCCTAGCAGAAAACCACTGCTTACAGGCAATTTCAAACTACCAGTTCTCTAGCAGAAAACCGCTGCTTACAGGCTTTTCCACACTGTCAGTTCTCTAGCAGAAAACCGCTGCTTACAGGCTTTTCCAAACTGCCAGTTCTCTAGCAGAAAACCGCTGCTTACAGGCTTTTCCACACTGTCAGTTCTCTAGCAGAAAACCGCTGCTTACAGGCTTTTCCAAACTGCCAGTTCTCTAGCAGAAAACCGCTGCTTACAGGCTTTTCCAAACTGCCTGTTATGTAACAGAAAACCGCTGCTTACAGGCTTTTCCAAACTGCCTGTTATGTAACAGAAAACCGCTGCTTAGAGGCTTTTCCAAATTGTCAGGCCTCTAATAGAAAACCGCTGCTTACAGGCTTTTCCAAACTGCCAGTTCTCTAACAGAAAACCGCAGCTTACAGCCTTTTCCAAAATGACAGTTCTCTAGCAGAAAACCGCTGCTTGCAGGCTTTTCCAAACTGCCTGTTATGTAACAGGCAACCGCTGCTTACATGCTTTTCCAAACTGCCAGTTCTCCAGCAGAAAACCGGTGCTTACAGGCATTTCCAAACTGCCAGCTCTCTAACAGAAAATCGCTACTTAAAGGCTTATCCAAACTGCCAGCTCCCTAGCAGAAATCCGCTGCAAACAGGCTTTTCCATAAATGCCAGTGGTCTAACAGAAAACCATCGCTTACAGGCTTTTCCAAACTGCCAGTTGTCTAACAGAATATCGCTGCTTACAGGCATTTCCCATCTACCAGTACTCTAACAGAAAACCGCTGCGTATAGGCTTTTCCAAATATCAGTTCTCTAACAGATAACCGCTGCTTACAGGCTTTTCCAAACTGCCAGTTCTCTAACAGAAAACCGCTGCTAACAGGCTTTTCCAAACTGCCAGTTCTCTAACAGAATATCGCTGCTTACAGGCTTTTCCAAACTGCCAGTTCTCTAACAGAACACCGCTGCTTACAGCCTTTTCCAAACTGCCAGTTCTCTAGCTGATAACCGCTGCTTACAGGCTTTTCTAAACTGTCAGCTCAGTAGCATAAAACCGCTGCTAACAGGCTTTTCTAAACTGTCAGCTCCCTCGCAGAAAAACGCTGCTAACAGGCTTTTCCTTAAATGCCAGTGGTCTAACATAAAACCACCGCTTACAGGCTTTTTCAAACTGCCAGTTGTCTAACAGAATATCGGGGCTTACAGGCATTTCCCATCTACCAGCTCTCTAACAGAAAACCGCTGCTTAGAGGCTTTTCCAAACTCCCAGTACTCTAATAGAAAACCACTGCTTACAGGCGTTTCCAAATGTCAGTTCTCTAACAGATAACCGCTGCTTACATGGTTTTCCAAACTGCCAGTTCTCTAACAGAAAACCACTGCTTACAGGCTTTTCCAAACTGCCAGTTCTCTAAACGAATATCGCTGCTTACAGGCATTTCCCATCTACCAGCTCTCTAGCAGAAAACCGCTGCTTACAGGCTTTTCCAAACTGCCAGCTAACAGAAAACCGCTGCTAACAGGCTTTTCCAAACTGCCAGTTCTCTAACAGAAAACCACTGCTTACAGGCTTTTCCAAACTGCCAGTTCTCTAAACGAATATCGCTGCTTACAGGCATTTCCCATCTACCAGCTCTCTAGCAGAAAACCGCTGCTTACAGCCTTTTCCAAACTACCAGCTCTCTAACAGAAATCCGCTGCTGAAAGGCATTTCCAAACTGCCAGCTCTCTAGCAGAAAAAGGCTGCTTACTGGCTTTTTCAAACTACCAGCTATCTAACAGAAAACTGCTGCTTACAGGCTTTTCCAAACTGCCAGTTCACCAGCAGAAAACCGGTGCTTACAGGCTTTTCCAAACTGCCAGTTCTCTAGCAGAAAACCGCTGCTTACAGGCTATTCCAAACTGCCAGTTCTCTAACAGAAAACCACTGCTTATTGACTTTTCCAAACTGCCATTTCTCTATCAGAATATCGCTGATTACAGGCATTTCCCATCTACCAGCTCTCTAGCAGAAAACTGCTGCTTACAGGCTTTTCCATACTGCCAGTTCTCTAGCAGAAAATCGCCGCTAACAGGCTTTTGCAAAGTACCAGTTCTGTAACAGAAAACCGCTCCTTACAGGCTTTTCCAAACTGCCAGCTCTCTAACAGAAAATCGCTGCTTACAGGCATATTCAAACTGCCAGCTCTTTAACAGACAATCGCTGCTGACAGGCTTTTCCAAACTGCCAGTTCTCTAGCAGAAAACCGCTGCTTATAGGCATTTTGAAACGGCCAGCTCTTTACACAGATAATCGCTGCTTACAGGCTTTTCCAAACTGCCAGCTCTCTAACAGAATACCGCTGCTTATAGGCATTTCGAAATGGCCAGCACTTTACACAGATAATCGCTGCTTACAGGCTTTTCCAAACTACCAGCTCTCGAGCAGAAAAACGCTGCCTACAGGCTTTTCCAAACTGCCAGCTCTTTAATAGGAAACCGCTGCTTACAGGATTTTCCAAACTGTCAGCTGTCGATCAGAAAACCGTTGCTTAGAGGCTTTTCCAAACTGTCAGCTGTCTAGCAGAAAACCGCTGCTTACCGGCATTTCCAAACTGTCCGCTCTCTAACCGAAAACCGATGCTTACAGGCTTTTCCAAACTATCAGTTCTGTAACAGAAAACCGCTCCTTACAGGCTTTTTCTAACTGCCAGCTTTCTAAAAGATAACCACTGCTTACAGGCTTTATCAAACTACCAACTCTCCAGCAGAAAAGCGCTGCTTACAGGCTTTTCCAAAATGCTAGCTTTCTAATAGAAAATCGATTCTTACATGCTTTTCCAAACTGCCAGTTCTCTAACAGAAAATCGCTGCTTACAGGCTTTTCCAAACTGCCAGCTCGCTTACAGAATACCGCTGCTTACATGCTTTTCCAAACTGCCAGTTCTCTAACAGAATATCGTTGCTTACAGGCATTTCCCATCTACCAGCTCTCTAGCAGAAAACCGCTGCTTACAGGCTTTTCCAAACTACCAGCTCTCTATCAGAAAACCGCAGCTTAGAGGCTATTCTAAACTGCCAGCTCTCTAACAGAAAACCGCTGCTTACAGGCTTTTCCAAATGTCAGTTCTCTAACAGATAACCGCTGCTTACAGGCTTTTCCAAACTGCCAGTTGTCTAACAGAAAACCACTGCTTACAGGCTTTTCCGAATTGCCTGTTCTTTAACACAAAACCGCTGCTTACGGGCTTTTCCAGACCGTTAGTTCTCTAACAGAAAACCAATGCTTACAGGCTTTTCCAAACAGCCAGCTGTCTAACAGAAAACCGCTGCTTACAAGCTTTTCCAAACTGACAGTTCTCTAACAGAAAATCGCTGCTTACAGGCTTTTCCAAACTGCGAGCTCTCTTACAGAAAACCGCTGCTTACAGGCTTTTATTAACTGCCAGTTTTCTAACAGAAAACCGCTGCTTACAGGCTTTTCCAAATTGCCAGTTCTCTAGAAGAAAACCGCTGCTTACAGGCTTTTCCAAACTGCCAGCTCTCTAGCAGAAAACCGCTGCTTACAGACTTTTCCAAACTGCCAGCTCTTTAATAGAAAACCGCTGCTTACAGGGTTTTCCAAACTGCCAGCTGTCGATCAGAAATCCGCTGCTTACAGGCATTTCCAAACTGTCAGCTCTCTAACCGAAAACCGATGCTCACAGGCTTTTCCAAACTATCCGTTCTGTAACAGAAAACCGCTCCTAATAGGCTTTTCCTAACTGCCAGCTCGCTAAAAGATAACCACTGCTTACAGGGTTTATCAAACTACCATCTCTCCAGCAGAAAAGCGGAGCTTACAGGCTTTTCGAAACTGCCAGTTCTCCAGCAGAACATCGCTGCTTACAGGCTTTTCCAAACTGCCAGTTCTTAACAGAAAATCGCTGCTTACAGGCTTTTCCAAACTGCCATTTCTCTAACAGAAAACCGCTGCTTACAGGCTTTTCCAAACTACCAGCTCTCTAACAGAAAAGCGCTGCTTACAGGCATTTCCAAACTGCCAGCCCTCTAACAGAAAACCGATGCTCACAGGCTTTTCCAAACTATCAGTTCTGTAACAGAAAAACGCTCCGAACCGGCTTTTCCTAACTGCCAGCTCTCTAACAGAAAATCGCTGCTTACAGGCTTTTCCAAACTGCGAGTTCTCTAACAGAAAATCGCTACTTACAGGGTTTTCCAAACTGTCAGTTCTCTAAGAAATAATCGCTGCTTACATGTTTTTCCAAACTGCCAGCTCGCTTACAGAAAACCGCTGCTTACAGGCTTTTCCAAACTACCAGTTCTCTAACAGAAAACCGCTACATATAGGCATTTCGAAACAGCCAGTTCTTTAACAGATAATCGCTGCTTACAGGCTTTTCGAAACTGCCAGCTCTCCAGATGAAAACCGCTGCTTACAGGCTTTTTCAAACTGCCAGCTCTCTAACAGAAAACCGCTGCTTACAGGCTTTTCCAAACTGCCAGTTGTCTAGCAGAAAACCGCTGCTTACAGGCTTTTCCAAACTGCCAGCTCTCTAGCAGAAAACCGCTGCTTACAGGCTTTTCTAAACTGCCAGCTATCGAGCAGAAAACCGCTGCTTACAGGCTTTTCCAAACTGCCAGCTTTCTAAAAGAAAACCGCTGCTTAAAGGCTTTTCCAAACTGCCTGATCTCTAACAGAAAACCGCTGCTTAAAGGCTTTTCGAAACTGCCAGTTCTCTAACAGAAAACCGCTGCTTACAGGCTTTTCCAAACTTCCAGCTCTTTAACAGATAATCGCTGCTTACAGGCTTTTTCAAGCTGCCAGCTCTTTAACAGATAATCGCTGCTTACAGGCTTTTTCAAGCTGCCAGCTCTCTAGCTGAAAACCGCTGCTTACAGGCTTTTCCAAACTGCCAGTTTTCTAACAGAAAACCGCTGTTTACCGGCTTTTCCATCCTGCCAGTTTTCTAACAGAAAACGGCTGCTTACAGCCTTTTCCAAACTGCCAGCTCTCTAACAGAAAACCGCTGCTTACAGGCTTTTCAAAACTGCCAGTTCTCTAGCAGAAAACCGCTGCTTACAGGCTTTTCCAAACTGCCAGTTCTCTAGCAGAAAACCGCTGCTTACAGGCTTTTCCACACTGCCAGTTGTCTAGCAGAAAACCGCTGTTTACAGGGTTTTCCAAACTGCCAGCTCTCCAACAGAAAACCGCTGCTTACAGGCATATTCAAACTGCCAGCTCTCTAACAGAATATCGCTGCTTACAGTCATGTTCAAGCTGCCAGCTTTCTAACAGAAAACAGCTGGTTGCAGGCTTTTCCAAACTGCCAATTCTCTAGCTGAAAACCGCTGCTTACAGGCTTTTCCAAACAGCCTGTTAAGTTACAGAAAACCGCTGCTTACAGGCTTTTCTAAACTGTCAGCCCACAAATAGAAAACCACTGCTTACAGGCTTTTCCAAACTGTCAACTCTCTAGCAGAAAACCGCTGCTTACAGGCTATTCCAAACTGCCAGTTCTCTAACAGAAAACCGCTGCTTACAGGCTATTCCAAACTGCCAGTTCTCTAACAGAAAGCCGCTGCATACAGGCTTTTCCAAATGTCGGTTCTCTAACAGATAACCGCTGCTTACAGGCTTTTCCAAACTGCCGGTTCTCTAACAGAAAACCACTGCTTACAGGCATTTTCAAACTGCCAGCTCTCTAACAGAAAACCACTGCTTACAGGCTTTTCCAAACTGCCAACTCTCTAACAGAAAACCGCTGCTTACAGGCATTTTCAAACTGCCAGCTCTCTAACAGAAAACCACTCCTTACAGGCTTTTCCAAAAGTCAGTTCTCTAACAGATAACCGCTGATAACAGGCTTTTCCAAACTGCCAGTTCTCTAACAGAATATCGCTGCTTACAGGCATTTCCCATCTTCCAGCTCTCTAGCAGAAAACCGCTGCTTACAGGCATTTCCAAACTGCCAGCTCTCTAACAGAAAACCGCTGCTTACAGTCATTTACAAACTACCAGCTCTTTAGCAGAAAACCGCTGCTTAGAGGCTTTTCCAAACTGCCAGCTCTCTAACAGAAAACCGCTGCTTACAGGCTTTTCTAAATGTCAGTTCTCTAACAGGTAACCGCTGCTTCCAGGCTTTTCAAAACTGCCTGTTATGTAACAGAAAACTGCTGCTTACAGGCTTTTCTAAACTGTCAGCACTCTAATAGAAAACCACTGCTTACAGGCTTTTTCAAACTAACAGCTCTCTAACAGAAAACCGCTGCTTACAGGCTTTACCATAATGCCAGTTCTCTAGCAGAAAACCGTTGCTACAGACTTTTCAAAACTGCCAGCTAACAGAAAACCGCTGCTTTGAGGCTTTCCTAAACTGTCAGCTATCGAGCAGAAATCCGCTGCTTACAGGCTTTACGAAACTGCCAGCTCTCTAAAAGAAAACCGCTGCTTAAAGGCTTTTCCAAACTGCCAGTTCTCTTTCAGCAAATCGCTGCTTAAAGGCTTTTCCAAACTGCCAGTTGTCTAGCAGATAACCGCTGCTTACAGGTTTTTCCAAACTGCCAGTTCTCTAGCAGAAAATCGCCGCAAACAGGCTTTTCCAAACTACCAGTTCTGTAACAGAAAACCGCTGCTTACAGGCTTTATCAAACTACCAGCTCTCCAGTAGAAAACCCCTGCTTACAGGCTTTTCTTAACTGCCAGTTCTCTAACAGAAAACAGCTGTTTAGAGGCTATTCCAAACTGTCAGCTCTCTAACAGAAAACCGCTGCTTACAGGCATATTCAAACTGCCAGCTCTCTAGCAGAAAACCGCTGCTTACAGGCTTTTCCAAACTGCCTGTTATGTAACAGAAACCCACTGCTTATAGGCTTTTCCAAACTGCCTGTTATGTAACAGAAAACCGCTGTTTAGAGGCTTTTCCAAATTGTCAGGCCTCTAATAGAAAACCGCTGCTTACAGGCTTTTCCAAAATGACAGTTCTCTAGCAGAAAACCGCTGCTTGCAGGCTTTTCCAAACTGCCTGTTATGTAACAGGCAACCGCTGCTTACAGGCTTTTCCAAACTGTCAGGCCTCTAATTGAAAACCACTGCTTACAGGCTTTTTCAAACTACCAGCTATCTAACAGAAAACTGCTGCTTACAGGCTTTTCCAAACTGCCAGCTCTCTAGCAGAAAACCGCTGCTTACAGGCATTTCCAAACTGCCAGTTCTCTAACAGAACACCGCTGCTTACAGCCTTTTCCAAACTGCCAGTTCTCTAGCTGATAACCGCTGCTTACAGGCTTTTCCAAACTACCAGCTCTCTAACAGAAAACCGCTGCTTACAGGCTTTTCCAAACTGCCAGCTCCCTAACAGAAAACTGCTGCTAACAGGCTTTTCTAAACTGTCAGCTCCCTCGCAGAAAAACGCTGCTAACAGGCTTTTCCTTAAATGCCAGTGGTCTAACATAAAACCACGGGCTTACAGGCTTTTTCAAACTGCCAGTTGTCTAACAGAATATCGGGGCTTACAGGCATTTCCCATCTACCAGCTCTCTAACAGAAAACCGCTGCTTAGAGGCTTTTCCAAACTCCCAGTACTCTAATAGAAAACCACTGCTTACAGGCGTTTCCAAATGTCAGTTCTCTAACAGATAACCGCTGCTTACATGGTTTTCCAAACTGCCAGTTCTCTAACAGAAAACCACTGCTTACAGGCTTTTCCAAACTGCCAGTTCTCTAAACGAATATCGCTGCTTACAGGCATTTCCCATCTACCAGCTCTCTAGCAGAAAACCGCTGCTTGCAGGCTTTTCCAAACTGCCTGTTATGTAACAGGCAACCGCTGCTTACAGGCTTTTCCAAACTGTCAGGCCTCTAATTGAAAACCACTGCTTACAGGCTTTTTCAAACTACCAGCTATCTAACAGAAAACTGCTGCTTACAGGCTTATCCAAACTGCCAGCTCCCTAGCAGAAATCCGCTGCAAACAGGCTTTTCCATAAATACCAGTGGTCTAACAGAAAACCATCGCTTACAGGCTTTTCCAAACTGCCAGTTGTCTAACAGAATATCGCTGCTTACAGGCATTTCCCATCTACCAGTACTCTAACAGAAAACCGCTGCGTATAGGCTTTTCCAAATATCAGTTCTCTAACAGATAACCGCTGCTTACAGGCTTTTCCAAACTGCCAGTTCTCTAACAGAAAACCGCTGCTAACAGGCTTTTCCAAACTGCCAGTTCTCTAACAGAATATCGCTGCTTACAGGCTTTTCCAAACTGCCAGTTCTCTAACAGAACACCGCTGCTTACAGCCTTTTCCAAACTGCCAGTTCTCTAGCTGATAACCGCTGCTTACAGGCTTTTCCAAACTACCAGCTCTCGAACAGAAAACCGCTGCTTACAGGCTTTTCCAAACTGCCAGCTCCCTAACAGAAAACTGCTGCTTACAGGCTTTTCTAAACTGTCAGCTCAGTAGCATAAAACCGCTGCTAACAGGCTTTTCTAAACTGTCAGCTCCCTCGCAGAAAAACGCTGCTAACAGGCTTTTCCTTAAATGCCAGTGGTCTAACATAAAACCACCGCTTACAGGCTTTTTCAAACTGCCAGTTGTCTAACAGAATATCGGGGCTTACAGGCATTTCCCATCTACCAGCTCTCTAACAGAAAACCGCTGCTTAGAGGCTTTTCCAAACTCCCAGTACTCTAATAGAAAACCACTGCTTACAGGCGTTTCCAAATGTCAGTTCTCTAACAGATAACCGCTGCTTACATGGTTTTCCAAACTGCCAGTTCTCTAACAGAAAACCACTGCTTACAGGCTTTTCCAAACTGCCAGTTCTCTAGCAGAAAATCGCCGCTAACAGGCTTTTGCAAAGTACCAGTTCTGTAACAGAAAACCGCTCCTTACAGGCTTTTCCAAACTGCCAGCTCTCTAAAAGATAACCGCTGCTTAAAGGATTTATCAAACTACCAACTCACCTGCAGGAAACCGCTGCTTACAGGCATTTCCAAACTGCCAGCTCTCGAACAGAAAATCGCTGCTTCCAGACTTTTCCAAATTGCCAGTTCTCTAACAGAAAATCGCTGCATACAGGCTTTTCTTAACTGCGAGGTCTCTAACAGAAAACAGCTGCTTTAAGCTTTTCCAAACTGCCAGTTGTCTAACAGAAAACCGCTGCTTACAGGCTTTTCCAAACTGCCAGTTCTCTAGAAGAAAACCGCTGCTTACAGGCTTTATCAAACTACCAACTCTCCAGCAGAAAACAGCTGCTTACAGGCTTTTCCAAACTACCAGCTCTATAACAGAAAATCGCTGATTACAGGCTTTTCCAAACTGCCAATTCTCTAACAGAAAATCGTTGCTTACAGGCTTTTCCAAACTGCCAGCTCTCTTACAGTAAACCGCTGCTAACAGGCTTTTCTTAAATGCCGGTTTTCTAACAGAAAACAGTTGCTTAAAGGCTTTTCCAAACTGCCAGCTCTAACAGAAAACCGCTGTTTACAGGCTTTTCTTAACTGCCAGATTTCTAACAGAAAACAGCTGCTTAAAGGCTTTTCCAACCTGCCAGTTCTCTAACAGAAAACCGCTGCTTACAGGCTTTTCCAAACTGCCAGTTCTCTAGAAGAAAACCGCTGCTTACAGGCTTTATCAAACTACCAACTCTCCAGCAGAAAACAGCTGCTTACAGGCTTTTCCAAACTACCAGCTCTATAACAGAAAATCGCTGATTACAGGCTTTTCCAAACTGCCAATTCTCTAACAGAAAATCGTTGCTTACAGGCTTTTCCAAACTGCCAGCTCTCTTACAGTAAACCGCTGCTAACAGGCTTTTCTTAACTGCCAGTTTTCTAACAGAAAACAGTTGCTTAAAGGCTTTTCCAAACTGCCAGCTCTAACAGAAAACCGCTGTTTACAGGCTTTTCTTAACTGCCAGATTTCTAACAGAAAACAGCTGCTTAAAGGCTTTTCCAAACTGCCAGTTCTCTAACAGAAAACCGCTGCTCACAGGCTTTTCCAAACTGCCAGTTCTCTAGAAGAAAACTGCTGCTTACAGGCTTTTCCAAACTGCCAGTTGTCTAGCAGAAAACCGCTGCTTACAGGCATTTTCCAACTGCCAGCTCTCTAGAAGAAAACCGTTGCTTACAGGCTTTTCCAAACTATCAGCTCTTTAACAGAAAACCGCTGCTTACAGGCTTTTCGAAACTGCCAGCTCTGTAGCTGAAAACTGCTGCTTACAGGCTTTTCCAAACTGCCAGCTCTCTAACAGAAAACCGCTGCTTACAGGCATATTCAAACTCCCAGCTCTCTAACAGAATATCGCTGCTTACAGTCATTTTCAAACTGCCATCTCATTAACAGAAAACCGCTGCTTACAGGCTTTTCCAAACTGCCAGTTCTCTAGCAGAAAACCGCTGCTTACAGGCTTTTCCAAACTAACAGCTCTCTAGCAGAAAACCGCTGCTTACAGGTTTTTCCAAACTGCCAGTTCTCTAGCAGAATATCGCTGCTTACAGGCTTTTTCAAACGGCCAGATCTCTAACAGAAAACCGCTGCTTAAAAGCTTCTCCAAACTGGCCGTTCTCCACCTGAAAACCGCAGCTTACAGGCATTTCCAAACTGCCAGTTCTCTAACAGAACACCGCTGCTTACAGCCTTTTCCAAACTGCCAGTTCTCTAGCTGATAACCGCTGCTTACAGGCTTTTCTAAACTGTCAGCTCAGTAGCATAAAACCGCTGCTAACAGGCTTTTCTAAACTGTCAGCTCCCTCGCAGAAAAACGCTGCTAACAGGCTTTTCCTTAAATGCCAGTGGTCTAACATAAAACCACCGCTTACAGGCTTTTTCAAACTGCCAGTTGTCTAACAGAATATCGGGGCTTACAGGCATTTCCCATCTACCAGCTCTCTAACAGAAAACCGCTGCTTAGAGGCTTTTCCAAACTCCCAGTACTCTAATAGAAAACCACTGCTTACAGGCGTTTCCAAATGTCAGTTCTCTAACAGATAACCGCTGCTTACATGGTTTTCCAAACTGCCAGTTCTCTAACAGAAAACCACTGCTTACAGGCTTTTCCAAACTGCCAGTTCTCTAAACGAATATCGCTGCTTACAGGCATTTCCCATCTACCAGCTCTCTAGCAGAAAACCGCTGCTTACAGGCTTTTCCAAACTGCCAGCTAACAGAAAACCGCTGCTAACAGGCTTTTCCAAACTGCCAGTTCTCTAACAGAAAACCACTGCTTACAGGCTTTTCCAAACTGCCAGTTCTCTAAACGAATATCGCTGCTTACAGGCATTTCCCATCTACCAGCTCTCTAGCAGAAAACCGCTGCTTACAGCCTTTTCCAAACTACCAGCTCTCTAACAGAAATCCGCTGCTGAAAGGCATTTCCAAACTGCCAGCTCTCTAGCAGAAAAAGGCTGCTTACTGGCTTTTTCAAACTACCAGCTATCTAACAGAAAACTGCTGCTTACAGGCTTTTCCAAACTGCCAGTTCACCAGCAGAAAACCGGTGCTTACAGGCTTTTCCAAACTGCCAGTTCTCTAGCAGAAAACCGCTGCTTACAGGCTATTCCAAACTGCCAGTTCTCTAACAGAAAACCACTGCTTATTGACTTTTCCAAACTGCCATTTCTCTATCAGAATATTGCTGATTACAGGCATTTCCCATCTACCAGCTCTCTAGCAGAAAACTGCTGCTTACAGGCTTTTCCATACTGCCAGTTCTCTAGCAGAAAATCGCCGCTAACAGGCTTTTGCAAAGTACCAGTTCTGTAACAGAAAACCGCTCCTTACAGGCTTTTCCAAACTGCCAGCTCTCTAACAGAAAATCGCTGCTTACAGGCATATTCAAACTGCCAGCTCTTTAACAGACAATCGCTGCTGACAGGCTTTTCCAAACTGCCAGTTCTCTAGCAGAAAACCGCTGCTTATAGGCATTTTGAAACGGCCAGCTCTTTACACAGATAATCGCTGCTTACAGGCTTTTCCAAACTGCCAGCTCTCTAACAGAATACCGCTGCTTATAGGCATTTCGAAATGGCCAGCACTTTACACAGATAATCGCTGCTTACAGGCTTTTCCAAACTACCAGCTCTCGAGCAGAAAAACGCTGCCTACAGGCTTTTCCAAACTGCCAGCTCTTTAATAGGAAACCGCTGCTTACAGGATTTTCCAAACTGTCAGCTGTCGATCAGAAAACCGTTGCTTAGAGGCTTTTCCAAACTGTCAGCTGTCTAGCAGAAAACCGCTGCTTACCGGCATTTCCAAACTGTCCGCTCTCTAACCGAAAACCGATGCTTACAGGCTTTTCCAAACTATCAGTTCTGTAACAGAAAACCGCTCCTTACAGGCTTTTTCTAACTGCCAGCTTTCTAAAAGATAACCACTGCTTACAGGCTTTATCAAACTACCAACTCTCCAGCAGAAAAGCGCTGCTTACAGGCTTTTCCAAAATGCTAGCTTTCTAATAGAAAATCGATTCTTACATGCTTTTCCAAACTGCCAGTTCTCTAACAGAAAATCGCTGCTTACAGGCTTTTCCAAACTGCCAGCTCGCTTACAGAATACCGCTGCTTACATGCTTTTCCAAACTGCCAGTTCTCTAACAGAATATCGTTGCTTACAGGCATTTCCCATCTACCAGCTCTCTAGCAGAAAACCGCTGCTTACAGGCTTTTCCAAACTACCAGCTCTCTATCAGAAAACCGCAGCTTAGAGGCTATTCTAAACTGCCAGCTCTCTAACAGAAAACCGCTGCTTACAGGCTTTTCCAAATGTCAGTTCTCTAACAGATAACCGCTGCTTACAGGCTTTTCCAAACTGCCAGTTGTCTAACAGAAAACCACTGCTTACAGGCTTTTCCGAATTGCCTGTTCTTTAACACAAAACCGCTGCTTACGGGCTTTTCCAGACCGTTAGTTCTCTAACAGAAAACCAATGCTTACTGGCTTTTCCAAACAGCCAGTTGTCTAACAGAAAACCGCTGCTTACAGGCTTTTCCAAACGGCCAGCTCCCTAACAGAAAACCGCTGCTTACAAGCTTTTCCAAACTGACAGTTCTCTAACAGAAAATCGCTGCTTACAGGCTTTTCCAAACTGCGAGCTCTCTTACAGAAAACCGCTGCTTACAGGCTTTTCCAAACTGACAGTTCTCTAACAGAAAATCGCTGCTTACAGGCTTTTCCAAACTGCGAGCTCTCTTACAGAAAACCGCTGCTTACAGGCTTTTATTAACTGCCAGTTTTCTAACAGAAAACCGCTGCTTACAGGCTTTTCCAAATTGCCAGTTCTCTAGAAGAAAACCGCTGCTTACAGGCTTTTCCAAACTGCCAGCTCTCTAGCAGAAAACCGCTGCTTACAGACTTTTCCAAACTGCCAGCTCTTTAATAGAAAACCGCTGCTTACAGGGTTTTCCAAACTGCCAGCTGTCGATCAGAAATCCGCTGCTTACAGGCATTTCCAAACTGTCAGCTCTCTAACCGAAAACCGATGCTCACAGGCTTTTCCAAACTATCCGTTCTGTAACAGAAAACCGCTCCTAATAGGCTTTTCCTAACTGCCAGCTCGCTAAAAGATAACCACTGCTTACAGGGTTTATCAAACTACCATCTCTCCAGCAGAAAACCGCTGCTTACAGGCTTTTCCAAACTGCCAGTTCTCCAGCAGAACATCGCTGCTTACAGGCTTTTCCAAACTGCCAGTTCTTAACAGAAAATCGCTGCTTACAGGCTTTTCCAAACTGCCATTTCTCTAACAGAAAACCGCTGCTTACAGGCTTTTCCAAACTACCAGCTCTCTAACAGAAAAGCGCTGCTTACAGGCATTTCCAAACTGCCAGCCCTCTAACAGAAAACCGATGCTCACAGGCTTTTCCAAACTATCAGTTCTGTAACAGAAAAACGCTCCGAACCGGCTTTTCCTAACTGCCAGCTCTCTAACAGAAAATCGCTGCTTACAGGCTTTTCCAAACTGCGAGTTCTCTAACAGAAAATCGCTACTTACAGGGTTTTCCAAACTGTCAGTTCTCTAAGAAATAATCGCTGCTTACATGCTTTTCCAAACTGCCAGCTCGCTTACAGAAAACCGCTGCTTACAGGCTTTTCCAAACTACCAGTTCTCTAACAGAAAACCGCTACATATAGGCATTTCGAAACAGCCAGTTCTTTAACAGATAATCGCTGCTTACAGGCTTTTCGAAACTGCCAGCTCTCCAGATGAAAACCGCTGCTTACAGGCTTTTTCAAACTGCCAGCTCTCTAACAGAAAACCGCTGCTTACAGGCTTTTCCAAACTGCCAGTTGTCTAGCAGAAAACCGCTGCTTACAGGCTTTTCCAAACTGCCAGTTCTCTAACAGAAAACCACTGCTTACAGGCTTTTCCAAACTGCCAGTTCTCTAAACGAATATCGCTGCTTACAGGCATTTCCCATCTACCAGCTCTCTAGCAGAAAACCGCTGCTTACAGCCTTTTCCAAACTACCAGCTCTCTAACAGAAATCCGCTGCTGAAAGGCATTTCCAAACTGCCAGCTCTCTAGCAGAAAAAGGCTGCTTACTGGCTTTTTCAAACTACCAGCTATCTAACAGAAAACTGCTGCTTACAGGCTTTTCCAAACTGCCAGTTCACCAGCAGAAAACCGGTGCTTACAGGCTTTTCCAAACTGCCAGTTCTCTAGCAGAAAACCGCTGCTTACAGGCTATTCCAAACTGCCAGTTCTCTAACAGAAAACCACTGCTTATTGACTTTTCCAAACTGCCATTTCTCTATCAGAATATTGCTGATTACAGGCATTTCCCATCTACCAGCTCTCTAGCAGAAAACTGCTGCTTACAGGCTTTTCCATACTGCCAGTTCTCTAGCAGAAAATCGCCGCTAACAGGCTTTTGCAAAGTACCAGTTCTGTAACAGAAAACCGCTCCTTACAGGCTTTTCCAAACTGCCAGCTCTCTAACAGAAAATCGCTGCTTACAGGCATATTCAAACTGCCAGCTCTTTAACAGACAATCGCTGCTGACAGGCTTTTCCAAACTGCCAGTTCTCTAGCAGAAAACCGCTGCTTATAGGCATTTTGAAACGGCCAGCTCTTTACACAGATAATCGCTGCTTACAGGCTTTTCCAAACTGCCAGCTCTCTAACAGAATACCGCTGCTTATAGGCATTTCGAAATGGCCAGCACTTTACACAGATAATCGCTGCTTACAGGCTTTTCCAAACTACCAGCTCTCGAGCAGAAAAACGCTGCCTACAGGCTTTTCCAAACTGCCAGCTCTTTAATAGGAAACCGCTGCTTACAGGATTTTCCAAACTGTCAGCTGTCGATCAGAAAACCGTTGCTTAGAGGCTTTTCCAAACTGTCAGCTGTCTAGCAGAAAACCGCTGCTTACCGGCATTTCCAAACTGTCCGCTCTCTAACCGAAAACCGATGCTTACAGGCTTTTCCAAACTATCAGTTCTGTAACAGAAAACCGCTCCTTACAGGCTTTTTCTAACTGCCAGCTTTCTAAAAGATAACCACTGCTTACAGGCTTTATCAAACTACCAACTCTCCAGCAGAAAAGCGCTGCTTACAGGCTTTTCCAAAATGCTAGCTTTCTAATAGAAAATCGATTCTTACATGCTTTTCCAAACTGCCAGTTCTCTAACAGAAAATCGCTGCTTACAGGCTTTTCCAAACTGCCAGCTCGCTTACAGAATACCGCTGCTTACATGCTTTTCCAAACTGCCAGTTCTCTAACAGAATATCGTTGCTTACAGGCATTTCCCATCTACCAGCTCTCTAGCAGAAAACCGCTGCTTACAGGCTTTTCCAAACTACCAGCTCTCTATCAGAAAACCGCAGCTTAGAGGCTATTCTAAACTGCCAGCTCTCTAACAGAAAACCGCTGCTTACAGGCTTTTCCAAATGTCAGTTCTCTAACAGATAACCGCTGCTTACAGGCTTTTCCAAACTGCCAGTTGTCTAACAGAAAACCACTGCTTACAGGCTTTTCCGAATTGCCTGTTCTTTAACACAAAACCGCTGCTTACGGGCTTTTCCAGACCGTTAGTTCTCTAACAGAAAACCAATGCTTACTGGCTTTTCCAAACAGCCAGTTGTCTAACAGAAAACCGCTGCTTACAGGCTTTTCCAAACGGCCAGCTCCCTAACAGAAAACCGCTGCTTACAAGCTTTTCCAAACTGACAGTTCTCTAACAGAAAATCGCTGCTTACAGGCTTTTCCAAACTGCGAGCTCTCTTACAGAAAACCGCTGCTTACAGGCTTTTCCAAACTGACAGTTCTCTAACAGAAAATCGCTGCTTACAGGCTTTTCCAAACTGCGAGCTCTCTTACAGAAAACCGCTGCTTACAGGCTTTTATTAACTGCCAGTTTTCTAACAGAAAACCGCTGCTTACAGGCTTTTCCAAATTGCCAGTTCTCTAGAAGAAAACCGCTGCTTACAGGCTTTTCCAAACTGCCAGCTCTCTAGCAGAAAACCGCTGCTTACAGACTTTTCCAAACTGCCAGCTCTTTAATAGAAAACCGCTGCTTACAGGGTTTTCCAAACTGCCAGCTGTCGATCAGAAATCCGCTGCTTACAGGCATTTCCAAACTGTCAGCTCTCTAACCGAAAACCGATGCTCACAGGCTTTTCCAAACTATCCGTTCTGTAACAGAAAACCGCTCCTAATAGGCTTTTCCTAACTGCCAGCTCGCTAAAAGATAACCACTGCTTACAGGGTTTATCAAACTACCATCTCTCCAGCAGAAAACCGCTGCTTACAGGCTTTTCCAAACTGCCAGTTCTCCAGCAGAACATCGCTGCTTACAGGCTTTTCCAAACTGCCAGTTCTTAACAGAAAATCGCTGCTTACAGGCTTTTCCAAACTGCCATTTCTCTAACAGAAAACCGCTGCTTACAGGCTTTTCCAAACTACCAGCTCTCTAACAGAAAAGCGCTGCTTACAGGCATTTCCAAACTGCCAGCCCTCTAACAGAAAACCGATGCTCACAGGCTTTTCCAAACTATCAGTTCTGTAACAGAAAAACGCTCCGAACCGGCTTTTCCTAACTGCCAGCTCTCTAACAGAAAATCGCTGCTTACAGGCTTTTCCAAACTGCGAGTTCTCTAACAGAAAATCGCTACTTACAGGGTTTTCCAAACTGTCAGTTCTCTAAGAAATAATCGCTGCTTACATGCTTTTCCAAACTGCCAGCTCGCTTACAGAAAACCGCTGCTTACAGGCTTTTCCAAACTACCAGTTCTCTAACAGAAAACCGCTACATATAGGCATTTCGAAACAGCCAGTTCTTTAACAGATAATCGCTGCTTACAGGCTTTTCGAAACTGCCAGCTCTCCAGATGAAAACCGCTGCTTACAGGCTTTTTCAAACTGCCAGCTCTCTAACAGAAAACCGCTGCTTACAGGCTTTTCCAAACTGCCAGTTGTCTAGCAGAAAACCGCTGCTTACAGGCTTTTCCAAACTGCCAGCTCTCTAGCAGAAAACCGCTGCTTACAGGCTTTTCCAAACTGCCAGTTGTCTAGCAGAAAACCGCTGCTTACAGGCTTTTCTAAACTGCCAGCTATCGAGCAGAAAACCGCTGCTTACAGGCTTTTCCAAACTGCCTGATCTCTAACAGAAAACCGCTGCTTAAAGGCTTTTCGAAACTGCCAGTTCTCTAACAGAAAACCGCTGCTTACAGGCTTTTCCAAACTTCCAGCTCTTTAACAGATAATCGCTGCTTACAGGCTTTTTCAAGCTGCCAGCTCTTTAACAGATAATCGCTGCTTACAGGCTTTTTCAAGCTGCCAGCTCTCTAGCTGAAAACCGCTGCTTACAGGCTTTTCCAAACTGCCAGTTTTCTAACAGAAAACCACTGTTTACCGGCTTTTCCATCCTGCCAGTTTTCTAACAGAAAACGGCTGCTTACAGCCTTTTCCAAACTGCCAGCTCTCTAACAGAAAACCGCTGCTTACAGGCTTTTCAAAACTGCCAGTTCTCTAGCAGAAAACCGCTGCTTACAGGCTTTTCCAAACTGCCAGTTCTCTAGCAGAAAACCGCTGCTTACAGGCTTTTCCACACTGCCAGTTGTCTAGCAGAAAACCGCTGTTTACAGGGTTTTCCAAACTGCCAGCTCTCCAACAGAAAACCGCTGCTTACAGGCATATTCAAACTGCCAGCTCTCTAACAGAATATCGCTGCTTACAGTCATGTTCAAGCTGCCAGCTTTCTAACAGAAAACAGCTGGTTGCAGGCTTTTCCAAACTGCCAATTCTCTAGCTGAAAACCGCTGCTTACAGGCTTTTCCAAACAGCCTGTAAAGTTACAGAAAACCGCTGCTTACAGGCTTTTCTAAACTGTCAGCCCACAAATAGAAAACCACTGCTTACAGGCTTTTCCAAACTGTCAACTCTCTAGCAGAAAACCGCTGCTTACAGGCTATTCCAAACTGCCAGTTCTCTAACAGAAAACCGCTGCTTACAGGCTATTCCAAACTGCCAGTTCTCTAACAGAAAGCCGCTGCATACAGGCTTTTCCAAATGTCGGTTCTCTAACAGATAACCGCTGCTTACAGGCTTTTCCAAACTGCCGGTTCTCTAACAGAAAACCACTGCTTACAGGCATTTTCAAACTGCCAGCTCTCTAACAGAAAACCACTGCTTACAGGCTTTTCCAAACTGCCAACTCTCTAACAGAAAACCGCTGCTTACAGGCATTTTCAAACTGCCAGCTCTCTAACAGAAAACCACTCCTTACAGGCTTTTCCAAAAGTCAGTTCTCTAACAGATAACCGCTGATAACAGGCTTTTCCAAACTGCCAGTTCTCTAACAGAATATCGCTGCTTACAGGCATTTCCCATCTTCCAGCTCTCTAGCAGAAAACCGCTGCTTACAGGCATTTCCAAACTGCCAGCTCTCTAACAGAAAACCGCTGCTTACAGTCATTTACAAACTACCAGCTCTTTAGCAGAAAACCGCTGCTTAGAGGCTTTTCCAAACTGCCAGCTCTCTAACAGAAAACCGCTGCTTACAGGCTTTTCTAAATGTCAGTTCTCTAACAGGTAACCGCTGCTTCCAGGCTTTTCAAAACTGCCTGTTATGTAACAGAAAACTGCTGCTTACAGGCTTTTCTAAACTGTCAGCACTCTAATAGAAAACCACTGCTTACAGGCTTTTTCAAACTAACAGCTCTCTAACAGAAAACCGCTGCTTACAGGCTTTACCATAATGCCAGTTCTCTAGCAGAAAACCGTTGCTACAGACTTTTCAAAACTGCCAGCTAACAGAAAACCGCTGCTTTGAGGCTTTCCTAAACTGTCAGCTATCGAGCAGAAATCCGCTGCTTACAGGCTTTACGAAACTGCCAGCTCTCTAAAAGAAAACCGCTGCTTAAAGGCTTTTCCAAACTGCCAGTTCTCTTTCAGCAAATCGCTGCTTAAAGGCTTTTCCAAACTGCCAGTTGTCTAGCAGATAACCGCTGCTTACAGGTTTTTCCAAACTGCCAGTTCTCTAGCAGAAAATCGCCGCAAACAGGCTTTTCCAAACTACCAGTTCTGTAACAGAAAACCGCTGCTTACAGGCTTTATCAAACTACCAGCTCTCCAGTAGAAAACCCCTGCTTACAGGCTTTTCTTAACTGCCAGTTCTCTAACAGAAAACAGCTGTTTAGAGGCTATTCCAAACTGTCAGCTCTCTAACAGAAAACCGCTGCTTACAGGCATATTCAAACTGCCAGCTCTCTAGCAGAAAACCGCTGCTTACAGGCTTTTCCAAACTGCCTGTTATGTAACAGAAACCCACTGCTTATAGGCTTTTCCAAACTGCCTGTTATGTAACAGAAAACCGCTGTTTAGAGGCTTTTCCAAATTGTCAGGCCTCTAATAGAAAACCGCTGCTTACAGGCTTTTCCAAAATGACAGTTCTCTAGCAGAAAACCGCTGCTTGCAGGCTTTTCCAAACTGCCTGTTATGTAACAGGCAACCGCTGCTTACAGGCTTTTCCAAACTGTCAGGCCTCTAATTGAAAACCACTGCTTACAGGCTTTTTCAAACTACCAGCTATCTAACAGAAAACTGCTGCTTACAGGCTTTTCCAAACTGCCAGCTCTCTAGCAGAAAACCGCTGCTTACAGGCATTTCCAAACTGCCAGTTCTCTAACAGAACACCGCTGCTTACAGCCTTTATCAAACTGCCAGTTCTCTAGCTGATAACCGCTGCTTACAGGCTTTTCCAAACTACCAGCTCTCTAACAGAAAACCGCTGCTTACAGGCTTTTCCAAACTACCAGCTCTCTAACAGAAAAGCGCTGCTTACAGGCATTTCCAAACTGCCAGCCCTCTAACAGAAAACCGATGCTCACAGGCTTTTCCAAACTATCAGTTCTGTAACAGAAAAACGCTCCGAACCGGCTTTTCCTAACTGCCAGCTCTCTAACAGAAAATCGCTGCTTACAGGCTTTTCCAAACTGCGAGTTCTCTAACAGAAAATCGCTACTTACAGGGTTTTCCAAACTGTCAGTTCTCTAAGAAATAATCGCTGCTTACATGCTTTTCCAAACTGCCAGCTCGCTTACAGAAAACCGCTGCTTACAGGCTTTTCCAAACTACCAGTTCTCTAACAGAAAACCGCTACATATAGGCATTTCGAAACAGCCAGTTCTTTAACAGATAATCGCTGCTTACAGGCTTTTCGAAACTGCCAGCTCTCCAGATGAAAACCGCTGCTTACAGGCTTTTTCAAACTGCCAGCTCTCTAACAGAAAACCGCTGCTTACAGGCTTTTCCAAACTGCCAGTTGTCTAGCAGAAAACCGCTGCTTACAGGCTTTTCCAAACTGCCAGCTCTCTAGCAGAAAACCGCTGCTTACAGGCTTTTCCAAACTGCCAGCTATCGAGCAGAAAACCGCTGCTTACAGGCTTTTCCAAACTGCCAGCTTTCTAAAAGAAAACCGCTGCTTAAAGGCTTTTCCAAACTGCCTGATCTCTAACAGAAAACCGCTGCTTAAAGGCTTTTCGAAACTGCCAGTTCTCTAACAGAAAACCGCTGCTTACAGGCTTTTCCAAACTTCCAGCTCTTTAACAGATAATCGCTGCTTACAGGCTTTTTCAAGCTGCCAGCTCTTTAACAGATAATCGCTGCTTACAGGCTTTTTCAAGCTGCCAGCTCTCTAGCTGAAAACCGCTGCTTACAGGCTTTTCCAAACTGCCAGTTTTCTAACAGAAAACCGCTGTTTACCGGCTTTTCCATCCTGCCAGTTTTCTAACAGAAAACGGCTGCTTACAGCCTTTTCCAAACTGCCAGCTCTCTAACAGAAAACCGCTGCTTACAGGCTTTTCAAAACTGCCAGTTCTCTAGCAGAAAACCGCTGCTTACAGGCTTTTCCAAACTGCCAGTTCTCTAGCAGAAAACCGCTGCTTACAGGCTTTTCCACACTGCCAGTTGTCTAGCAGAAAACCGCTGTTTACAGGGTTTTCCAAACTGCCAGCTCTCCAACAGAAAACCGCTGCTTACAGCCTTTTCGAAACTGACAGCTCTCTAACAGAAAACTGCTGCTTACAGGCATATTCAAACTGCCAGCTCTCTAACAGATAACCGCTGCTTACAGTCATTTACAAACTACCAGCTCTTTAGCAGAAAACCGCTGCTTAGAGGCTTTTCCAAACTGCCAGCTCTCTAACAGAAAACCGCTGCTTACAGGCTTTTCTAAATGTCAGTTCTCTAACAGGTAACCGCTGCTTCCAGGCTTTTCAAAACTGCCTGTTATGTAACAGAAAACTGCTGCTTACAGGCTTTTCTAAACTGTCAGCACTCTAATAGAAAACCACTGCTTACAGGCTTTTTCAAACTAACAGCTCTCTAACAGAAAACCGCTGCTTACAGGCTTTACCATAATGCCAGTTCTCTAGCAGAAAACCGTTGCTACAGACTTTTCAAAACTGCCAGCTAACAGAAAACCGCTGCTTTGAGGCTTTCCTAAACTGTCAGCTATCGAGCAGAAATCCGCTGCTTACAGGCTTTACGAAACTGCCAGCTCTCTAAAAGAAAACCGCTGCTTAAAGGCTTTTCCAAACTGCCAGTTCTCTTTCAGCAAATCGCTGCTTAAAGGCTTTTCCAAACTGCCAGTTGTCTAGCAGATAACCGCTGCTTACAGGTTTTTCCAAACTGCCAGTTCTCTAGCAGAAAATCGCCGCAAACAGGCTTTTCCAAACTACCAGTTCTGTAACAGAAAACCACTGCTTACAGGCTTTATCAAACTACCAGCTCTCCAGTAGAAAACCCCTGCTTACAGGCTTTTCTTAACTGCCAGTTCTCTAACAGAAAACAGCTGTTTAGAGGCTATTCCAAACTGTCAGCTCTCTAACAGAAAACCGCTGCTTACAGGCATATTCAAACTGCCAGCTCTCTAGCAGAAAACCGCTGCTTACAGGCTTTTCCAAACTGCCTGTTATGTAACAGAAAACCCCTGCTTACAGGCTTTTCTTAACTGCCAGTTCTCTAACAGAAAACAGCTGTTTAGAGGCTTTTCCAAACTGCCAGCTCTCTAACAGAAAACCGCTGCTTACAGTCTTTTCCAAACTGCCAGTTGTCCAACAGAAAACCCCTGCTTACAGGCTTTTCCCAATTGCCTGTTCTATATCACAAAACCGCTGCTTACAGGCTTTTCCAAGCTGCCAGTTGTCTAACAGAAAACCGCTGCTTACAGGCTTTATCAAACTACCAGCTCTCTAGCAGAAAACCGCTGCTTACAGGCATTTCCAAACTGCCAGTTCTCTAACAGAACACCGCTGCTTACAGCCTTTTCCAAACTGCCAGTTCTCTAGCTGATAACCGCTGCTTACAGGCTTTTCCAAACTACCAGCTCTCTAACAGAAAACCGCTGCTTACAGGCTTTTCCAAACTGCCAGCTCCCTAACAGAAAACTGCTGCTTACAGGCTTTTCTAAACTGTCAGCTCAGTAGCATAAAACCCCTGCTAACAGGCTTTTCTAAACTGTCAGCTCCCTCGCAGAAAAACGCTGCTAACAGGCTTTTCCTTAAATGCCAGTGGTCTAACATAAAACCACCGCTTACAGGCTTTTTCAAACTGCCAGTTGTCTAACAGAATATCGGGGCTTACAGGCATTTCCCATCTACCAGCTCTCTAACAGAAAACCGCTGCTTAGAGGCTTTTCCAAACTCCCAGTACTCTAATAGAAAACCACTGCTTACAGGCGTTTCCAAATGTCAGTTCTCTAACAGATAACCGCTGCTTACATGGTTTTCCAAACTGCCAGTTCTCTAACAGAAAACCACTGCTTACAGGCTTTTCCAAACTGCCAGTTCTCTAAACGAATATCGCTGCTTACAGGCATTTCCCATCTACCAGCTCTCTAGCAGAAAACCGCTGCTTGCAGGCTTTTCCAAACTGCCTGTTATGTAACAGGCAACCGCTGCTTACAGGCTTTTCCAAACTGTCAGGCCTCTAATTGAAAACCACTGCTTACAGGCTTTTTCAAACTACCAGCTATCTAACAGAAAACTGCTGCTTACAGGCTTTTCCAAACTGCCAGCTCTCTAGCAGAAAACCGCTGCTTACAGGCATTTCCAAACTGCCAGCTCTCTAACAGAAAATCGCTACTTAAAGGCTTATCCAAACTGCCAGCTCCCTAGCAGAAATCCGCTGCAAACAGGCTTTTCCATAAATGCCAGTGGTCTAACAGAAAACCATCGCTTACAGGCTTTTCCAAACTGCCAGTTGTCTAACAGAATATCGCTGCTTACAGGCATTTCCCATCTACCAGTACTCTAACAGAAAACCGCTGCGTATAGGCTTTTCCAAATATCAGTTCTCTAACAGATAACCGCTGCTTACAGGCTTTTCCAAACTGCCAGTTCTCTAACAGAAAACTGCTGCTAACAGGCTTTTCCAAACTGCCAGTTCTCTAACAGAATATCGCTGCTTACAGGCTTTTCCAAACTGCCAGTTCTCTAACAGAACACCGCTGCTTACAGCCTTTTCCAAACTGCCAGTTCTCTAGCTGATAACCGCTGCTTACAGGCTTTTCCAAACTACCAGCTCTCGAACAGAAAACCGCTGCTTACAGGCTTTTCCAAACTGCCAGCTCCCTAACAGAAAACTGCTGCTTACAGGCTTTTCTAAACTGTCAGCTCAGTAGCATAAAACCGCTGCTAACAGGCTTTTCTAAACTGTCAGCTCCCTCGCAGAAAAACGCTGCTAACAGGCTTTTCCTTAAATGCTAGTGGTCTAACATAAAACCACCGCTTACAGGCTTTTTCAAACTGCCAGTTGTCTAACAGAATATCGGGGCTTACAGGCATTTCCCATCTACCAGCTCTCTAACAGAAAACCGCTGCTTAGAGGCTTTTCCAAACTCCCAGTACTCTAATAGAAAACCACTGCTTACAGGCGTTTCCAAATGTCAGTTCTCTAACAGATAACCGCTGCTTACATGGTTTTCCAAACTGCCAGTTCTCTAACAGAAAACCACTGCTTACAGGCTTTTCCATACTGCCAGTTCTCTAGCAGAAAATCGCCGCTAACAGGCTTTTGCAAAGTACCAGTTCTGTAACAGAAAACCGCTCCTTACAGGCTTTTCCAAACTGCCAGCTCTCTAAAAGATAACCGCTGCTTAAAGGATTTATCAAACTACCAACTCACCTGCAGGAAACCGCTGCTTACAGGCATTTCCAAACTGCCAGCTCTCGAACAGAAAATCGCTGCTTCCAGACTTTTCCAAATTGCCAGTTCTCTAACAGAAAATCGCTGCATACAGGCTTTTCTTAACTGCGAGGTCTCTAACAGAAAACAGCTGCTTTAAGCTTTTCCAAACTGCCAGTTGTCTAACAGAAAACCGCTGCTTACAGGCTTTTCCAAACTGCCAGTTCTCTAGAAGAAAACCGCTGCTTACAGGCTTTATCAAACTACCAACTCTCCAGCAGAAAACAGCTGCTTACAGGCTTTTCCAAACTACCAGCTCTATAACAGAAAATCGCTGATTACAGGCTTTTCCAAACTGCCAATTCTCTAACAGAAAATCGTTGCTTACAGGCTTTTCCAAACTGCCAGCTCTCTTACAGTAAACCGCTGCTAACAGGCTTTTCTTAAATGCCGGTTTTCTAACAGAAAACAGTTGCTTAAAGGCTTTTCCAAACTGCCAGCTCTAACAGAAAACCGCTGTTTACAGGCTTTTCTTAACTGCCAGATTTCTAACAGAAAACAGCTGCTTAAAGGCTTTTCCAACCTGCCAGTTCTCTAACAGAAAACCGCTGCTTACAGGCTTTTCCAAACTGCCAGTTCTCTAGAAGAAAACCGCTGCTTACAGGCTTTATCAAACTACCAACTCTCCAGCAGAAAACAGCTGCTTACAGGCTTTTCCAAACTACCAGCTCTATAACAGAAAATCGCTGATTACAGGCTTTTCCAAACTGCCAATTCTCTAACAGAAAATCGTTGCTTACAGGCTTTTCCAAACTGCCAGCTCTCTTACAGTAAACCGCTGCTAACAGGCTTTTCTTAACTGCCAGTTTTCTAACAGAAAACAGTTGCTTAAAGGCTTTTCCAAACTGCCAGCTCTAACAGAAAACCGCTGTTTACAGGCTTTTCTTAACTGCCAGATTTCTAACAGAAAACAGCTGCTTAAAGGCTTTTCCAAACTGCCAGTTCTCTAACAGAAAACCGCTGCTCACAGGCTTTTCCAAACTGCCAGTTCTCTAGAAGAAAACTGCTGCTTACAGGCTTTTCCAAACTGCCAGTTGTCTAGCAGAAAACCGCTGCTTACAGGCATTTTCCAACTGCCAGCTCTCTAGAAGAAAACCGTTGCTTACAGGCTTTTCCAAACTATCAGCTCTTTAACAGAAAACCGCTGCTTACAGGCTTTTCGAAACTGCCAGCTCTGTAGCTGAAAACTGCTGCTTACAGGCTTTTCCAAACTGCCAGCTCTCTAACAGAAAACCGCTGCTTACAGGCATATTCAAACTCCCAGCTCTCTAACAGAATATCGCTGCTTACAGTCATTTTCAAACTGCCATCTCATTAACAGAAAACCGCTGCTTACAGGCTTTTCCAAACTGCCAGTTCTCTAGCAGAAAACCGCTGCTTACAGGCTTTTCCAAACTAACAGCTCTCTAGCAGAAAACCGCTGCTTACAGGTTTTTCCAAACTGCCAGTTCTCTAGCAGAATATCGCTGCTTACAGGCTTTTTCAAACGGCCAGATCTCTAACAGAAAACCGCTGCTTAAAAGCTTCTCCAAACTGGCCGTTCTCCACCTGAAAACCGCAGCTTACAGGATTTTTCAAACTGCCAGTTCTCTAGCGGAAAACCGCTGCTTACAGACTTTTGCAAACTGCCAGCCCTCTAACAGAAAACCGCTGCTTACAGACTTTTCCAAACTGCCAGTTCTCTAGCAGAGAACCGCTGCTGACAGGCTTTTCCAAACTGCCTGTTATGCAACAGAAAACCGCTGCTTACAGGCTTTCCTAAACTGCCAGTTCTCTAACAGAAAACAGCTGTTTAAAGGCTTTTCCAAACTGCCAGTTCTCTAGCAGAAAACCGCAGCTTACAGGCTTTTCCAAACTGCCAGTTCTCTAGCAGAAAACGCCTGCTTACAGGCTTTTCTAAACTGCCATCTCTCTAGCAGAAAACCGCTGCTTACAGGCTTTTCCAAACTGCCAGTTCTCTAGCAGAAAATCGCTGCTTACAGCCATTTCCAAACTGCCAGTACTTTAACAGAAAATGGTCGCTTACAGGCTTTTCCAAACTACCAGTTCTGTACCAGAAAACCGCTGCTAACAGGCTTTTCCAAACTGCCAGTTCTCTAGCAGAAAATCGCTGCTTACAGCCATTTCCAAACTGCCAGTACTTTAACAGAAAATGGTCGCTTACAGGCTTTTCCAAACTACCAGTTCTGTACCAGAAAACCGCTGCTAACAGGCTTTTCCAAACTCCGAGCTCCCTAGCAGAAAACCACTGCTTACAGGCAATTTCAAACTACCAGTTCTCTAGCAGAAAACCGCTGCTTACAGGCTTTTCCACACTGTCAGTTCTCTAGCAGAAAACCGCTGCTTACAGGCTTTTCCAAACTGCCAGTTCTCTAGCAGAAAACCGCTGCTTACAGGCTTTTCCAAACTGCCTGTTATGTAACAGAAAACCGCTGCTTACAGGCTTTTCCAAACTGCCTGTTATGTAACAGAAAACCGCTGCTTAGAGGCTTTTCCAAACTGCCAGTTCTCTAACAGAAAACCGCAGCTTACAGCCTTTTCCAAAATGACAGTTCTCTAGCAGAAAACCGCTGCTTGCAGGCTTTTCCAAAGTGCCTGTTACGTAACAGGCAACCGCTGCTTACATGCTTTTCCAAACTGCCAGTTCTCCAGCAGAAAACCGGTGCTTACAGGCATTTCCAAACTGCCAGCTCTCTAACAGAAAATCGCTACTTAAAGGCTTATCCAAACTGCCAGCTCCCTAGCAGAAATCCGCTGCAAACAGGCTTTTCCATAAATGCCAGTGGTCTAACAGAAAACCATCGCTTACAGGCTTTTCCAAACTGCCAGTTCTCTAACAGAAAACTGCTGCTAACAGGCTTTTCCAAACTGCCAGTTCTCTAACAGAATATCGCTGCTTACAGGCTTTTCCAAACTGCCAGTTCTCTAACAGAACACCGCTGCTTACAGCCTTTTCCAAACTACCAGCTCTCTAGCTGATAACCGCTGCTTACAGGCTTTTCCAAACTACCAGCTCTCGAACAGAAAACCGCTGCTTACAGGCTTTTCCAAACTGCCAGCTCCCTAACATAAAACCGCTGCTTACAGGCTTTTCTAAACTGTCAGCTCCCTCGCAGAAAAACACTGCTAACAGGCTTTTCCTTAAATGCCAGTGGTCTAACATAAAACCACCGCTTACAGGCTTTTTCAAACTGCCAGTTGTCTAACAGAATATCGGGGCTTACAGGCATTTCCCATCTACCAGCTCTCTAACAGAAAACCGCTGCTTAGAGGCTTTTCCAAACTCCCAGTACTCTAATAGAAAACCACTGCTTACAGGCGTTTCCAAATGTCAGTTCTCTAACAGATAACCGCTGCTTACATGGTTTTCCAAACTGCCAGTTCTCTAACAGAAAACCACTGCTTACAGGCTTTTCCAAACTGCCAGTTCTCTAAACGAATATCGCTGCTTACAGGCATTTCCCATCTACCAGCTCTCTAGCAGAAAACCGCTGCTTACAGGCTTTTCCAAACTGCCAGCTCTCTAACAGAAAAGCGCTGCTTACAGGCTTTTCCCATCACTAGCTCTCTTACAGAAAAGTGCTGCATAAATGCTTTTCCAAACTGCCAGCTAACAGAAAACCGCTGCTTAGAGCCATTTCCAAACTGCCAGTTCTCTCGCAGAAAAATGCTGCTTACAGGCTTTTCCAAACTACCAGCTCTCGAGCAGAAAACCGCTGCCTACAGGCTTTTCCAAACTGCCAGCTCTTTAATAGGAAACCGCTGCTTACAGGATTTTCCAAACTGTCAGCTGTCGATCAGAAAACCGTTGCTTAGAGGCTTTTCCAAACTGTCAGCTGTCTAGCAGAAAACCGCTGCTTACCGGCATTTCCAAACTGTCAGCTCTCTAACCGAAAACCGATGCTTACAGGCTTTTCCAAACTATCAGTTCTGTAACAGAAAACCGCTCCTTACAGGCTTTTTCTAACTGCCAGCTTTCTAAAAGATAACCACTGCTTACAGGCTTTATCAAACTACCAACTCTCCAGCAGAAAAGCGCTGCTTACAGGCTTTTCCAAAATGCTAGCTTTCTAATAGAAAATCGATTCTTACATGCTTTTCCAAACTGCCAGTTCTCTAACAGAAAATCGCTGCTTACAGGCTTTTCCAAACTGCCAGCTCGCTTACAGAATACCGCTGCTTACATGCTTTTCCAAACTGCCAGTTCTCTAACAGAATATCGTTGCTTACAGGCATTTCCCATCTACCAGCTCTCTAGCAGAAAACCGCTGCTTACAGGCTTTTCCAAACTACCAGCTCTCTATCAGAAAACCGCAGCTTAGAGGCTATTCTAAACTGCCAGCTCTCTAACAGAAAACCGCTGCTTACAGGCTTTTCCAAATGTCAGTTCTCTAACAGATAACCGCTGCTTACAGGCTTTTCCAAACTGCCAGTTGTCTAACAGAAAACCACTGCTTACAGGCTTTTCCGAATTGCCTGTTCTTTAACACAAAACCGCTGCTTACGGGCTTTTCCAGACCGTTAGTTCTCTAACAGAAAACCAATGCTTACTGGCTTTTCCAAACAGCCAGTTGTCTAACAGAAAACCGCTGCTTACAAGCTTTTCCAAACTGACAGTTCTCTAACAGAAAATCGCTGCTTACAGGCTTTTCCAAACTGCCAGTTCTCTAGAAGAAAACCGCTGCTTACAGGCTTTTCCAAACTGCCAGCTCTTTAATAGAAAACCGCTGCTTACAGGGTTTTCCAAACTGCCAGCTCTCGAGCAGAAAACCGCTGCTTACAGGCATTTCCAAACTGTCAGCTCTCTAACCGAAAACCGATGCTCACAGGCTTTTCCAAACTATCCGTTCTGTAACAGAAAACCGCTCCTAATAGGCTTTTCCTAACTGCCAGCTCGCTAAAAGATAACCACTGCTTACAGGGTTTATCAAACTACCATCTCTCCAGCAGAAAACCGCTGCTTACAGGCTTTTCCAAACTGCCAGTTCTCCAGCAGAACATCGCTGCTTACAGGCTTTTCCAAACTGCCAGTTCTTAACAGAAAATCGCTGCTTACAGGCTTTTCCAAACTGCCATTTCTCTAACAGAAAACCGCTGCTTACAGGCTTTTCCAAACTACCAGCTCTCTAACAGAAAAGCGCTGCTTACAGGCATTTCCAAACTGCCAGCCCTCTAACAGAAAACCGATGCTCACAGGCTTTTCCAAACTATCAGTTCTGTAACAGAAAAACGCTCCGAACCGGCTTTTCCTAACTGCCAGCTCTCTAACAGAAAATCGCTGCTTACAGGCTTTTCCAAACTGCGAGTTCTCTAACAGAAAATCGCTACTTACAGGGTTTTCCAAACTGTCAGTTCTCTAAGAAATAATCGCTGCTTACATGCTTTTCCAAACTGCCAGCTCGCTTACAGAAAACCGCTGCTTACAGGCTTTTCCAAACTACCAGTTCTCTAACAGAAAACCGCTACATATAGGCATTTCGAAACAGCCAGTTCTTTAACAGATAATCGCTGCTTACAGGCTTTTCGAAACTGCCAGCTCTCCAGATGAAAACCGCTGCTTACAGGCTTTTTCAAACTGCCAGCTCTCTAACAGAAAACCGCTGCTTACAGGCTTTTCCAAACTGCCAGTTGTCTAGCAGAAAACCGCTGCTTACAGGCTTTTCCAAACTGCCAGCTCTCTAGCAGAAAACCGCTGCTTACAGGCTTTTCCAAACTGCCAGCTATCGAGCAGAAAACCGCTGCTTACAGGCTTTTCCAAACTGCCAGCTTTCTAAAAGAAAACCGCTGCTTAAAGGCTTTTCCAAACTGCCTGATCTCTAACAGAAAACCGCTGCTTAAAGGCTTTTCGAAACTGCCAGTTCTCTAACAGAAAACCGCTGCTTACAGGCTTTTCCAAACTTCCAGCTCTTTAACAGATAATCGCTGCTTACAGGCTTTTTCAAGCTGCCAGCTCTTTAACAGATAATCGCTGCTTACAGGCTTTTTCAAGCTGCCAGCTCTCTAGCTGAAAACCGCTGCTTACAGGCTTTTCCAAACTGCCAGTTTTCTAACAGAAAACCGCTGTTTACCGGCTTTTCCATCCTGCCAGTTTTCTAACAGAAAACGGCTGCTTACAGCCTTTTCCAAACTGCCAGCTCTCTAACAGAAAACCGCTGCTTACAGGCTTTTCAAAACTGCCAGTTCTCTAGCAGAAAACCGCTGCTTACAGGCTTTTCCAAACTGCCAGTTCTCTAGCAGAAAACCGCTGCTTACAGGCTTTTCCACACTGCCAGTTGTCTAGCAGAAAACCGCTGTTTACAGGGTTTTCCAAACTGCCAGCTCTCCAACAGAAAACCGCTGCTTACAGCCTTTTCGAAACTGACAGCTCTCTAACAGAAAACCGCTGCTTACAGGCATATTCAAACTGCCAGCTCTCTAACAGAATATCGCTGCTTACAGTCATTTTCAAGCTGCCAGCTTTCTAACAGAAAACAGCTGGTTGCAGGCTTTTCCAAACTGCCAGTTCTCTAACAGAAAATCGCTGCTTACAGGCTTTTCCAAACTGCTAGTTCTGTAACAGAATATCGCTGCTTACAGGCATTTCTCATCTACCAGTTCTCTAGCAGAAAACCGCTGCTTACAGGCTTTTCCAAACGGCCAGCTCTCTAACAGAAAACCACTGATAACAGGCTTTTCCAAACTGCCAGTTCTCTAACAGAATATCGCTGCTTACAGGCATTTCCAAACTGCCAGCTCTCTAACAGATAACCGCTGCTTACAGTCATTTACAAACTACCAGCTCTTTAGCAGAAAACCGCTGCTTAGAGGCTTTTCCAAACTGCCAGCTCTCTAACAGAAAACCGCTGCTTACAGGCTTTTCTAAATGTCAGTTCTCTAACAGGTAACCGCTGCTTCCAGGCTTTTCAAAACTGCCTGTTATGTAACAGAAAACTGCTGCTTACAGGCTTTTCTAAACTGTCAGCACTCTAATAGAAAACCACTGCTTACAGGCTTTTTCAAACTAACAGCTCTCTAACAGAAAACCGCTGCTTACAGGCTTTACCATAATGCCAGTTCTCTAGCAGAAAACCGTTGCTACAGACTTTTCAAAACTGCCAGCTAACAGAAAACCGCTGCTTTGAGGCTTTCCTAAACTGTCAGCTATCGAGCAGAAATCCGCTGCTTACAGGCTTTACGAAACTGCCAGCTCTCTAAAAGAAAACCGCTGCTTAAAGGCTTTTCCAAACTGCCAGTTCTCTTTCAGCAAATCGCTGCTTAAAGGCTTTTCCAAACTGCCAGTTGTCTAGCAGATAACCGCTGCTTACAGGTTTTTCCAAACTGCCAGTTCTCTAGCAGAAAATCGCCGCAAACAGGCTTTTCCAAACTACCAGTTCTGTAACAGAAAACCACTGCTTACAGGCTTTATCAAACTACCAGCTCTCCAGTAGAAAACCCCTGCTTACAGGCTTTTCTTAACTGCCAGTTCTCTAACAGAAAACAGCTGTTTAGAGGCTATTCCAAACTGTCAGCTCTCTAACAGAAAACCGCTGCTTACAGGCATATTCAAACTGCCAGCTCTCTAGCAGAAAACCGCTGCTTACAGGCTTTTCCAAAATGCCTGTTATGTAACAGAAAACCCCTGCTTACAGGCTTTTCTTAACTGCCAGTTCTCTAACAGAAAACAGCTGTTTAGAGGCTTTTCCAAACTGCCAGCTCTCTAACAGAAAACCGCTGCTTACAGTCTTTTCCAAACTGCCAGTTGTCCAACAGAAAACCCCTGCTTACAGGCTTTTCCCAATTGCCTGTTCTATATCACAAAACCGCTGCTTACAGGCTTTTCCAAGCTGCCAGTTGTCTAACAGAAAACCGCTGCTTACAGGCTTTATCAAACTACCAGCTCTCTAGCAGAAAACCGCTGCTTACAGGCATTTCCAAACTGCCAGTTCTCTAACAGAACACCGCTGCTTACAGCCTTTTCCAAACTGCCAGTTCTCTAGCTGATAACCGCTGCTTACAGGCTTTTCCAAACTACCAGCTCTCTAACAGAAAACCGCTGCTTACAGGCTTTTCCAAACTGCCAGCTCCCTAACAGAAAACTGCTGCTTACAGGCTTTTCTAAACTGTCAGCTCAGTAGCATAAAACCGCTGCTAACAGGCTTTTCTAAACTGTCAGCTCCCTCGCAGAAAAACGCTGCTAACAGGCTTTTCCTTAAATGCCAGTGGTCTAACATAAAACCACCGCTTACAGGCTTTTTCAAACTGCCAGTTGTCTAACAGAATATCGGGGCTTACAGGCATTTCCCATCTACCAGCTCTCTAACAGAAAACCGCTGCTTAGAGGCTTTTCCAAACTCCCAGTACTCTAATAGAAAACCACTGCTTACAGGCGTTTCCAAATGTCAGTTCTCTAACAGATAACCGCTGCTTACATGGTTTTCCAAACTGCCAGTTCTCTAACAGAAAACCACTGCTTACAGGCTTTTCCAAACTGCCAGTTCTCTAAACGAATATCGCTGCTTACAGGCATTTCCCATCTACCAGCTCTCTAGCAGAAAACCGCTGCTTGCAGGCTTTTCCAAACTGCCTGTTATGTAACAGGCAACCGCTGCTTACAGGCTTTTCCAAACTGTCAGGCCTCTAATTGAAAACCACTGCTTACAGGCTTTTTCAAACTACCAGCTATCTAACAGAAAACCGCTGCTTACAGGCATTTCCAAACTGCCAGCTCTCTAACAGAAATCCGCTGCAAACAGGCTTTTCCATAAATGCCAGTGGTCTAACAGAAAACCATCGCTTACAGGCTTTTCCAAACTGCCAGTTGTCTAACAGAATATCGCTGCTTACAGGCATTTCCCATCTACCAGTACTCTAACAGAAAACCGCTGCGTATAGGCTTTTCCAAATATCAGTTCTCTAACAGATAACCGCTGCTTACAGGCTTTTCCAAACTGCCAGTTCTCTAACAGAAAACTGCTGCTAACAGGCTTTTCCAAACTGCCAGTTCTCTAACAGAATATCGCTGCTTACAGGCTTTTCCAAACTGCCAGTTCTCTAACAGAACACCGCTGCTTACAGCCTTTTCCAAACTGCCAGTTCTCTAGCTGATAACCGCTGCTTACAGGCTTTTCCAAACTACCAGCTCTCGAACAGAAAACCGCTGCTTACAGGCTTTTCCAAACTGCCAGCTCCCTAACAGAAAACTGCTGCTTACAGGCTTTTCTAAACTGTCAGCTCAGTAGCATAAAACCGCTGCTAACAGGCTTTTCTAAACTGTCAGCTCCCTCGCAGAAAAACGCTGCTAACAGGCTTTTCCTTAAATGCTAGTGGTCTAACATAAAACCACCGCTTACAGGCTTTTTCAAACTGCCAGTTGTCTAACAGAATATCGGGGCTTACAGGCATTTCCCATCTACCAGCTCTCTAACAGAAAACCGCTGCTTAGAGGCTTTTCCAAACTCCCAGTACTCTAATAGAAAACCACTGCTTACAGGCGTTTCCAAATGTCAGTTCTCTAACAGATAACCGCTGCTTACATGGTTTTCCAAACTGCCAGTTCTCTAACAGAAAACCACTGCTTACAGGCTTTTCCATACTGCCAGTTCTCTAGCAGAAAATCGCCGCTAACAGGCTTTTGCAAAGTACCAGTTCTGTAACAGAAAACCGCTCCTTACAGGCTTTTCCAAACTGCCAGCTCTCTAAAAGATAACCGCTGCTTAAAGGATTTATCAAACTACCAACTCACCTGCAGGAAACCGCTGCTTACAGGCATTTCCAAACTGCCAGCTCTCGAACAGAAAATCGCTGCTTCCAGACTTTTCCAAATTGCCAGTTCTCTAACAGAAAATCGCTGCATACAGGCTTTTCTTAACTGCGAGGTCTCTAACAGAAAACAGCTGCTTTAAGCTTTTCCAAACTGCCAGTTGTCTAACAGAAAACCGCTGCTTACAGGCTTTTCCAAACTGCCAGTTCTCTAGAAGAAAACCGCTGCTTACAGGCTTTATCAAACTACCAACTCTCCAGCAGAAAACAGCTGCTTACAGGCTTTTCCAAACTACCAGCTCTATAACAGAAAATCGCTGATTACAGGCTTTTCCAAACTGCCAATTCTCTAACAGAAAATCGTTGCTTACAGGCTTTTCCAAACTGCCAGCTCTCTTACAGTAAACCGCTGCTAACAGGCTTTTCTTAAATGCCGGTTTTCTAACAGAAAACAGTTGCTTAAAGGCTTTTCCAAACTGCCAGCTCTAACAGAAAACCGCTGTTTACAGGCTTTTCTTAACTGCCAGATTTCTAACAGAAAACAGCTGCTTAAAGGCTTTTCCAACCTGCCAGTTCTCTAACAGAAAACCGCTGCTTACAGGCTTTTCCAAACTGCCAGTTCTCTAGAAGAAAACCGCTGCTTACAGGCTTTATCAAACTACCAACTCTCCAGCAGAAAACAGCTGCTTACAGGCATTTTCCAACTGCCAGCTCTCTAGAAGAAAACCGTTGCTTACAGGCTTTTCCAAACTATCAGCTCTTTAACAGAAAACCGCTGCTTACAGGCTTTTCGAAACTGCCAGCTCTGTAGCTGAAAACTGCTGCTTACAGGCTTTTCCAAACTGCCAGCTCTCTAACAGAAAACCGCTGCTTACAGGCATATTCAAACTCCCAGCTCTCTAACAGAATATCGCTGCTTACAGTCATTTTCAAACTGCCATCTCATTAACAGAAAACCGCTGCTTACAGGCTTTTCCAAACTGCCAGTTCTCTAGCAGAAAACCGCTGCTTACAGGCTTTTCCAAACTAACAGCTCTCTAGCAGAAAACCGCTGCTTACAGGTTTTTCCAAACTGCCAGTTCTCTAGCAGAATATCGCTGCTTACAGGCTTTTTCAAACGGCCAGATCTCTAACAGAAAACCGCTGCTTAAAAGCTTCTCCAAACTGGCCGTTCTCCACCTGAAAACCGCAGCTTACAGGATTTTTCAAACTGCCAGTTCTCTAGCGGAAAACCGCTGCTTACAGACTTTTCCAAACTGCCAGCCCTCTAACAGAAAACCGCTGCTTACAGACTTTTCCAAACTGCCAGTTCTCTAGCAGAGAACCGCTGCTGACAGGCTTTTCCAAACTGCCTGTTATGCAACAGAAAACCGCTGCTTACAGGCTTTCCTAAACTGCCAGTTCTCTAACAGAAAACAGCTGTTTAAAGGCTTTTCCAAACTGCCAGTTCTCTAGCAGAAAACCGCAGCTTACAGGCTTTTCCAAACTGCCAGTTCTCTAGCAGAAAACGCCTGCTTACAGGCTTTTCTAAACTGCCATCTCTCTAGCAGAAAACCGCTGCTTACAGGCTTTTCCAAACTGCCAGTTCTCTAGCAGAAAATCGCTGCTTACAGCCATTTCCAAACTGCCAGTACTTTAACAGAAAATGGTCGCTTACAGGCTTTTCCAAACTACCAGTTCTGTACCAGAAAACCGCTGCTAACAGGCTTTTCCAAACTGCCAGTTCTCTAGCAGAAAATCGCTGCTTACAGCCATTTCCAAACTGCCAGTACTTTAACAGAAAATGGTCGCTTACAGGCTTTTCCAAACTCCGAGCTCCCTAGCAGAAAACCACTGCTTACAGGCAATTTCAAACTACCAGTTCTCTAGCAGAAAACCGCTGCTTACAGGCTTTTCCACACTGTCAGTTCTCTAGCAGAAAACCGCTGCTTACAGGCTTTTCCAAACTGCCAGTTCTCTAGCAGAAAACCGCTGCTTACAGGCTTTTCCAAACTGCCTGTTATGTAACAGAAAACCGCTGCTTACAGGCTTTTCCAAACTGCCTGTTATGTAACAGAAAACCGCTGCTTAGAGGCTTTTCCAAATTGTCAGGCCTCTAATAGAAAACCGCTGCTTACAGGCTTTTCCAAACTGCCAGTTCTCTAACAGAAAACCGCAGCTTACAGCCTTTTCCAAAATGACAGTTCTCTAGCAGAAAACCGCTGCTTGCAGGCTTTTCCAAAGTGCCTGTTACGTAACAGGCAACCGCTGCTTACATGCTTTTCCAAACTGCCAGTTCTCCAGCAGAAAACCGGTGCTTACAGGCATTTCCAAACTGCCAGCTCTCTAACAGAAAATCGCTACTTAAAGGCTTATCCAAACTGCCAGCTCCCTAGCAGAAATCCGCTGCAAACAGGCTTTTCCATAAATGCCAGTGGTCTAACAGAAAACCATCGCTTACAGGCTTTTCCAAACTGCCAGTTGTCTAACAGAATATCGCTGCTTACAGGCATTTCCCATCTACCAGTACTCTAACAGAAAACCGCTGCGTATAGGCTTTTCCAAATATCAGTTCTCTAACAGATAACCGCTGCTTACAGGCTTTTCCAAACTGCCAGTTCTCTAACAGAAAACTGCTGCTAACAGGCTTTTCCAAACTGCCAGTTCTCTAACAGAATATCGGGGCTTACAGGCATTTCCCATCTACCAGCTCTCTAACAGAAAACCGCTGCTTAGAGGCTTTTCCAAACTCCCAGTACTCTAATAGAAAACCACTGCTTACAGGCGTTTCCAAATGTCAGTTCTCTAACAGATAACCGCTGCTTACATGGTTTTCCAAACTGCCAGTTCTCTAACAGAAAACCACTGCTTACAGGCTTTTCCAAACTGCCAGTTCTCTAAACGAATATCGCTGCTTACAGGCATTTCCCATCTACCAGCTCTCTAGCAGAAAACCGCTGCTTACAGGCTTTTCCAAACTGCCAGCTCTCTAACAGAAAAGCGCTGCTTACAGGCTTTTCCCATCACTAGCTCTCTTACAGAAAAGTGCTGCATAAATGCTTTTCCAAACTGCCAGCTAACAGAAAACCGCTGCTTAGAGCCATTTCCAAACTGCCAGTTCTCTCGCAGAAAAATGCTGCTTACAGGCTTTTCCAAACTACCAGCTCTCGAGCAGAAAACCGCTGCCTACAGGCTTTTCCAAACTGCCAGCTCTTTAATAGGAAACCGCTGCTTACAGGATTTTCCAAACTGTCAGCTGTCGATCAGAAAACCGTTGCTTAGAGGCTTTTCCAAACTGTCAGCTGTCTAGCAGAAAACCGCTGCTTACCGGCATTTCCAAACTGTCAGCTCTCTAACCGAAAACCGATGCTTACAGGCTTTTCCAAACTATCAGTTCTGTAATAGAAAACCGCTCCTTACAGGCTTTTTCTAACTGCCAGCTTTCTAAAAGATAACCACTGCTTACAGGCTTTATCAAACTACCAACTCTCCAGCAGAAAAGCGCTGCTTACAGGCTTTTCCAAAATGCTAGCTTTCTAATAGAAAATCGATTCTTACATGCTTTTCCAAACTGCCAGTTCTCTAACAGAAAATCGCTGCTTACAGGCTTTTCCAAACTGCCAGCTCGCTTACAGAATACCGCTGCTTACATGCTTTTCCAAACTGCCAGTTCTCTAACAGAATATCGTTGCTTACAGGCATTTCCCATCTACCAGCTCTCTAGCAGAAAACCGCTGCTTACAGGCTTTTCCAAACTACCAGCTCTCTATCAGAAAACCGCAGCTTAGAGGCTATTCTAAACTGCCAGCTCTCTAACAGAAAACCGCTGCTTACAGGCTTTTCCAAATGTCAGTTCTCTAACAGATAACCGCTGCTTACAGGCTTTTCCAAACTGCCAGTTGTCTAACAGAAAACCACTGCTTACAGGCTTTTCCGAATTGCCTGTTCTTTAACACAAAACCGCTGCTTACGGGCTTTTCCAGACCGTTAGTTCTCTAACAGAAAACCAATGCTTACTGGCTTTTCCAAACAGCCAGTTGTCTAACAGAAAACCGCTGCTTACAAGCTTTTCCAAACTGACAGTTCTCTAACAGAAAATCGCTGCTTACAGGCTTTTCCAAACTGCCAGTTCTCTAGAAGAAAACCGCTGCTTACAGGCTTTTCCAAACTGCCAGCTCTTTAATAGAAAACCGCTGCTTACAGGGTTTTCCAAACTGCCAGCTCTCGAGCAGAAAACCGCTGCTTACAGGCATTTCCAAACTGTCAGCTCTCTAACCGAAAACCGATGCTCACAGGCTTTTCCAAACTATCCGTTCTGTAACAGAAAACCGCTCCTAATAGGCTTTTCCTAACTGCCAGCTCGCTAAAAGATAACCACTGCTTACAGGGTTTATCAAACTACCATCTCTCCAGCAGAAAACCGCTGCTTACAGGCTTTTCCAAACTGCCAGTTCTCCAGCAGAACATCGCTGCTTACAGGCTTTTCCAAACTGCCAGTTCTTAACAGAAAATCGCTGCTTACAGGCTTTTCCAAACTGCCATTTCTCTAACAGAAAACCGCTGCTTACAGGCTTTTCCAAACTACCAGCTCTCTAACAGAAAAGCGCTGCTTACAGGCATTTCCAAACTGCCAGCCCTCTAACAGAAAACCGATGCTCACAGGCTTTTCCAAACTATCAGTTCTGTAACAGAAAAACGCTCCGAACCGGCTTTTCCTAACTGCCAGCTCTCTAACAGAAAATCGCTGCTTACAGGCTTTTCCAAACTGCGAGTTCTCTAACAGAAAATCGCTACTTACAGGGTTTTCCAAACTGTCAGTTCTCTAAGAAATAATCGCTGCTTACATGCTTTTCCAAACTGCCAGCTCGCTTACAGAAAACCGCTGCTTACAGGCTTTTCCAAACTACCAGTTCTCTAACAGAAAACCGCTACATATAGGCATTTCGAAACAGCCAGTTCTTTAACAGATAATCGCTGCTTACAGGCTTTTCGAAACTGCCAGCTCTCCAGATGAAAACCGCTGCTTACAGGCTTTTTCAAACTGCCAGCTCTCTAACAGAAAACCGCTGCTTACAGGCTTTTCCAAACTGCCAGTTGTCTAGCAGAAAACCGCTGCTTACAGGCTTTTCCAAACTGCCAGCTCTCTAGCAGAAAACCGCTGCTTACAGGCTTTTCCAAACTGCCAGCTATCGAGCAGAAAACCGCTGCTTACAGGCTTTTCCAAACTGCCAGCTTTCTAAAAGAAAACCGCTGCTTAAAGGCTTTTCCAAACTGCCTGATCTCTAACAGAAAACCGCTGCTTAAAGGCTTTTCGAAACTGCCAGTTCTCTAACAGAAAACCGCTGCTTACAGGCTTTTCCAAACTTCCAGCTCTTTAACAGATAATCGCTGCTTACAGGCTTTTTCAAGCTGCCAGCTCTTTAACAGATAATCGCTGCTTACAGGCTTTTTCAAGCTGCCAGCTCTCTAGCTGAAAACCGCTGCTTACAGGCTTTTCCAAACTGCCAGTTTTCTAACAGAAAACCGCTGTTTACCGGCTTTTCCATCCTGCCAGTTTTCTAACAGAAAACGGCTGCTTACAGCCTTTTCCAAACTGCCAGCTCTCTAACAGAAAACCGCTGCTTACAGGCTTTTCAAAACTGCCAGTTCTCTAGCAGAAAACCGCTGCTTACAGGCTTTTCCAAACTGCCAGTTCTCTAGCAGAAAACCGCTGCTTACAGGCTTTTCCACACTGCCAGTTGTCTAGCAGAAAACCGCTGTTTACAGGGTTTTCCAAACTGCCAGCTCTCCAACAGAAAACCGCTGCTTACAGCCTTTTCGAAACTGACAGCTCTCTAACAGAAAACCGCTGCTTACAGGCATATTCAAACTGCCAGCTCTCTAACAGAATATCGCTGCTTACAGTCATTTTCAAGCTGCCAGCTTTCTAACAGAAAACAGCTGGTTGCAGGCTTTTCCAAACTGCCAGTTCTCTAACAGAAAATCGCTGCTTACAGGCTTTTCCAAACTGCTAGTTCTGTAACAGAATATCGCTGCTTACAGGCATTTCTCATCTACCAGTTCTCTAGCAGAAAACCGCTGCTTACAGGCTTTTCCAAACGGCCAGCTCTCTAACAGAAAACCACTGATAACAGGCTTTTCCAAACTGCCAGTTCTCTAACAGAATATCGCTGCTTACAGGCATTTCCAAACTGCCAGCTCTCTAACAGATAACCGCTGCTTACAGTCATTTACAAACTACCAGCTCTTTAGCAGAAAACCGCTGCTTAGAGGCTTTTCCAAACTGCCAGCTCTCTAACAGAAAACCGCTGCTTACAGGCTTTTCTAAATGTCAGTTCTCTAACAGGTAACCGCTGCTTCCAGGCTTTTCAAAACTGCCTGTTATGTAACAGAAAACTGCTGCTTACAGGCTTTTCTAAACTGTCAGCACTCTAATAGAAAACCACTGCTTACAGGCTTTTTCAAACTAACAGCTCTCTAACAGAAAACCGCTGCTTACAGGCTTTACCATAATGCCAGTTCTCTAGCAGAAAACCGTTGCTACAGACTTTTCAAAACTGCCAGCTAACAGAAAACCGCTGCTTTGAGGCTTTCCTAAACTGTCAGCTATCGAGCAGAAATCCGCTGCTTACAGGCTTTACGAAACTGCCAGCTCTCTAAAAGAAAACCGCTGCTTAAAGGCTTTTCCAAACTGCCAGTTCTCTTTCAGCAAATCGCTGCTTAAAGGCTTTTCCAAACTGCCAGTTGTCTAGCAGATAACCGCTGCTTACAGGTTTTTCCAAACTGCCAGTTCTCTAGCAGAAAATCGCCGCAAACAGGCTTTTCCAAACTACCAGTTCTGTAACAGAAAACCACTGCTTACAGGCTTTATCAAACTACCAGCTCTCCAGTAGAAAACCCCTGCTTACAGGCTTTTCTTAACTGCCAGTTCTCTAACAGAAAACAGCTGTTTAGAGGCTATTCCAAACTGTCAGCTCTCTAACAGAAAACCGCTGCTTACAGGCATATTCAAACTGCCAGCTCTCTAGCAGAAAACCGCTGCTTACAGGCTTTTCCAAACTGCCTGTTATGTAACAGAAAACCCCTGCTTACAGGCTTTTCTTAACTGCCAGTTCTCTAACAGAAAACAGCTGTTTAGAGGCTTTTCCAAACTGCCAGCTCTCTAACAGAAAACCGCTGCTTACAGTCTTTTCCAAACTGCCAGTTGTCCAACAGAAAACCCCTGCTTACAGGCTTTTCCCAATTGCCTGTTCTATATCACAAAACCGCTGCTTACAGGCTTTTCCAAGCTGCCAGTTGTCTAACAGAAAACCGCTGCTTACAGGCTTTATCAAACTACCAACTCTCCAGCAGAAAACCGCTGCTTACAGGCTTTTCCAAACTGCCAGCTCTCTAACAGAAAATCGCTGTTTACAGGCTTTTCAAAACTGCCAGTTCTCTAACAGAAAATCGCTGCTTACAGGCTTTTCCAAACTGCCAGCTCTCTTACAGAAAACCGCTGCTTACAGTCTTTTCTTAACTGCCAGTTTTCTAACAGAAAACAGCTGCTTAAAGGCTTTTCCAAACTGCCAGTTCTCTAACAGAAAACCGCTGCTTACAGGCTTTTCCAAACTGCCAGTTCTCTAGAAGAAAACCGCTGCTTACAGGCTTTTCCAAACTGCCAGCTCTCTAACAGAAAACCGCTGCTTACAGGCTTTTACAAACTGTCAGTTCTCTAGAAGATAACCGCTGCTTAAAGGCTTTTGCAAACTGCCAGCTCTCTAACAGAAAACCGCTGCTTACAGGCATTTTCAAACTGCCAGCTCTCTAAAAGAAAAGCGCTGCTTACAGGCTTTTCCAAACTGCCAGCTCTCTAACAGAAAAGCGCTGCTTACATGCATTTTCAAAATGCCAGTTCTCTAGCAGAAAACCGCTGCTTACAGGCTTTTCCAAACTGCCTGTTAAGTAACAGAAAACCGCTGCTTACAGGCTTTTCCAAATGTCAGTTCTCTAACAGAAAACCGCTGCTTACAGGCTTTTGCAACTGCCAGTTCTCTAACAGAAAACCGCTGCTTACAGGGTTTTCCAAACTGCCAGCTCTCTAACAGAAAACAGCTGCTTACAGGCTTTACCATACTGCCAGCCCTCTTGCAGAAAAGCATTGCTTACAGGATTTTTCAAACTGCCAGCTCTCTAACAGAAAACCGCTCCTTCCAGGCTTTTCCTAACTGCCAGGTCTCTAAAAGATAACCACTGCTTACAGGCTATATCAAACTACCAACTCTCCAGCAGAAAAACGCTGCTTACAGGCTTTTGCAAACTGCCAGCTCTCTAACAGAAAACCGCTGCTTACAGCCATTTTCAAACTGCCCGCTCTCTTGCAGAAAACCGTTGCTTACAGGCTTTTTCAAACTGCCAGTTCTCTGGCAGAAAACCGCTGCTTACAGGCTTTTCTAAACTGCCAGTTCTCTAGCACAAAACCGCTGCTTATAGACTTTTCGAAACTGCCAGCTCTCTAGATGAAAACTGCTGCTTACAGGCTTTTCCAAACTGCCAGCTCTCTAACCGAAAAGCGCTGCTTACATGCATTTTCAAAATGCCAGTTCTCTAGCAGAAAACCGGTGCTTACAGGCTTTTCCAAACTGCCTGTTAAGTAACAGAAAACCGCTGCTTACAGGCTTTTTCTAAACTGTCAGCCCACTAATAGAAAACCGCTGCTTAGAGGCTTTTTCAAACTGCCAGCTCTCTAACAGAAAACAGCTGCTTACAGGCTTTTCCAAACTGCCAGCTCTCTAAAAGATAACCACTGCTCACAGGCTTTATCAAACTACCAACTCTCCAGCAGAAAACCGCTGCTTACAGGCTTTTGCAAACTGCCAGCTCTCTAACAGAAAACCGCTGCTTACAGGCTTTTCAAAACTACCTGCTATCTTACAGAAAACCGCTGCTTACAGGCTCTTCTTAACTGCTAGTTTACTAGCAGAAAACAACGGCTTAAAAGCTTTTCCAAACTGCCAGGTCTCTAACAGAAAACTGCTGCTTTCAGGATTTTCCAAACTGCCAGTTCTCTAGCAGAAAACCGCTGCTTATAGACTTTTCGAAACTGCCAGCTCTCTAGATGAAAACTGCTCCTTACATGCATTTTCAAAATGCCAGTTCTCTAGCAGAAAACCGCTGCTTACAGGCTTTTCCAAACTGCCTGTTATGTAACAGAAAACCGCTGCTTACAGGCTTTTTCTAAAGTCTCAGCCCACTAATAGAAAACCGCTGCTTACAGGCTTTTCCAAACTGCCTGTTATGTAACAGAAAACCGCTGCTTAGAGGCTTTTCCAAATTGTCAGGCCTCTAATAGAAAATCGCTGCTTACAGGCTTTTCTTAACTGCCAGTTTACTAGCAGAAAACAACTGCTTAAAAGCTTTTCCAAACTGCCAGTTCTGTGACAGAAAACCGCTGCTTACAGCCTTTTCCAAGCTGCCAGTTCACTAACAGAAAACCGCTGCTTACAGGCTTTATCAAACTACCAACTCTCCAGCAGAAAAACGCTGCGTACAGGCTTTTCCAAACTGCCAGCTCTCTTACAGAAAACCGCTGCTTACAGGCTTTTCTTAACTGCCAGTTTACTAGCAGAAAACAACTGCTTAAAAGCTTTTCCAAACTTTCAGCTCTCTAACAGAAAACCGCTGCTTACAGGATTTTCCAAACTGCCAGTTCTCTAAAAGAAAATCGCTACTAACAGGCTTTTTAAAACTGCCAGTTGTCTAGCAGAAAATCGCTGCTTAAAGGCTTTTCCAAACCGCCAGTTCTCTAACAGAAAACCGCTGCTTACAGGCATTTTCAAACTGCCAGCTCTCTAACAGAAAACCGCTGCTTACAGGCATTTTCAAACTGCCAGCTCTCTAACAGAAAACCGCTGCTTACAGGTTTTTCGAAACTGCCAGTTCTCTAGCAGAAAACCGCTGCTTACAGGCTTTTCCAAACTGCCAGCTCTGGAGAAGAAAACCGGTGCTTACAGCCTTTTCCATACTGCCTGTTATGTAAAAGAAAACTGCTGCGTACAGGCTTTTCCAAACTGTCAGCCCTCTAATAGAAAACCGCTGCTTACAGGCATCTACCAGCTCTCTAACAGAAAACCGCTGCTTACAGGCTTTTCCAAATGTCAGTTCTCTAACAGAAAACCGCTGCTTACAGGCTTTTCCAAATTGCCAGTTTTCTAACAGAAAACCACTGCTTACTGGCTTTTCGAAACTGCCAGTTTTCTAATAGAAAACCGCTCCTAAACAGCCTTTTCCAAACTGCCAGTTCTGTAACAGAATATCGCTGTTTACAGGCATTTCCCATCTACCAGCTCTAGCAGAAAACCGCTGCTTACAGGCTTTTCCAAACTGCCAGCTCTCTAACAGAAAACCGCTGCTTACAGGCTTTTCCAAACTGCCAGTTCTCTAACAGAAAACTGCTGCTTACAGGCTTTTCCAAATTGCCAGCTCTCTAACAGAAAACCGCTGCTTACAGGCTTTTCCAAACTGTCTGTTATGTAACAGAAAACCGCTGCTTACAGGCTTTTCCAAACTGCCAGCTCTCTAACAGAAAACCGCTGCTTACAGGCTTTACCATACTGCCAGCCCTCTAGCAGAAATGCGTTGCTTACAGGCTTTTCCAAACTACCAGTTCTGTAACAGAAAACCGCTCCTTCCAGGCTTTTCCTAACTGCCAGCTCTCTAAAAGATAACCACTGCTTACAGGCTTTATCAAACTACCAACTCTCCAGCAGAAAAACGCTGCTTACAGGCTTTTCCAACCTGCCAGCTCTCTAACAGAAAACCACTGCTTACAGGCTTTTCCAAACTACCAGTTCTGTAACAGAAAACCGCTCCTTCCAGGCTTTTCCTAACTGCCAGCTCTCTAAAAGATAACCACTGCTTACAGGCTTTATCAAACTACCAACTCTCCAGCAGAAAACCGCTGCTTACAGCCTTTTGCAAACTCCCAGCTCTCTAACAGAAAAGCGCTGTTTACAGGCATTTTCAAACTGCCAGCTCTCTAACAGAAAACCGCTGCTTACAGGCTTTTCCAAACTTCCAGCTCTCGAGAAGAAAACCGCTGCTTACAGCCTTTTCCATACTGCCTGTTATGTAACAGAAAACTGCTGCGTACAGGCTTTTCCAAACTGTCAGCCCTCTAATAGAAAACAACTGCTTACAAGCTTTTCCAAATGTCAGTTCTCTAACAGATAACCGCTGCTTACAGGCTTTTCCAAACTGCCAGTTTTCTAACAGAAAACCACTGCATACAGGCTTATCCAAACTGCCAGTTTTCTAACAGAAAAACGCTGCTAACAGGCTTTTCCAAACTGCCAGTTCTCTAAAAGTAAACCGCTGCTTACTGGCTTTTCCAAACTGCCAGCTCTCTAACAGAAAACCACTGCTTACAGGCTTTTCCAATCTGAAAGTTGTCTAACAGAAAACCACTGCTTACAGGATTTTCCCAGTTGCCTGTTCTGTATCACAAAACAGCTGCTTAAAGGCTTCTCCAGACTGTTAGTTCTCTAACAGAAAACCGCTGCTTACCGGCTTTTCCAAACTGCCAGTTCTCTCGCAGAATACCGCTGCTTACAGCCTTTTCCAAACTGCCTGTTATGTAACAGAAAACCGCTGCTTACAACCTTTTCCAAACTGCCTGTTATGTAACAGAAAACCGCTGCGTACAGGCTTTTCCAAACTGTCAGCCCTGTAATAGAAAACCGCTGCTTACCGGCATTTCCCATCTACGAACTCTAGCAGAAAACCGCTGCTTACAGGGGTTTCCAAACTGCCAGCTCTCTAACAGAAAACCGCTGCTTAGAGGCTGTTCCAAACTGCCAGTTCTCTAAGAGATAACCGCTGCTTAAAGGCTTTTCCAAACTGCCAGCTCTCTAACAGAAAACCGCTGCTTACAGGGTTTTCCAAACTTCCAGCTCTTTAACAGAATACCGCTGCTTACAGGCTTTTCTTAACTGCCAGTTTTCTAACAGAAAACAGCTGCTTACAGGCTTTTCCAAACTGCCAGTTTTCTAACAGAAAACAGCTGCTTACAGGCTTTTCCAAACTGCCAGTTCTCTAACTGAAAACCGCTGCTTACAGGCTTTTCCAAACTGCCAGCTGTCTAAAAGACAACCACTGCTTACAGGCTTTATCAAACTACCAACTCTCCAGCAGAAAAACGCTGCTTACAGGCTTTTCCAAACTGCCAGTTTACTAGCACAAAACAACTGCTTAAAGGCTTTTCCAAACTGCCAGTTTACTAGCAGAAAACAACTGCTTACAGGCTTTTCCCAACTGCCAGCTCTCTAGCATAAAACCGCTGCTTACAGGCTTTTACAAACTGTCAGCCTTTTATAGAAAACCGCTGCTTACAGGTATTTCGCATCTACCAGCTCTAGCAGAAAGCCGCTGCTTACAGGCTTTTCCAAACTGCCAGTTCTCTAACAGAAAACCGCTGCTCAAAGGCTTTTCCAAACTGCCAGTTCTCTAACAGAAAACAGCTGCTTAAAGGCTTTTCCAAACTGCGAGCTCTCTAACAGCAAACCGTTGCTTACAGGCTTTTCCAAACTGCCAGTTCTCTAAAAGAAAATCGCTGCTTACAGGCTTTTCCAAACTGCCAGTTGTCTAGCAGAAAACCGCTGCTTACAAGCTTTTCCAAACTGCCAGCTTTCTAACAGAAAACCGGTGCTTAAAGGCTTTTCCAAACTGCCAGCTCTCTAACAGAAAAGCGCTGCTTACAGAGTTTTCCAAACTTCCAGCTCTTTAACAGAAAACCGCTGCTTACAGGCATTTTCAAACTGCCAGCTCTCTAACAGGAAACCGCTGCTTACAGTCATTTTCAAACTGCCAGCTCTCTAGCAGAAGACCGTTGCTTACAGGCTTTTCCAAACTGCCAGTTCTTTAGCAGAAAAACGCTGCTTACAGGCATTTTCAAACTGCCAGCTCTCTAGCAGAAGACCGTTGCTTACAGGCTTTTCCAAACTGCCAGTTCTCTAGCAGAAAACCGCTGCTTACAGGCTTTTCCAAACTGTCAGCTCTCGAGAAGAAAACCGCTGCTTACAGCCTTTTCCAAACTGCCTGTTATGTAACAGAAAACTGCTGCGTACAGGCTTTTCCAAACTGTCAGCCCTCTAATAGAAAACCACTGCTTACAGGCATTTCCCATCTACCAGCTCTCTAGCAGAAAACCGCTGCTTACAGGCTTTTCCAAACTGCCAGCTCTCTAACAGAAAACCGCTGCTTACAGGCTTTTCCAAACTGCCAGCTCTCTAACAGAAAACCGCTGCGTACAGGCTTTTCCAAATGTCAGTTCTCTAACAGATAACCGCTGCTTACAGGCTTTTCCAAACTGCCAGTTCTCTAACAGATAACCACTGCTTAGAGGCTTTTCCAAACTGCCAGTTTTCTAACAGAAAACCGCTGCTAACAGGCTTTTCCATACTGCCAGTTCTGTAACAGAATATCGCTGCTTACAGGCATTTCCCATCTACCAGCTCTCTAGCAGAAATCCACTGCTTACAGGCTTTTCCAAACTACCAGCTCTCTAGCAGAAAACCGCTGCTTACAGCCTTTTCCAAACTGCCAGCTCCGCAACTGAAAACCGCTGCTTAGAGGCTTTTCCAAATTGCCAGCTCTCTAACAGAAAACCGCTGCTTACAGGGTTTTCCAAACTTCCAGCTCTTTAACAGAAAACCGCTGCTTACAGACTTTTGCAAACGGCCAGCTCTCTAACAGAAAACCGCTGCTTACAGGCATTTTCAAACTGCCAGCTCTCTAACAGGAAACCGCTGCTTACAGTTATTTTCAAACTGCCAGCTCTCTAGCAGAAGACCGTTGCTTACAGGCTTTTCCAAACTGCCAGTTCTGTAACAGAATATCGCTGCTTACAGGCATTTCCCACCTACCAGCTCTCTAGCAGAAATCCACTGCTTACAGGCTTTTCCAAACCCTCAGCTCTCGGGCAGAAAACCGCTGCTTACAGGCTTTTCCAAACTACCAGCTCTCAAGAAGAAAACCGCTGCTTACAGCCTTTACCAAACTGCCTGTTATGTAACAGAAAACTGCTGCGTACAGGCTTTTCCAAACTGCCAGCTCTCTAACAGAAAACCGCTGCTTACAGGCTTTTCCAAACTGCCAGCTCTCTAACAGAAAACCGCTGCTTACAGGCTTTTTCAAACTGCCAGCTCTCTAACAGAAAACAGCTGCTTTAAGGCTTTACCATACTGCCAGCCCTCTTGCAGAAAAGCGTTGCTTACCGGATTTTTCAAACTGCCAGCTCTCTAACAGAAAACTGCTGCTTACAAACTTTACCATACTGCCCGCCCTCTAGCAGAAATGCGTTGCTTACAGGCTATTCCAAACTACCAGTTCTGCAACAGAAAACCGCTCCTTCCATGCTTTTCCTAACTGCCAGCTCTCTAAAAGATAACTACTGCTTACAGGCTTTATCAAACTACCAACTCTCCAGCAGAAAAACGCTGCTTACAGGCTTTTCCAAACTGCCAGTTCTCTAAAAGTAAACCGCTGCTTACAGGCTTTTCCAAACTGCCAGCTCTCTAACAGAAAACCACTGCTTACAGGCTTTTCCAATCTGAAAGTTGTCTAACAGAAAACCACTGCTTACAGGATTTTCCCAGTTGCCTGTTCTGTATCACAAAACAGCTGCTTAAAGGCTTCTCCAGACTGTTAGTTCTCTAACAGAAAACCGCTGCTTACCGGCTTTTCCAAACTGCCAGTTCTCTCGCAGAATACCGCTGCTTACAGCCTTTTCCAAACTGCCTGTTATGTAACAGAAAACCGCTGCTTACAACCTTTTCCAAACTGCCTGTTATGTAACAGAAAACCGCTGCGTACAGGCTTGTCCAAACTGTCAGCCCTGCAATAGAAAACCGCTGCTTACCGGCATTTCCCATCTACGAACTCTAGCAGAAAACCGCTGCTTACAGGGGTTTCCAAACTGCCAGCTCTCTAACAGAAAACCGCTGCTTAGAGGCTGTTCCAAACTGCCAGTTCTCTAAGAGATAACCGCTGCTTAAAGGCTTTTCCAAACTGCCAGCTCTCTAACAGAAAACCGCTGCTTACAGGGTTTTCCAAACTTCCAGCTCTTTAACAGAATACCGCTGCTTACAGGCTTTTCTTAACTGCCAGTTTTCTAACAGAAAACAGCTGCTTACAGGCTTTTCCAAACTGCCAGTTTTCTAACAGAAAACAGCTGCTTACAGGCTTTTCCAAACTGCCAGTTCTCTAACTGAAAACCGCTGCTTACAGGCTTTTCCAAACTGCCAGCTCTCTAAAAGACAACCACTGCTTACAGGCTTTATCAAACTACCAACTCTCCAGCAGAAAAACGCTGCTTACAGGCTTTTCCAAACTGCCAGTTTACTAGCAGAAAACAACTGCTTAAAGACTTTTCCAAACTGCCAGCTCTCTAACAGAAAACCGCTGCTTACAGGCTTTTCCAAACTGCCTGTTTTCTAACAGAAAACAGCTGCTTAAAGGCTTTTCCAAACTGCCAGTTCTCTAACAGAAAACCGCTGCTTACAGGCTTTTCCCAACTGCCAGCTCTCTAGCATAAAACCGCTGCTTACAGGCTTTTACAAACTGTCAGCCTTTTATAGAAAACCGCTGCTTACAGGTATTTCGCATCTACCAGCTCTAGAAGAAAGCCGCTGCTTACAGGCTTTTCCAAACTGCCAGCTCTCTAACAGAAAACCGCTGCTCAAAGGCTTTTCCAAACTGCCAGTTCTCTAACAGAAAACAGCTGCTTAAAGGCTTTTCCAAACTGCGAGCTCTCTAACAGCAAACCGTTGCTTACAGGCTTTTCCAAACTGCCAGTTCTCTAAAAGAAAATCGCTGCTTACAGGCTTTTCCAAACTGCCAGTTGTCTAGCAGAAAACCGCTGCTTACAAGCTTTTCCAAACTGCCAGCTTTCTAACAGAAAACCGGTGCTTAAAGGCTTTTCCAAACTGCCAGCTCTCTAACAGAAAAGCGCTGCTTACAGAGTTTTCCAAACTTCCAGCTCTTTAACAGAAAACCGCTGCTTACAGGCATTTTCAAACTGCCAGCTCTCTAACAGGAAACCGCTGCTTACAGGCTTTTCCAAACTGCCAGTTCTCTTGCAGAAAAACGTTGCTTACAGGCATTTTCAAACTGCCAGCTCTCTAGCAGAAGATCGTTGCTTACAGGCTTTTCCAAACTGCCAGTTCTCTAGCAGAAAACCGCTGCTTACAGGCTTTTCCAAACTGTCAGCTCTCGAGAAGAAAACCGCTGCTTACAGCCTTTTCCAAACTGCCTGTTATGTAACAGAAAACTGCTGCGTACAGGCTTTTCCAAACTGTCAGCCCTCTAACAGAAAACCACTGCTTACAGGCATTTCCCATCTACCAGCTCTCTAGCAGAAAACTGCTGCTTACAGGCTTTTCCAAACTGCCAGCTCTCTAACAGAAAACCGCTGCTTACAGGCTTTTCCAAACTGCCAGCTCTCTAACAGAAAACCGCTGCTTACAGGCTTTTCCAAATATCAGTTCTCTAACAGATAACCGCTGCTTACAGGCTTTTCCAAACTGCCAGTTCTCTAACAGATAACCACTGCTTAGAGGCTTTTCCAAACTGCCAGTTTTCTAACAGAAAACCGCTGCTAACAGGCTTATCCATACTGCCAGTTCTGTAACAGAATATCGCTGCTAACAGGCATTTCCCATCTACCAGCTCTCTAGCAGAAATCCACTGCTTACAGGCTTTTCCAAACTACCAGCTCTCTAGCAGAAAACCGCTGCTTACAGGCTTTTCCAAACTGCCAGCTCTCTAATGAAAACCGCTGCTTAGAGGCTTTTCCAAATTGCCAGCTCTCTAACAGAAAACCGCTGCTTACAGGGTTTTCCAAACTTCCAGCTCTTTAACAGAAAACCGCTGCTTACAGACTTTTGCAAACGGCCAGCTCTCTAACAGAAAACCGCTGCTTACAGGCATTTTCAAACTGCCAGCTCTCTAACAGGAAACCGCTGCTTACAGGCATTTTCAAACTGCCAGCTCTCTAGCAGAAGACCGTTGCTTACAGGCTTTTCCAAACTGCCAGTTCTGTAACAGAATATCGCTGCTTACAGGCATTTCCCACCTACCAGCTCTCTAGCAGAAATCCACTGCTGACAGGCTTTTCCAAACCCTCAGCTCTCGGGCAGAAAACCGCTGCTTACAGGCTTTTCCAAACTACCAGCTCTCGAGAAGAAAACCGCTGCTTACAGCCTTTACCAAACTGCCTGTTATGTAACAGAAAACTGCTGCGTACAGGCTTTTCCAAACTGCCAGCTCTCTAACAGAAAACCGCTGCTTACAGGCTTTTCCAAACTGCCAGCTCTCTAACAGAAAACCGCTGCTTACAGGCTTTTTCAAACTGCCAGCTCTCTAACAGAAAACAGCTGCTTTAAGGCTTTACCATACTGCCAGCCCTCTTGCAGAAAAGCGTTGCTTACCGGATTTTTCAAACTGCCAGCTCTCTAACAGAAAACTGCTGCTTACAAACTTTACCATACTGCCAGCCCTCTAGCAGAAATGCGTTGCTTACAGGCTATTCCAAACTACCAGTTCTGCAACAGAAAACCGCTCCTTCCATGCTTTTCCTAACTGCCAGCTCTCTAAAAGATAACTACTGCTTACAGGCTTTATCAAACTACCAACTCTCCAGCAGAAAAACGCTGCTTACAGGCTTTTCCAAACTGCCAGCTCTCTAGCAGAAAACCGCTGCTTACAGGCTTTTCCAAACTACCAGCTCTCTAACAGAAACCCGCTGCTTACAGGCTTTTCCAAACTGCTAGCTCTATCATAGAAAACCGCTGCTTAGAGGCTTTTCCAAATTGCCAGCTCTCTAACAGAAAACCACTGCTTACAGGCTTTTCCAATCTGAAAGTTGTCTAACAGAAAACCACTGCTTACAGCCTTTCCCAGTTGCCTGTTCTGTATCACAAAACCGCTGCTTAAAGGCTTTTCCAAACTGTTAGTTCTCTAACAGAAAACCGCTGCTTACCGGCTTTTCCAAACTGCCAGTTCTCTCGCAGAAAACCGCTGCTTACAGCCTTTTCCAAACTGCCTGTTATGTAACTGATAACCGCTGCGTACACGCTTTTCCAAACTGTCAGCCCTCTAATAGAAAACCGCTGCTTACCGGCATTTCCCATCTACCAGCTCTCTAGCAGAAAACCGCTGCTTACAGGCTTTTCCAAACTGCCAGCTCTCTAACAGAAAACCGCTGCTTAGAGGCTTTTCCAAACTGCCAGTCCTCTAACAGAAAACCGCTGCTTACAGGCTTTTCCAAATGTCAATTCTCTAACAGATAACCGCTGCTTAAAGGCTTTTCTAAACTGCCAGTTCCCCTACAGAAAACCACTGCTTACAGGCTTTTCCAAACTGCCAGTTTTCTTACAAAATACCGCTGCTAACAGGCTTTTCAAAACTGCTAATTCAGTAACAGAATATCGCTGCTTACAGGCATTTCCCATCTACCAGCTCACTAGCAGAAAACCGCTGCTTACTGGCTTTTCCAAACTGCCAGTTCTCTAACAGAATACCGCTGCTTACAGGCTTTTCCAAACTGCCAGTTCTCTAAAAGAAAATCGCTGCTTACAGGCTTTTCCAAACTGCCAGTTGTCTAGCAGAAAACCGCTGCTTACAGGCTTTTCCAAACTGCCAGCTCTCTAACAGAAAACCGGTGCTTACAGGATTTTCAAACTGCCAGCTCTCTAACAGGAAACCGCTACTTACAGGCTTTTCCAAACTGTCAGCTCTCGAGAAGAAAACCGCTGCTTACAGCCTTTTCCAAACTGCCTGTTATGTAACAGAAAACTGCTGCGTACAGGCTTTTCCAAACTGTCAGCCCTCTAACAGAAAACCGCTGCTTACATGCATTTCCCACGTACCAGCTCTCTAGCAGAAAACCGCTGCTTACAGGCTTTTCCAAACTGCCAGCTCTCTAACAGAAAACCGCTGCTTACAGGCTTTTCCAAACTGCCAGTTCTCTAACAGAAAACAGCTGCTTAAAGGCTTTTCCAAACTGCGAGCTCTCTAACAGCAAACCGTTGCTTACAGGCTTTTCCAAACTGCCAGTTCTCTAAAAGAAAATCGCTGCTTACAAGCTTTTCCAAACTGCCAGCTTTCTAACTGAAAACCGGTGCTTAAAGGCTTTTCCAAACTGCCAGCTCTCTAACAGAAAAGCGCTGCTTACAGAGTTTTCCAAACTTCCAGCTCTTTAACAGAAAACCGCTGCTTACAGGCATTTTCAAACTGCCAGCTCTCTAACAGGAAACCGCTGCTTACAGTCATTTTCAAACTGCCAGCTCTCTAGCAGAAGACCGTTGCTTACAGGCTTTTCCAAACTGCCAGTTCTCTAGCAGAAAACCGCTGCTTACAGGCATTTCCAAACTGCCAGCTCTCGAGCAGAAAACCGCTGCTTACAGGCTTTTCCAAACTGTCAGCTCTCGAGAAGAAAACCGCTGCTTACAGCCTTTTCCAAACTGCCTGTTATGTAACAGAAAACTGCTGCGTACAGGCTTTTCCAAACTGTCAGCCCTCTAACAGAAAACCACTGCTTACAGGCATTTCCCATCTACCAGCTCTCTAACAGAAAACCGCTGCTTACAGGCTTTTCCAAACTGCCAGCTCTCTAACAGAAAACCGCTGCTTACAGGCTTTTCCAAATGTCAGTTCTCTAACAGATAACCGCTGCTTACAGGCTTTTCCAAACTGCCAGTTCTCTAACAGATAACCACTGCTTAGAGGCTTTTCCAAACTGCCAGTTTTCTAACAGAAAACCGCTGCTAACAGGCTTTTCCATACTGCCAGTTCTGTAACAGAATATCGCTGCTTACAGGCATTTCCCATCTACCAGCTCTCTAGCAGAAATCCACTGCTTACAGGCTTTTCCAAACTACCAGCTCTCTAGCAGAAAACCGCTGCTTACAGCCTTTTCCAAACTGCCAGCTCCGCAACTGAAAACCGCTGCTTAGAGGCTTTTCCAAATTGCCAGCTCTCTAACAGAAAACCGCTGCTTACAGGGTTTTCCAAACTTCCAGCTCTTTAACAGAAAACCGCTGCTTACAGACTTTTGCAAACGGCCAGCTCTCTAACAGAAAACCGCTGCTTACAGGCATTTTCAAACTGCCAGCTCTCTAACAGGAAACCGCTGCTTACAGTTATTTTCAAACTGCCAGCTCTCTAGCAGAAGACCGTTGCTTACAGGCTTTGCCAAACTGCCAGTTCTCTATCAGAATATCGCTGATTACAGGCATTTCCCATCTACCAGCTCTCTAGCAGAAAACTGCTGCTTACAGGCTTTTCCATACTGCCAGTTCTCTAGCAGAAAATCGCCGCTAACAGGCTTTTGCAAAGTACCAGTTCTGTAACAGAAAACCGCTCCTTACAGGCTTTTCCAAACTGCCAGCTCTCTAACAGAAAATCGCTGCTTACAGGCATATTCAAACTGCCAGCTCTTTAACAGACAATCGCTGCTGACAGGCTTTTCCAAACTGCCAGTTCTCTAGCAGAAAACCGCTGCTTATAGGCATTTCGAAACGGCCAGCTCTTTACACAGATAATCGCTGCTTACAGGCTTTTCCAAACTGCCAGCTCTCTAACAGAATACCGCTGCTTATAGGCATTTCGAAATGGCCAGCACTTTACACAGATAATCGCTGCTTACAGGCTTTTCCAAACTACCAGCTCTCGAGCAGAAAAACGCTGCCTACAGGCTTTTCCAAACTGCCAGCTCTTTAATAGGAAACCGCTGCTTACAGGATTTTCCAAACTGTCAGCTGTCGATCAGAAAACCGTTGCTTAGAGGCTTTTCCAAACTGTCAGCTGTCTAGCAGAAAACCGCTGCTTACCGGCATTTCCAAACTGTCAGCTCTCTAACCGAAAACCGATGCTTACAGGCTTTTCCAAACTATCAGTTCTGTAACAGAAAACCGCTCCTTACAGGCTTTTCCTAACTGCCAGCTTTCTAAAAGATAACCACTGCTTACAGGCTTTATCAAACTACCAACTCTCCAGCAGAAAAGCGCTGCTTACAGGCTTTTCCAAAATGCTAGCTTTCTAATAGAAAATCGATTCTTACATGCTTTTCCAAACTGCCAGTTCTCTAACAGAAAATCGCTGCTTACAGGCTTTTCCAAACTGCCAGCTCGCTTACAGAATACCGCTGCTTACATGCTTTTCCAAACTGCCAGTTCTCTAACAGAATATCGTTGCTTACAGGCATTTCCCATCTACCAGCTCTCTTGCAGAAAACCGCTGCTTACAGGCTTTTCCAAACTACCAGCTCTCTATCAGAAAACCGCAGCTTAGAGGCTATTCTAAACTGCCAGCTCTCTAACAGAAAACCGCTGCTTACAGGCTTTTCCAAATGTCAGTTCTCTAACAGATAACCGCTGCTTACAGGCTTTTCCAAACTGCCAGTTGTCTAACAGAAAACCACTGCTTACAGGCTTTTCCGAATTGCCTGTTCTTTAACACAAAACCGCTGCTTACGGGCATTTCCAAACTGCCAGCCCTCTAACAGAAAACCGATGCTCACAGGCTTTTCCAAACTATCAGTTCTGTAACAGAAAAACGCTCCGAACCGGCTTTTCCTAACTGCCAGCTCTCTAACAGAAAATCGCTGCTTACAGGCTTTTCCAAACTGCGAGTTCTCTAACAGAAAATCGCTACTTACAGGGTTTTCCAAACTGTCAGTTCTCTAAGAAATAATCGCTGCTTACGTGCTTTTCCAAACTGCCAGCTCGCTTACAGAAAACCGCTGCTTACAGGCTTTTCCAAACTACCAGATCTCTAACAGAAAACCGCTACATATAGGCATTTCGAAACAGCCAGTTCTTTAACAGATAATCGCTGCTTACAGGCTTTTCGAAACTGCCAGCTCTCCAGATGAAAACCGCTGCTTACAGGCTTTTTCAAACTGCCAGCTCTCTAACAGAAAACCGCTGCTTACAGGCTTTTCCAAACTGCCAGTTGTCTAGCAGAAAACCGCTGCTTACAGGCTTTTCCAAACTGCCAGCTCTCTAACAGAAAACCGCTCCTTCCAGGCTTTTCCTAACTGCCAGGTCTCTAAAAGATAACCACTGCTTACAGGCTATATCAAACTACCAACTCTCCAGCAGAAAAACGCTGCTTACAGGCTTTTGCAAACTGCCAGCTCTCTAACAGAAAACCGCTGCTTACAGCCATTTTCAAACTGCCCGCTCTCTTGCAGAAAACCGTTGCTTACAGGCTTTTTCAAACTGCCAGTTCTCTAACCGAAAAGCGCTGCTTACATGCATTTTCAAAATGCCAGTTCTCTAGCAGAAAACCGGTGCTTACAGGCTTTTCCAAACTGCCTGTTAAGTAACAGAAAACCACTGCTTACAGGCTTTTTCTAAACTGTCAGCCCACTAATAGAAAACCGCTGCTTAGAGGCTTTTTCAAACTGCCAGCTCTCTAACAGAAAACAGCTGCTTACAGGCTTTACCATACTGCCAGCTATTTAGCAGAAAACCGCTGCTTACAGGCTTTTCCAAACTGCCAGCTCTCTAAAAGATAACCACTGCTCACAGGCTTTATCAAACTACCAACTCTCCAGCAGAAAACCGCTGCTTACAGGCTTTTGCAAACTGCCAGCTCTCTAACAGAAAATCGCTGCTTACAGGCTTTTCTTAACTGCCAGATTACTAGCAGAAAACAACTGCTTAAAAGCTTTTCCAAACTGCCAGCTCTCTAACAGAAAACCGCTGCTTACAGGCTTTTCAAAACTACCTGCTATCTTACAGAAAACCGCTGCTTACAGGCTCTTCTTAACTGCTAGTTTACTAGCAGAAAACAACGGCTTAAAAGCTTTTCCAAACTGCCAGGTCTCTAACAGAAAACTGCTGCTTTCAGGATTTTCCAAACTGCCAGTTCTCTAGCAGAGAACCGCTGCTTATAGACTTTTCGAAACTGCCAGCTCTCTAGATGAAAACTGCTGCTTACATGCATTTTCAAAATGCCAGTTCTCTAGCAGAAAACCGCTGCTTACAGGCTTTTCCAAACTGCCTGTTATGTAACAGAAAACCGCTGCTTACAGGCTTTTTCTAAAGTCTCAGCCCACTAATAGAAAACCGCTGCTTACAGGCTTTTCCAAACTGCCTGTTATGTAACAGAAAACCGCTGCTTAGAGGCTTTTCCAAATTGTCAGGCCTCTAATAGAAAATCGCTGCTTACAGGCTTTTCTTAACTGCCAGTTTACTAGCAGAAAACAACTGCTTAAAAGCTTTTCCAAACTGCCAGTTCTGTGACAGAAAACCGCTGCTTACAGCCTTTTCCAAGCTGCCAGTTCACTAACAGAAAACCGCTGCTTACAGGCTTTATCAAACTACCAACTCTCCAGCAGAAAAACGCTGCGTACAGGCTTTTCCAAACTGCCAGCTCTCTTACAGAAAACCGCTGCTTACAGGCTTTTCTTAACTGCCAGTTTACTAGCAGAAAACAACTGCTTAAAAGCTTTTCCAAACTTTCAGCTCTCTAACAGAAAACCGCTGCTTACAGGATTTTCCAAACTGCCAGTTCTCTAAAAGAAAATCGCTGCTAACAGGCTTTTTAAAACTGCCAGTTGTCTAGCAGAAAATCGCTGCTTAAAGGCTTTTCCAAACTGCCAGTTCTCTAACAGAAAACCGCTGCTTACAGGCATTTTCAAACTGCCAGCTCTCTAACAGAAAACCGCTGCTTACAGGCATTTTCAAACTGCCAGCTCTCTAACAGAAAACCGCTGCTTACAGGTTTTTCGAAACTGCCAGTTCTCTAGCAGAAAACCGCTGCTTACAGGCTTTTCCAAACTGCCAGCTCTGGAGAAGAAAACCGGTGCTTACAGCCTTTTCCATACTGCCTGTTATGTAAAAGAAAACTGCTGCGTACAGGCTTTTCCAAACTGTCAGCCCTCTAATAGAAAACCGCTGCTTACAGGCATCTACCAGCTCTCTAACAGAAAACCGCTGCTTACTGGCTTTTCCAAACTGCCAGTTTTCTAATAGAAAACCGCTCCTAAACAGCCTTTTCCAAACTGCCAGTTCTGTAACAGAATATCGCTGTTTACAGGCATTTCCCATCTACCAGCTCTCTAGCAGAAATCCACTGCTTACAGGCTTTTCCAAACTACCAGCTCTCTAACAGAAAACCGCTGCTTACAGGCTTTTCCAAACTACCAGCTCTCTAACAGAAAACCGCTGCTTACAGGCTTTTCCAAACTGTCAGCCCTCTAATATAAAACCGCTGCTTACCGGCATTTCCCATCTACCAGCTCTAGCAGAAAACCGCTGCTTACAGGCTTTTCCAAACTACCAGCTCTCTAACAGAAAACCGCTGCTTACAGGCTTTTCCAAACTGCCAGCTCTCTAACAGAAAACCGCTGCCTAGAGGCTTTTCCAAACTGCCAGCTCTCTAACAGAAAACCGCTGCTTACAGGCTTTTCCAAACTGCCAGTTCTCTAACAGAAAACTGCTGCTTACAGGCTTTTCCAAATTGCCAGCTCTCTAACAGAAAACCGCTGCTTACAGGCTTTTCCAAACTGTCTGTTATGTAACAGAAAACCGCTGCTTACAGGCTTTTTCAAACTGCCAGCCCTCTTGCAGAAAAGCGTTGCTTACAGGATTTTTCAAACTGCCAGCTCTCTAACAGAAAACCGCTGCTTACAGGCTTTACCATACTGCCAGCCCTCTAGCAGAAATGCGTTGCTTACAGGCTTTTCCAAACTACCAGTTCTGTAACAGAAAATCGCTCCTTCCAGGCTTTTCCTAACTGCCAGCTCTCTAAAAGATAACCACTGCTTACAGGCTTTATCAAACTACCAACTCTCCAGCAGAAAAACGCTGCTTACAGGCTTTTCCAAACTGCCAGCTCTCTAACAGAAAACCACTGCTTACAGGCTTTTCCAAACTACCAGTTCTGTAACAGAAAACCGCTCCTTCCAGGCTTTTCCTAACTGCCAGCTCTCTAAAAGATAACCACTGCTTACAGGCTTTATCAAACTACCAACTCTCCAGCAGAAAACCGCTGCTTACTGCCTTTTGCAAACTCCCAGCTCTCTAACAGAAAAGCGCTGTTTACAGGCATTTTCAAACTGCCAGCTCTCTAACAGAAAACCGCTGCTTACAGGCATTTTCAAACTGCCAGCTCTCTAGCAGAAAACCGTAGCTTACAGGCTTTTCCAAACTGCCAGCTCTCGAGCAGAAAACCGCTGCTTACAGGCTTTTCCAAACTTCCAGCTCTCGAGAAGAAAACCGCTGCTTACAGCCTTTTCCATACTGCCTGTTATGTAACAGAAAACTGCTGCGTACAGGCTTTTCCAAACTGTCAGCCCTCTAATAGAAAACAACTGCTTACAAGCTTTTCCAAATGTCAGTTCTCTAACAGATAACCGCTGCTTACAGGCTTTTCCAAACTGCCAGTTTTCTAACAGAAAACCACTGCATACAGGCTTATCCAAACTGCCAGTTTTCTAACAGAAAAACGCTGCTAACAGGCTTTTCCAAACTGCCAGTTCTCTAAAAGTAAACCGCTGCTTACAGGCTTTTCCAAACTGCCAGCTCTCTAACAGAAAACCACTGCTTACAGGCTTTTCCAATCTGAAAGTTGTCTAACAGAAAACCACTGCTTACAGGATTTTTCCAGTTGCCTGTTCTGTATCACAAAACAGCTGCTTAAAGGCTTCTCCAGACTGTTAGTTCTCTAACAGAAAACCGCTGCTTACCGGCTTTTCCAAACTGCCAGTTCTCTCGCAGAATACCGCTGCTTACAGCCTTTTCCAAACTGCCTGTTATGTAACAGAAAACCGCTGCTTACAACCTTTTCCAAACTGCCTGTTATGTAACAGAAAACCGCTGCGTACAGGCTTTTCCAAACTGTCAGCCCTGTAATAGAAAACCGCTGCTTACCGGCATTTCCCATCTACGAACTATAGCAGAAAACCGCTGCTTACAGGGGTTTCCAAACTGCCAGCTCTCTAACAGAAAACCGCTGCTTAGAGGCTGTTCCAAACTGCCAGTTCTCTAAGAGATAACCGCTGCTTAAAGGCTTTTCCAAACTGCCAGCTCTCTAACAGAAAACCGCTGCTTACAGGGTTTTCCAAACTTCCAGCTCTTTAACAGAATACCGCTGCTTACAGGCTTTTCTTAACTGCCAGTTTTCTAACAGAAAACAGCTGCTTACAGGCTTTTCCAAACTGCCAGTTCTCTAACTGAAAACCGCTGCTTACAGGCTTTTCCAAACTGCCAGCTCTCTAAAAGACAACCACTGCTTACAGGCTTTATCAAACTACCAACTCTCCAGCAGAAAAACGCTGCTTACAGGCTTTTCCAAACTGCCAGTTTACTAGCAGAAAACAACTGCTTAAAGACTTTTCCAAACTGCCAGCTCTCTAACAGAAAACCGCTGTTACAGGCTTTTCCAAACTGCCAGTTCTCTAACAGAAAACAGCTGCTTAAAGGCTTTTCCAAACTGCCAGTTCTCTAACAGAAAACCGCTGCTTACAGGCTTTTCCCAACTGCCAGCTCTCTAGCATAAAACCGCTGCTTACAGGCTTTTACAAACTGTCAGCCTTTTATAGAAAACCGCTGCTTACAGGTATTTCGCATCTACCAGCTCTAGCAGAAAGTCGCTGCTTACAGGCTTTTCCAAACTGCCAGTTCTCTAACAGAAAACCGCTGCTCAAAGGCTTTTCCAAACTGCCAGTTCTCTAACAGAAAACAGCTGCTTAAAGGCTTTTCCAAACTGCGAGCTCTCTAACAGCAAACCGTTGCTTACAGGCTTTTCCAAACTGCCAGTTCTCTAAAAGAAAATCGCTGCTTACAGGCTTTTCCAAACTGCCAGTTGTCTAGCAGAAAACCGCTGCTTACAAGCTTTTCCAAACTGCCAGCTTTCTAACAGAAAACCGGTGCTTAAAGGCTTTTCCAAACTGCCAGCTCTCTAACAGAAAAGCGCTGCTTACAGAGTTTTCCAAACTTCCAGCTCTTTAACAGAAAACCGCTGCTTACAGGCATTTTCAAACTGCCAGCTCTCTAACAGGAAACCGCTGCTTACAGTCATTTTCAAACTGCCAGCTCTCTAGCAGAAGACCGTTGCTTACAGGCTTTTCCAAACTGCCAGTTCTCTAGCAGAAAACCGCTGCTTACAGGCATTTCCAAACTGCCAGCTCTCTAGCAGAAGACCGTTGCTTACAGGCTTTTCCAAACTGCCAGTTCTCTAGCAGAAAACCGCTGCTTACAGGCTTTTCCAAACTGTCAGCTCTCGAGAAGAAAACCGCTGCTTACAGCCTTTTCCAAACTGCCTGTTATGTAACAGAAAACTGCTGCGTACAGGCTTTTCCAAACTGTCAGCCCTCTAACAGAAAACCACTGCTTACAGGCATTTCCCATCTACCAGCTCTCTAGCAGAAAACCGCTGCTTACAGGCTTTTCCAAACTGCCAGCTCTCTAACAGAAAACCGCTGCTTACAGGCTTTTCCAAACTGCCAGCTCTCTAACAGAAAACCGCTGCTTACAGTCTTTTCCAAATGTCAGTTCTCTAACAGATAACCGCTGCTTACAGGCTTTTCCAAACTGCCAGTTCTCTAACAGATAACCACTGCTTAGAGGCTTTTCCAAACTGCCAGTTTTCTAACAGAAACCCGCTGCTAACAGGCTTTTCCATACTGCCAGTTCTGTAACAGAATATCGCTGCTTACAGGCATTTCCCATCTACCAGCTCTCTAGCAGAAATCCACTGCTTACAGGCTTTTCCAAACTACCAGCTCTCTAACAGAAAACCGCTGCTTACAGGCATTTTCAAACTGCCAGCTCTCTAACAGGAAACCGCTGCTTACAGTTATTTTCAAACTGCCAGCTCTCTAGCAGAAGACCGTTGCTTACAGGCTTTTCCAAACTGCCAGTTCTGTAACAGAATATCGCTGCTTACAGGCATTTCCCATCTACCAGCTCTCTAGCAGAAATCCACTGCTTACAGGCTTTTCCAAACCCTCAGCTCTCGGGCAGAAAACCGCTGCTTACAGGCTTATCCAAACTACCAGCTCTCGAGAAGAAAACCGCTGCTTACAGCCTTTACCAAACTGCCTGTTATGTAACAGAAAACTGCTGCGTACAGGCTTTTCCAAACTGCCAGCTCTCTAACAGAAAACCGCTGCTTACAGGCTTTTTCAAACTGCCAGCTCTCTAACAGAAAACAGCTGCTTTAAGGCTTTACCATACTGCCAGCCCTCTTGCAGAAAAGCGTTGCTTACAGGATTTTTCAAACTGCCAGCTCTCTAACAGAAAACTGCTGCTTACAAACTTTACCATACTGCCAGCCCTCTAGCAGAAATGCGTTGCTTACAGGCTATTCCAAACTACCAGTTCTGCAACAGAAAACCGCTCCTTCCATGCTTTTCCTAACTGCCAGCTCTCTAAAAGATAACTACTGCTTACAGGCTTTATCAAACTACCAACTCTCCAGCAGAAAAACGCTGCTTACAGGCTTTTCCAACCTGCCAGCTCTCTTACAGAAAATTGCTGCTTACAGGCTTTTCCAAACTGCCAGTACTCTAAAAGAAAATCGCTGCTTACAGGCTTTTCCAACCTGCCAGCTCTCTTACAGAAAATCGCTGCTTACAGGCTTTTCTTAAATGCCAGTTTACTAGCAGAAAACAACTGCTTAAATGCTTTTCCAAACTGCCAGCTCTCTAACAGAATACCGCTGCTTACAGCCTTTTGCAAACTGCCAGTTTTCTAACAGAAAACAGCTGCTTACAGGCTTTTCCAAACTGCCAGTTCTCTAACTGAAAACCGCTGCTTACAGGCTTTTCCAAACTGCCAGCTCTCCAGCTGAAAACCGCTGTTTACAGGCTTTTTCTAACTGCCAGCTCTCTAGCTGAAAACCGCTGCGTACAGGTTTTTCCAAACTGCCAGCTTTCTTACAGATAACCGCTGCTTACAGGATTTTCCAAACTGCCAGTTCTCTAAAAGAAAATCGCTGCTTACAGGCTTTTCCGAACTGCCAGCTCTCTAACAGAAAACTGCTGCTTAAAGGCTTTTCCAAACTGCCAGCTCTCTAACTGAAAACCGCTGCTTACAGGGTTTTCCAAACTTCCAGCTATTTAACAGAAAACCGTTGCTTACACCCTTTTGCAAACTGCCAGCTCTCTAACAGAAAACCGCTGCTTACAGGCATTTTCAAACTGCCAGCTCTCTAACAGAAAACCGCTGCTTACGGGCATTTTCAAACTGCCAGTTCTCTAGCAGAAAACCGTTGCTTACAGGCTTTTCCAACCTGCCAGTTCTCTAGCAGAAAACCGCAGCTTACAGGCTTTTCCAAACTTCCAGCTCTCGAGAAAAAAAGCGCTGCTTACAGCCTTTTCATTACTGCCTGTTATGTAACAGAAAACTGCTGCGTACAGGCTTTTCCAAACTGTCAGCCCTCTAATAGAAAACGGCTTCTTACAGGCATTTCCCATCTACCAGCTCTCTAGCAGAAAACCACTGCTTACAGGCTATTCCAAACTGCCAGTTTTCTAACAGAAAACCGCTGCTAACAGCCTTTTCCAAACTGCCAGTTCTGTAACAGAATATCGCTGCTTACGGGCATTTCCCATCTACCAGCTCTCTAGCAGAAATCCACTGCTCACAGGCTTTTCCAAACTGCCAGTTCTCTAACAGATAACCACTGCTTAGAGGCTTTTCCAAACTGCCAGTTTTCTAACAGAAAACCGCTGCTAACAGGCTTTTCCATACTGCCAGTTCTGTAACAGAATATCGCTGCTTACAGGCATTTCCCATCTACCAGCTCTCTAGCAGAAATCCACTGCTTACAGGCTTTTCCAAACTACCAGCTCTCTAGCAGAAAACCGCTGCTTACAGCCTTTTCCAAACTGCCAGCTCCGCAACTGAAAACCGCTGCTTAGAGGCTTTTCCAAATTGCCAGCTCTCTAACAGAAAACCGCTGCTTACAGGGTTTTCCAAACTTCCAGCTCTTTAACAGAAAACCGCTGCTTACAGACTTTTGCAAACGGCCAGCTCTCTAACAGAAAACCGCTGCTTACAGGCATTTTCAAACTGCCAGCTCTCTAACAGGAAACCGCTGCTTACAGTTATTTTCAAACTGCCAGCTCTCTAGCAGAAGACCGTTGCTTACAGGCTTTTCCAAACTGCCAGTTCTGTAACAGAATATCGCTGCTTACAGGCATTTCCCACCTACCAGCTCTCTAGCAGAAATCCACTGCTTACAGGCTTTTCCAAACCCTCAGCTCTCGGGCAGAAAACCGCTGCTTACAGGCTTTTCCAAACTACCAGCTCTCGAGAAGAAAACCGCTGCTTACAGCCTTTACCAAACTGCCTGTTATGTAACAGAAAACTGCTGCGTACAGGCTTTTCCAAACTGCCAGCTCTCTAACAGAAAACCGCTGCTTACAGGCTTTTTCAAACTGCCAGCTCTCTAACAGAAAACAGCTGCTTTAAGGCTTTACCATACTGCCAGCCCTCTTGCAGAAAAGCGTTGCTTACAGGATTTTTCAAACTGCCAGCTCTCTAACAGAAAACTGCTGCTTACAAACTTTACCATACTGCCAGCCCTCTAGCAGAAATGCGTTGCTTACAGGCTATTCCAAACTACCAGTTCTGCAACAGAAAACCGCTCCTTCCATGCTTTTCCTAACTGCCAGCTCTCTAAAAGATAACTACTGCTTACAGGCTTTATCAAACTACCAACTCTCCAGCAGAAAAACGCTGCTTACAGGCTTTTCCAACCTGCCAGCTCTCTTACAGAAAATCGCTGCTTACAGGCTTTTCCAAACTGCCAGTACTCTAAAAGAAAATCGCTGCTTACAGGCTTTTCCAACCTGCCAGCTCTCTAGCAGAAAACCGCTGCTTACAGGCTTTTCCAAACTACCAGCTCTCTAACAGAAACCCGCTGCTTACAGGCTTTTCCAAACTGCTAGCTCTATCACAGAAAACCGCTGCTTAGAGGCTTTTCCAAATTGCCAGCTCTCTAACAGAAAACCGCTGCTTACAGGCTTTTCCAATCTGAAAGTTGTCTAACAGAAAACCACTGCTTACAGCCTTTCCCAGTTGCCTGTTCTGTATCACAAAACCGCTGCTTAAAGGCTTTTCCAAACTGTTAGTTCTCTAACAGAAAACCGCTGCTTACCGGCTTTTCCAAACTGCCAGTTCTCTCGCAGAAAACCGCTGCTTACAGCCTTTTCCAAACTGCCTGTTATGTAACAGATAACCGCTGCGTACACGCTTTTCCAAACTGTCAGCCCTCTAATAGAAAACCGCTGCTTACCGGCATTTCCCATCTACCAGCTCTAGCAGAAAACCGCTGCTTACAGGCTTTTCCAAACTGCCAGCTCTCTAACAGAAAACCGCTGCTTAGAGGCTTTTCCAAACTGCCAGTCCTCTAACAGAAAACCGCTGCTTACAGGCTTTTCCAAATGTCAATTCTCTAACAGATAACCGCTGCTTAAAGGCTTTTCTAAACTGCCAGTTCCCCTACAGAAAACCACTGCTTACAGGCTTTTCCAAACTGCCAGTTTTCTTACAAAATACCGCTGCTAACAGGCTTTTCAAAACTGCTAATTCAGTAACAGAATATCGCTGCTTACAGGCATTTCCCATCTACCAGCTCACTAGCAGAAAACCGCTGCTTACTGGCTTTTCCAAACTGCCAGTTCTCTAACAGAATACCGCTGCTTACAGGCTTTTCCAAACTGCCAGTTCTCTAACAGAATACCGCTGCTTAAAGGCTTTTCCAAACTGCCAGCTCTCTAAAAGAAAATCGTTGCTTACAGCCTTTTCCAAACTGCCAGTTGTCTAGCAGAAAACCGCTGCTTACAAGCTTTTCCAAACTGCCAGCTCGCTAACAGAAAACCGCTGCTTACAGGATTTTCAAACTGCCAGCTCTCTAACAGGAAACCGCTACTTACAGTCATTTTCAAACTGCCAGCTCTCTAGCAGAAGACCGTTGCTTAAAGGCTTTTCCAAACTGCCAGTTCTCTAGAAGAAAACCGCTGCTTACAGGCTTTTCCAAACTGTCAGCTCTCGAGAAGAAAACCGCTGCTTACAGCCTTTTCCAAACTGCCTGTTATGTAACAGAAAACTGCTGCGTACAGGCTTTTCCAAACTGCCAGTTCTCTAACAGAAAACCGCTGCTTACATGCATTTCCCATCTACCAGCTCTCTAGCAGAAAACCGCTGCTCAAAGGCTTTTCCAAACTGCCAGTTCTCTAACAGAAAACAGTTGCTTAAAGGCTTTTCCAAACTGCGAGCTCTCTAACAGCAAACCGTTGCTTACAGGCTTTTCCAAACTGCCAGTTCTCTAAAAGAAAATCGCTGCTTACAGGCTTTTCCAAACTGCCAGTTGTCTAGCTGAAAACCGCTGCTTAGAGGCTTTTCCAAATTGCCAGCTCTCTAACAGAAAACCGCTGCTTACAGGGTTTTCCAAACTTCCAGCTCTTTAACAGAAAACCGCTGCTTACAGACTTTTGCAAACGGCCAGCTCTCTAACAGAAAACCGCTGCTTACAGGCATTTTCAAACTGCCAGCTCTCTAACAGGAAACCGCTGCTTACAGTTATTTTCAAACTGCCAGCTCTCTAGCAGAAGACCGTTGCTTACAGTCTTTTCCAAACTGCCAGTTCTGTAACAGAATATCGCTGCTTACAGGCATTTCCCATCTACCAGCTCTCTAGCAGAAATCCACTGCTTACAGGCTTTTCCAAACCCTCAGCTCTCGGGCAGAAAACCGCTGCTTACAGGCTTTTCCAAACTACCAGCTCTCGAGAAGAAAACCGCTGCTTACAGCCTTTACCAAACTGCCTGTTATGTAACAGAAAACAGCTGCTTTAAGGCTTTACCATACTGCCAGCCCTCTAGCAGAAATGCGTTGCTTACAGGCTATTCCAAACTACCAGTTCTGCAACAGAAAACCGCTCCTTCCATGCTTTTCCTAACTGCCAGCTCTCTAAAAGATAACTACTGCTTACAGGCTTTATCAAACTACCAACTCTCCAGCAGAAAAACGCTGCTTACAGGCTTTTCCAAACTGCCAGCTCTCTTTCAGAAAATTGCTGCTTACAGGCTTTTCCAAACTGCCAGTACTCTAAAAGAAAATCGCTGCTTACAGGCTTTTCTTAAATGCCAGTTTACTAGCAGAAAACAACTGCTTAAATGCTTTTCCAAACTGCCAGCTCTCTAACAGAAAACCGCTGCTTACAGGATTTTGCAAACTGCCAGTTTTCTAACCGAAAACAGCTGCTTACAGGCATTTCCAAACTGCCAGCTCTCCAGCTGAAAACCGCTGTTTACAGGCTTTTTCTAACTGCTAGCTCTCTATCTGAAAACCGCTGCGTACAGGTTTTTCCAAACTGCCAGCTTTCTTACAGATAACCGCTGCTTACAGGATTTTCCAAACTGCCAGTTGTCTAAAAGAAAATCGCTGCTTACAGGCTTTTCCGAACTGCCAGCTCTCTAACAGAAAACTGCTGCTTAAAGGCTTTTCCAAACTGCCAGCTCTTTAACAGAAAACCGCTGCTTACAGCCTTTTGCAAACTGCCAGCTCTCTAACAGAAAACCGCTGCTTACAGGCATTTTCAAACTGCCAGCTCTCTAACAGAAAACCGCTGCTTACGGGCATTTTCAAACTGCCAGCTCTCTAACAGAAAACCGCTGCTTACGGGCTTTTCCAACCTGCCAGTTCTCTAGCAGAAAACCGCTGCTTACAGGCTTTTCCAAACTTCCAGCTCTCGAGAAGAAAAGCGCTGCTTACAGCCTTTTCATTACTGCCTGTTATGTAACAGAAAACTGCTGCGTACAGGCTTTTCCAAACTGTCAGCCCTCTAATAGAAAACCGCTGCTTACAGGCTTTTCCAAACTGCCAGCTCTCTAACAGAAAACCGCTGCTTACAGGCTTTTCCAAACTGCCAGCTCTCTAACAGAAAACCGCTGCTTACAGGCTTTTCCAAATGTCAGTTCTCTAACAGATAACCGCTGCTTGCAGGCTTTTCCAAACTGCCAGTTTTCTAACAGAAAACCACTGCTTACAGGCTTTTCCAAACTGCCAGTTTTCTAACAGAAAACCGCTGCTAACAGCCTTTTCCAAACTGCCAGTTCTGTAACAGAATATCGCTGCTTACGGGCATTTCCCATCTACCAGCTCTCTAGCAGAAATCCACTGCTCACAGGCTTTTCCAAATTACCAGCTCTCTAGCAGAAAACCGCTGCTTACAGGCTTTTCCAAACTACCAGCTCTCTAACAGAAAACCGCTGCTTACAGGCTTTTCCAAACTGCCAGCTCTCTAACAGAAAACCACTGCTTACAGGCTTTTCCAATCTGAAAGTTGTCTAACAGAAAACCACTGCTTACAGCCTTTCCCAGTTGCCTGTTCTTTATCACAAAACCGCTGCTTAAAGGCTTTTCCAAACTGTTAGTTCTCTAACAGAAAACCGCTGCTTACCGGCTTTTCCAAACTGCCAGTTCTCTCGCAGAAAACCGCTGCTTACAGCCTTTTCCAAACTGCCTGTTATGTAACAGAAAACCGCTGCGTACACGCTTTTCCAAACTGTCAGCCCTCTAATAGAAAACCGCTGCTTACCGGCATTTCCCATCTACCAGCTCTAGCAGAAAACCGCTGCTTACAGGCTTTTCCAAATGTCTATTCTCTAACAGATAACCGCTGCTTAAAGGCTTTTCTAAACTGCCAGTTCCCCTACAAAAAACCACTGCTTACAGGCTTTTCCAAACTGCCAGTTTTCTTACAAAATACCGCTGCTAACAGGCTTTTCAAAACTGCTAATTCAGTAACAGAAAACCGCTGCTTACTGGCTTTTCCAAACTGCCAGTTCTCTAACAGAATACCGCTGCTTAAAGGCTTTTGCAAACTGCCAGCTCTCTAGCTGAAAACCGCTGCTTAGAGGCTTTTCCAAACTGCCAGTTCTCTAAAAGAAAATCGCTGCTTACAGGCTTTTCCAAACTGCCAGTTGTCTAGCAGAAAACCGCTGCTTACAGGCTTTTCCAAACTGCCAGCTCTCTAACAGAAAACCGGTGTTTTAAGGCTTTTCCAAACTGCCAGCTCTCAAACAGAAAACCGTTGCTTACAGGGTTTTCCAAACTTCCAGCTCACTAACAGAAAACCGCTGCTTACAGGATTTTCAAACTGCCAGCTCTCTAACAGGAAACCGCTACTTACAGTCATTTTCAAACTGCCAGCTCTCTAGCAGAAGACCGTTGCTTAAAGGCTTTTCCAAACTGCCAGTTCTCTAGCAGAAAACCGCTGCTTACAGGCATTTCCAAACTGCCAGCTCTCGAGTAGAAAACCGCTGCTTACAGGCTTTTCCAAACTGTCAGCTCTCGAGAAGAAAACCGCTGCTTACAGCCTTTTCCAAACTGCCTGTTATGTAACAGAAAACTGCTGCGTACAGGCTTTTCCAAACTGTCAGCCCTCTAACAGAAAACCGCTGCTCAAAGGCTTTTCCAAACTGTCAGTTCTCTAACAGAAAACAGCTGCTTAAAGGCTTTTCCAAACTGCGAGCTCTCTAACAGCAAACCGGTGCTTAAAGGCTTTTCCAAACTGCCAGCTCTCTAACAGAAAACCGCCGCTTACAGAGTTTTCCAAACTTCCAGCTCTTTAACAGAAAACCGCTGCTTACAGGCATTTTCAAACTGCCAGCTCTCTAGCAGAAAACCGTTGCTTACAGGCTATTCCAAACTACCAGCTCTCGAGAAGAAAACCGCTGCTTACAGCCTTTACCAAACTGCCTGTTATGTAACAGAAAACTGCTGCGTACAGGCTTTTCCAAACTGCCAGCTCTCTAACAGAAAACCGCTGCTTACAGGCTTTTTCAAACTGCCAGCTCTCTAACAGAAAACAGCTGCTTTAAGGCTTTACCATACTGCCAGCCCTCTTGCAGAAAAGCGTTGCTTACAGGATTTTTCAAACTGCCAGCTCTCTAACAGAAAACTGCTGCTTACAAACTTTACCATACTGCCAGCCCTCTAGCAGAAATGCGTTGCTTACAGGCTATTCCAAACTACCAGTTCTGCAACAGAAAACCGCTCCTTCCATGCTTTTCCTAACTGCCAGCTCTCTAAAAGATAACTACTGCTTACAGGCTTTATCAAACTACCAACTCTCCAGCAGAAAAACGCTGCTTACAGGCTTTTCCAACCTGCCAGCTCTCTTACAGAAAATCGCTGCTTACAGGCTTTTCTTAAATGCCAGTTTACTAGCAGAAAACAACTGCTTAAATGCTTTTCCAAACTGCCAGCTCTGTAACAGAAAACCGCTGCTTACAGGATTTTCCAAACTGCCAGTACTCTAACTGAAAACCGCTGCTTACAGGCTTTTCTTAACTGCCAGTTTTCTAACAGAAAACAGCTGCTTACAGGCTTTTCCAAACTGCCAGCTCTCCAGCTGAAAACCGCTGTTTACAAGCTTTTTCTAACTGCCAGCTCTCTAGCTGAAAACCGCTGCGTACAGGTTTTTCCAAACTGCCAGCTTTCTTACAGATAACCGCTGCTTACAGGATTTTCCAAACTGCCAGTTCTCTAACAGAAAACTGCTGCTGAAAGGCTTTTCCAAACTGCCAGCTCTTTAACAGAAAACCGCTGCTTACAGCCTTTTGCAAACTGCCAGCTCTCTAACAGAAAACCGCTGCTTACAGGCATTTTCAAACTGCCAGCTCTCTAACAGAAAACCGCTGCTTACGGGCATTTTCAAACTGCCAGTTCTCTAGCAGAAAACCGTTGCTTACAGGCTTTTCCAAACTTCCAGCTCTCAAGAAGAAAAGCGCTGCTTACAGCCTTTTCATTACTGCCTGTTATGTAACAGAAAACTGCTGCGTACAGGCTTTTCCAAACTGTCAGCCCTCTAATAGAAAACGGCTTCTTACAGGCATTTCCCATCTACCAGCTCTCTAGCAGAAAACCGCTGCTTACAGGCTTTTCCAAACTGCCAGCTCTCTAATAGAAAACGGCTTCTTACAGGCATTTCCCATCTACCAGCTCTCTAACAGAAAACCGCTGCTTGCAGGCTTTTCCAAATGTCAGTTCTCTAACAGATAACCGCTGCTTGCAGGCTTTTCCAAACTGCCAGTTTTCTAACAGAAAACCACTGCTTACAGGCTTTTCCAAACTGCCAGTTTTCTAACAGAAAACCGCTGCTAACAGCCTTTTCCAAACTGCCAGTTCTGTAACAGAATATCGCTGCTTACGGGCATTTCCCATCTACCAGCTCTCTAGCAGAAATCCACTGCTCACAGGCTTTTCCAAATTACCAGCTCTCTAACAGAAAACCGCTGCTTACAGGCTTTTCCAAACTGCCAGCTCTCTAACAGAAAACCACTGCTTACAGGCTTTTCCAATCTGAAAGTTGTCTAACAGAAAACCACTGCTTACAGCCTTTCCCAGTTGCCTGTTCTTTATCACAAAACCGCTGCTTAAAGGCTTTTCCAAACTGTTAGTTCTCTAACAGAAAACCGCTGCTTACCGGCTTTTCCAAACTGCCAGTTCTCTCGCAGAAAACCGCTGCTTACAGCCTTTTCCAAACTGCCTGTTATGTAACAGAAAACCGCTGCGTACACGCTTTTCCAAACTGTCAGCCCTCTAATAGAAAACCGCTGCTTACCGGCATTTCCCATCTACCAGCTCTAGCAGAAAACCGCTGCTTACAGGCTTTTCCAAATGTCAATTCTCTAACAGATAACCGCTGCTTAAAGGCTTTTCTAAACTGCCAGTTCCCCTACAGAAAACCACTGCTTACAGGCTTTTCCAAACTGCCAGTTTTCTTACAAAATACCGCTGCTAACAGGCTTTTCAAAACTGCTAATTCAGTAACAGAAAACCGCTGCTTACTGGCTTTTCCAAACTGCCAGTTCTCTAACAGAATACCGCTGCTTAAAGGCTTTTGCAAACTGCCAGCTCTCTAGCTGAAAACCGCTGCTTAGAGGCTTTTCCAAACTGCCAGTTCTCTAAAAGAAAATCGCTGCTTACAGGCTTTTCCAAACTGCCAGTTGTCTAGCAGAAAACCGCTGCTTACAGGCTTTTCCAAACTGCCAGCTCTCTAACAGAAAACCGGTGTTTTAAGGCTTTTCCAAACTGCCAGCTCTCTAACAGAAAACCGTTGCTTACAGGGTTTTCCAAACTTCCAGCTCTCTAACAGAAAACCGCTGCTTACAGGATTTTCAAACTGCCAGCTCTCTAACAGGAAACCGCTACTTACAGTCATTTTCAAACTGCCAGCTCTCTAGCAGAAGACCGTTGCTTAAAGGCTTTTCCAAACTGCCAGTTCTCTAGCAGAAAACCGCTGCTTACAGGCATTTCCAAACTGCCAGCTCTCGAGTAGAAAACCGCTGCTTACAGGCTTTTCCAAACTGTCAGCTCTCGAGAAGAAAACCGCTGCTTACAGCCTTTTCCAAACTGCCTGTTATGTAACAGAAAACTGCTGCGTACAGGCTTTTCCAAACTGTCAGCCCTCTAACAGAAAACCGCTGCTCAAAGGCTTTTCCAAACTGCCAGTTCTCTAACAGAAAACAGCTGCTTAAAGGCTTTTCCAAACTGCGAGCTCTCTAACAGCAAACCGGTGCTTAAAGGCTTTTCCAAACTGCCAGCTCTCTAACAGAAAACCGCTGCTTACAGGGTTTTCCAAACTTCCAGCTCTTTAACAGAAAACCGCTGCTTACAGACTTTTGCAAACGGCCAGCTCTCTAACAGAAAACCGCTGCTTACAGGCATTTTCAAACTGCCAGCTCTCTAACAGGAAACCGCTGCTTACAGTTATTTTCAAACTGCCAGCTCTCTAGCAGAAGACCGTTGCTTACAGGCTTTTCCAAACTGCCAGTTCTGTAACAGAATATCGCTGCTTACAGGCATTTCCCATCTACCAGCTCTCTAGCAGAAATCCACTGCTTACAGGCTTTTCCAAACCCTCAGCTCTCGGGCAGAAAACCGCTGCTTACAGGCTTTTCCAAACTACCAGCTCTCGAGAAGAAAACCGCTGCTTACAGCCTTTACCAAACTGCCTGTTATGTAACAGAAAACTGCTGCGTACAGGCTTTTCCAAACTGCCAGCTCTCTAACAGAAAACCGCTGCTTACAGGCTTTTTCAAACTGCCAGCTCTCTAACAGAAAACAGCTGCTTTAAGGCTTTACCATACTGCCAGCCCTCTTGCAGAAAAGCGTTGCTTACAGGATTTTTCAAACTGCCAGCTCTCTAACAGAAAACTGCTGCTTACAAACTTTACCATACTGCCAGCCCTCTAGCAGAAATGCGTTGCTTACAGGCTATTCCAAACTATCAGTTCTGCAACAGAAAACCGCTCCTTCCATGCTTTTCCTAACTGCCAGCTCTCTAAAAGATAACTACTGCTTACAGGCTTTATCAAACTACCAACTCTCCAGCAGAAAAACGCTGCTTACAGGCTTTTCCAACCTGCCAGCTCTCTTACAGAAAATCGCTGCTTACAGGCTTTTCTTAAATGCCAGTTTACTAGCAGAAAACAACTGCTTAAATGCGTTTCCAAACTGCCAGCTCTCTAACAGAAAACCGCTACTTACAGGCTTTTCCAAACTGCCAGTTCTCTAACTGAAAACCGCTGCTTACAGGCTTTTCTTAACTGCCAGTTTTCTAACAGAAAACAGCTGCTTACAGGCTTTTCCAAACTGCCAGTTCTCTAACTGAAAACCGCTGCTTACAGGCTTTTCCAAACTGTCAGCTCTCCAGCTGAAAACCGCTGCTTACAGGGTTTTCCAAACTTCCAGCTCTTTAACAGAAAACCGCTGCTTACAGCCTTTTGCAAACTGCCAGCTCTCTAACAGAAAACCGCTGCTTACAGGCATTTTCAAACTGCCAGCTCTCTAACAGAAAACCGCTGCTTACGGGCATTTTCAAACTGCCAGTTCTCTAGCAGAAAACCGTTGCTTACAGGCTTTTACAACCTGCCAGTACTCTAGCAGAAAACCGCTGCTTACAGGCTTTTCCAAACTTCCAGCTCTCGAGAAGAAAACCGCTGCATACAGCCTTTTCATTACTGCCTGTTATGTAACAGAAAACTGCTGCGTACAGGCTTTTCCAAACTGTCAGCCCTCTAAAAGAAAACGGCTTCTTACAGGCATTTCCCATCTACCAGCTCTCTAGCAGAAATCCACTGCTCACAGGCTTTTCCAAATTACCAGCTCTCTAGAAGAAAACCGCTGCTTACAGGCTTTTCCAAACTACCAGCTCTCTAACAGAAACCCGCTGCTTACAGGCTTTTCCAAACTGCTAGCTCTATCACAGAAAACCGCTGCTTAGAGGCTTTTCCAAATTGCCAGCTCTCTAACAGAAAACCGCTGCTTACAGGCTTTTCCAAACTGCCAGCTCTCTAACAGAAAACCACTGCTTACAGGCTTTTCCAATCTGAAAGTTGTCTAACAGAAAACCACTGCTTACAGCCTTTCCCAGTTGCCTGTTCTGTATCACAAAACCGCTGCTTAAAGGCTTTTCCAAACTGTTAGTTCTCTAGCAGAAAACCGCTGCTTACAGCCTTTTCCAAACTGCCTGTTATGTAACAGATAACCGCTGCGTACACGCTTTTCCAAACTGTCAGCCCTCTAATAGAAAAGCGCTGCTTCCTGGCATTTCCCATCTACCAGCTCTAGCAGAAAACCGCTGCTTACAGGCTTTTCCAAACTGCCAGCTCTCTAACAGAAAACCGCTGCTTAGAGGCTTTTCCAAACTGCCAGTCCTCTAACAGAAAACCGCTGCTTACAGGCTTTTCCAAATGTCAATTCTCTAACAGATAACCGCTGCTTAAAGGCTTTTCTAAACTGCCAGTTCCCCTACAGAAAACCACTGCTTACAGGCTTTTCCAAACTGCCAGTTTTCTTACAAAATACCGCTGCTAACAGGGTTTTCAAAACTGCTAATTCAGTAACAGAATATCGCTGCTTACAGGCATTTCCCATCTACCAGCTCACTAGCAGAAAACCGCTGCTTACTGGCTTTTCCAAACTGCCAGTTCTCTAGGTGAAAACCGTTGCTTACAGGCTTTTCCAAACTGCCAGTTCTCTAAAAGAAAATCGCTGCTTACAGGCTTTTCCAAACTGCCAGATGTCTAGCAGAAAACCGCTTCTTACAAGCTTTTCCAAACTGCCAGCTTTCTAACAGAAAACCGGTGCTTTAAGGCTTTTCCAAACTGCCAGCTCTCTAACAGAAAACCGCTGCTTACAGGGTTTTCCAAACTTCCAGCTCTCTAACAGAAAACCGCTGCTTACAGGATTTTCAAACTGCCAGCTCTCTAACAGGAAACCGCTGCTTACAGTCATTTTCAAACTGCCAGCTCTCTAGCAGAAGACCGTTGCTTAAAGGCTTTTCCAAACTGCCAGTTCTCTAGCAGAAAACCGCTGCTTACAGGCATTTCCAAACTGCCAGCTCTCGAGAAGAAAACCGCTGCTTACAGCCTTTTCCAAACTGCCTGTTATGTAACAGAAAACTGCTGCGTACAGGCTTTTCCAAACTGTCAGCCCTCTAACAGAAACCCGCTGCTTACAGGCATTTCCCATCTACCAGCTCTCTAGCAGAAAACCGCTGCTTACAGCCTTTTCCAAACTGCCTGTTATGTAACAGAAAACTGCTGCGTACAGGCTTTTCCAAACTGCCAGCCCTCTAATAGAAAACCACTGCTTACAGGCTTTTCCAAACTACCAGCTCTCTAGCAGAAATCCACTGCTTACAGGCTTTTCCAAACTACCAGCTCTCTAGCAGAAAACCGCGGCTTACAGGCTTTTCCAAACTACCAGCTCTCTAACAGAAAACCGCTGCTTACAGGCTTTTCCAAACTGCCAGCTCTCTAACAGAAAACCGCTGCTTAGACGCTTTTCCAAATTGCCTGCTCTCTAACAGTAAACCGCTGCTTACAGGCTTTTCCAAACTGCCAGCTCTCTAACTGAAAACCACTGCTTACAGGCTTTTCCAAACTGAAAGTAGTCTAACAGAAAACCACTGCTTACAGGCTTTTCCCAGTTGCCTGTTCTGTATCACAAAACTGCTGCTTAAAGGCTTTTCCAAACTGTTAGTTCTCTAACAGAAAACCACTGCTTACAGCCTTTTCCAAACTGCCTGTTATGTAACAGAAAACCGCTGCGTACACGCTTTTCCAAACTGTCAGCCCTCTAATAGAAAAGCGCTGCTTACCGGCATTTCCCATCTACCAGCTCTAGCAGAAAACTGCTGCTTACAGGCTTTTCCAAACTGCCAGCTCTCTAACAGAAAACCGCTGCTTAGACGCTTTTCCAAATTGCCTGCTCTCTAACAGTAAACCGCTGCTTAAAGGCTTTTCCAAACTGCCAGTTCTCTAACGGAAAACAACTGCTTACAGGCTTTTCCAAACTGCCTGTTATGTAACAGAAAACCGCTGCTTACAGGCTTTTCTAAACTGCCAGCCCTCTTGCAGATAAGCGTTGCTTACAGGCTTTTCCAAACTACCAGTTCTGTAACAGAAAACCGCTCCTTCCAGGCTTTTCCAAACTGCCAGCTCTCTAATAGATAACCACTGATTACAGGCTTTATCAAACTACCAACTCTCCAGCAGAAAAACGCTGCTTACAGGCTTTTCCAAACTGCCAGCTCTCTAGCAGAAAACCGTTGCTTACAGGCTTTTCCAAACTGCCAGCTCTCTAGCTGAAAACCGCTGCTTACAGGCTTTTCCAAACTGCCAGTTGTCTAAAAGAAAATCGCTGCTTACAGGCTTTTCCAAACTGCCAGTTGTCTAGCAGAAAATCGCTGCTTACAAGCTTTTCCAAACTGCCAGCTCTCTAACAGAAAACCGCTGCTTACAGGGTTTTCCAAACTTCCAGCTCTTTAACAGAAAACCGCTGCTTACAGACTTTTGCAAACTGCCAGCTCTCTAACAGAAAACCGCTGCTTACAGGCATTTTCAAACTGCCAGCTCTCTAACAGGAAACCGCTGCTTACATTCATTTTCAAACTGCCAGCTCTCTAGCAGAAGACCGTTGCTTACAGGCTTTTCCAAACTGTCAGTTCTCTAGCAGAAAACCGCTGCTTACAGGCATTTCCAAACTGCCAGCTCTCGAGCAGAAAACCGCTGCTTACAGGCTTATCCAAACTGTCAGCTCTCGAGAAGAAAACCGCTGCTTACAGCCTTTTCCAAACTGCCTGTTATGTAACAGAAAACTGCTGCGTACAGGCTTTTCCAAACAGACAGCCCTCTAACAGAAAACCGCTGCTTACAGGAATTTCCCATCTACCAGCTCTCTAGCAGAAAACCGCTGCTTACAGGCTTTTCCAAACTGCCAGCTCTCTAACAGAAAACCGCTGCTTACAGGCTTTTCCAAACTGCCAGTTCTCTAACAGAAAACCGCTGCTAACAGGCTTTTCCAAACTGCCAGTTCTGTAACAGAATATCGCTGCTTACAGGCATTTCCCATCTACCAGCATTCTAGCAGAAATCCACTGCTTACAGGCTTTTCCAAACTACCAGCTCTCTAGCAGAAAACCGCTGCTTACAGGCTTTTCCAAACTACCAGCTCTCTAACAGAAAACCGCTGCTTACAGGCTTTTCCAAACAGCCAGCTCTCTAACAGAAAACCGCTGCTTAGACGCTTTTCCAAACTGCCAGCTCTCTAACAGAAAACCACTGCTTACAGGCTTTTCCAAACTGAAAGTAGTCTAACAGAAAACCACTGCTTACAGGCTTTTCCCAGTTGCCTGTTCTGTAACATAAAACCGCTGCTTAAAGGCTTTTCCAAACTGTTAGTTCTCTAACAGAAAACCGCTGCTTACAGCCTTTTCCAAACTGCCTGTTATGTAACAGAAAACCGCTGCGTACACGCTTTTCCAAACTGTCAGCCCTCTAATAGAAAAGCGCTGCTTCCTGGCATTTCCCATCTACCAGCTCTAGCAGAAAGCTGCTGCTTACAGGCTTTTCCAAACTGCCAGCTCTCTAACAGAAAACCACTGCTTACATGCATTTTCAAAATGCCAGTTCTCTAGCAGAAAACCGCTGCTTACAGGCTTTTCCAAGCTGCCTGTTATGTAACAGAAAACCGCTGCTTACAGGCTTTTCTAAACTGCCAGCTCTCTAACAGAAAACTGCTGCTTTCAGGATTTTCCAAACTGCCAGTTCTCTAAAACAAAATCGCTGCTAACAGGCTTTTCCAAACTGCCAGTTGTCTAGCAGAAAATCGCTGCTTAAAGGCTTTTCCAAACTGCCAGTTCTCTAACAGAATACCGCTGCTTATAGGGTTTTCCAAACTTCCAGCTGTTTAACAGAAAACCGCTGCTTACAGGCATTTTCAAACTGCCAGCTCTCTAACAGAAAACCGCTGCTTACAGGCATTTTCAAACTGCCAGCTCTCTAGCAGAAAACCGTTGCTTACAGGCTTTTCCAAACTGCCAGTTCTCTAGCAGAAAACCGCTGCTTACAGGCTTTTACAAACTGCCAGTTCTCTAGAAGTAAACCGCTGTTTACAGGCTTTTGCAAACTGCCAGCTCTCTAACAGAAAACCGCTGCTTACAGGCATTTTCAAACTGCCAGCTCTCTTACAGAAATCTGCTGCTTACAGGCATTTTCAAACTGCCAGCTCTCTAACAGAAAACCGCTGCTTACGGGCATTTTCAAACTGCCAGTTCTCTAGCAGAAAACCGTTGCTTACAGGCTTTTCCAAACTTCCAGCTCTCGAGAAGAAAAGCGCTGCTTACAGCCTTTTCATTACTGCCTGTTATGTAACAGAAAACTGCTGCGTACAGGCTTTTCCAAACTGTCAGCCCTCTAATAGAAAACGGCTTCTTACAGGCATTTCCCATCTACCAGCTCTCTAGCAGAAAACCGCTGCTTACAGGCTTTTCCAAACTGCCAGCTCTCTAATAGAAAACGGCTTCTTACAGGCATTTCCCATCTACCAGCTCTCTAACAGAAAACCGCTGCTTGCAGGCTTTTCCAAATGTCAGTTCTCTAACAGATAACCGCTGCTTGCAGGCTTTTCCAAACTGCCAGTTTTCTAACAGAAAACCACTGCTTACAGGCTTTTCCAAACTGCCAGTTTTCTAACAGAAAACCGCTGCTAACAGCCTTTTCCAAACTGCCAGTTCTGTAACAGAATATCGCTGCTTACGGGCATTTCCCATCTACCAGCTCTCTAGCAGAAATCCACTGCTCACAGGCTTTTCCAAATTACCAGCTCTCTAGCAGAAAACCGCTGCTTACAGGCTTTTCCAAACTACCAGCTCTCTAACAGAAAACCGCTGCTTACAGGCTTTTCCAAACTGCCAGCTCTCTAACAGAAAACCACTGCTTACAGGCTTTTCCAATCTGAAAGTTGTCTAACAGAAAACCACTGCTTACAGCCTTTCCCAGTTGCCTGTTCTTTATCACAAAACCGCTGCTTAAAGGCTTTTCCAAACTGTTAGTTCTCTAACAGAAAACCGCTGCTTACCGGCTTTTCCAAACTGCCAGTTCTCTCGCAGAAAACCGCTGCTTACAGCCTTTTCCAAACTGCCTGTTATGTAACAGAAAACCGCTGCGTACACGCTTTTCCAAACTGTCAGCCCTCTAATAGAAAACCGCTGCTTACCGGCATTTCCCATCTACCAGCTCTAGCAGAAAACCGCTGCTTACAGGCTTTTCCAAATGTCAATTCTCTAACAGATAACCGCTGCTTAAAGGCTTTTCTAAACTGCCAGTTCCCCTACAGAAAACCACTGCTTACAGGCTTTTCCAAACTGCCAGTTTTCTTACAAAATACCGCTGCTAACAGGCTTTTCAAAACTGCTAATTCAGTAACAGAAAACCGCTGCTTACTGGCTTTTCCAAACTGCCAGTTCTCTAACAGAATACCGCTGCTTAAAGGCTTTTGCAAACTGCCAGCTCTCTAGCTGAAAACCGCTGCTTAGAGGCTTTTCCAAACTGCCAGTTCTCTAAAAGAAAATCGCTGCTTACAGGCTTTTCCAAACTGCCAGTTGTCTAGCAGAAAACCGCTGCTTACAGGCTTTTCCAAACTGCCAGCTCTCTAACAGAAAACCGGTGTTTTAAGGCTTTTCCAAACTGCCAGCTCTCTAACAGAAAACCGTTGCTTACAGGGTTTTCCAAACTTCCAGCTCTCTAACAGAAAACCGCTGCTTACAGGATTTTCAAACTGCCAGCTCTCTAACAGGAAACCGCTACTTACAGTCATTTTCAAACTGCCAGCTCTCTAGCAGAAGACCGTTGCTTAAAGGCTTTTCCAAACTGCCAGTTCTCTAGCAGAAAACCGCTGCTTACAGGCATTTCCAAACTGCCAGCTCTCGAGTAGAAAACCGCTGCTTACAGGCTTTTCCAAACTGTCAGCTCTCGAGAAGAAAACCGCTGCTTACAGCCTTTTCCAAACTGCCTGTTATGTAACAGAAAACTGCTGCGTACAGGCTTTTCCAAACTGTCAGCCCTCTAACAGAAAACCGCTGCTCAAAGGCTTTTCCAAACTGCCAGTTCTCTAACAGAAAACAGCTGCTTAAAGGCTTTTCCAAACTGCGAGCTCTCTAACAGCAAACCGGTGCTTAAAGGCTTTTCCAAACTGCCAGCTCTCTAACAGAAAACCGCTGCTTACAGGGTTTTCCAAACTTCCAGCTCTTTAACAGAAAACCGCTGCTTACAGACTTTTGCAAACGGCCAGCTCTCTAACAGAAAACCGCTGCTTACAGGCATTTTCAAACTGCCAGCTCTCTAACAGGAAACCGCTGCTTACAGTTATTTTCAAACTGCCAGCTCTCTAGCAGAAGACCGTTGCTTACAGGCTTTTCCAAACTGCCAGTTCTGTAACAGAATATCGCTGCTTACAGGCATTTCCCATCTACCAGCTCTCTAGCAGAAATCCACTGCTTACAGGCTTTTCCAAACCCTCAGCTCTCGGGCAGAAAACCGCTGCTTACAGGCTTTTCCAAACTACCAGCTCTCGAGAAGAAAACCGCTGCTTACAGCCTTTACCAAACTGCCTGTTATGTAACAGAAAACTGCTGCGTACAGGCTTTTCCAAACTGCCAGCTCTCTAACAGAAAACCGCTGCTTACAGGCTTTTTCAAACTGCCAGCTCTCTAACAGAAAACAGCTGCTTTAAGGCTTTACCATACTGCCAGCCCTCTTGCAGAAAAGCGTTGCTTACAGGATTTTTCAAACTGCCAGCTCTCTAACAGAAAACTGCTGCTTACAAACTTTACCATACTGCCAGCCCTCTAGCAGAAATGCGTTGCTTACAGGCTATTCCAAACTATCAGTTCTGCAACAGAAAACCGCTCCTTCCATGCTTTTCCTAACTGCCAGCTCTCTAAAAGATAACTACTGCTTACAGGCTTTATCAAACTACCAACTCTCCAGCAGAAAAACGCTGCTTACAGGCTTTTCCAACCTGCCAGCTCTCTTACAGAAAATCGCTGCTTACAGGCTTTTCTTAAATGCCAGTTTACTAGCAGAAAACAACTGCTTAAATGCGTTTCCAAACTGCCAGCTCTCTAACAGAAAACCGCTACTTACAGGCTTTTCCAAACTGCCAGTTCTCTAACTGAAAACCGCTGCTTACAGGCTTTTCTTAACTGCCAGTTTTCTAACAGAAAACAGCTGCTTACAGGCTTTTCCAAACTGCCAGTTCTCTAACTGAAAACCGCTGCTTACAGGCTTTTCCAAACTGTCAGCTCTCCAGCTGAAAACCGCTGCTTACAGGGTTTTCCAAACTTCCAGCTCTTTAACAGAAAACCGCTGCTTACAGCCTTTTGCAAACTGCCAGCTCTCTAACAGAAAACCGCTGCTTACAGGCATTTTCAAACTGCCAGCTCTCTAACAGAAAACCGCTGCTTACGGGCATTTTCAAACTGCCAGTTCTCTAGCAGAAAACCGTTGCTTACAGGCTTTTACAACCTGCCAGTACTCTAGCAGAAAACCGCTGCTTACAGGCTTTTCCAAACTTCCAGCTCTCGAGAAGAAAACCGCTGCATACAGCCTTTTCATTACTGCCTGTTATGTAACAGAAAACTGCTGCGTACAGGCTTTTCCAAACTGTCAGCCCTCTAAAAGAAAACGGCTTCTTACAGGCATTTCCCATCTACCAGCTCTCTAGCAGAAATCCACTGCTCACAGGCTTTTCCAAATTACCAGCTCTCTAGAAGAAAACCGCTGCTTACAGGCTTTTCCAAACTACCAGCTCTCTAACAGAAACCCGCTGCTTACAGGCTTTTCCAAACTGCTAGCTCTATCACAGAAAACCGCTGCTTAGAGGCTTTTCCAAATTGCCAGCTCTCTAACAGAAAACCGCTGCTTACAGGCTTTTCCAAACTGCCAGCTCTCTAACAGAAAACCACTGCTTACAGGCTTTTCCAATCTGAAAGTTGTCTAACAGAAAACCACTGCTTACAGCCTTTCCCAGTTGCCTGTTCTGTATCACAAAACCGCTGCTTAAAGGCTTTTCCAAACTGTTAGTTCTCTAGCAGAAAACCGCTGCTTACAGCCTTTTCCAAACTGCCTGTTATGTAACAGATAACCGCTGCGTACACGCTTTTCCAAACTGTCAGCCCTCTAATAGAAAAGCGCTGCTTCCTGGCATTTCCCATCTACCAGCTCTAGCAGAAAACCGCTGCTTACAGGCTTTTCCAAACTGCCAGCTCTCTAACAGAAAACCGCTGCTTAGAGGCTTTTCCAAACTGCCAGTCCTCTAACAGAAAACCGCTGCTTACAGGCTTTTCCAAATGTCAATTCTCTAACAGATAACCGCTGCTTAAAGGCTTTTCTAAACTGCCAGTTCCCCTACAGAAAACCACTGCTTACAGGCTTTTCCAAACTGCCAGTTTTCTTACAAAATACCGCTGCTAACAGGGTTTTCAAAACTGCTAATTCAGTAACAGAATATCGCTGCTTACAGGCATTTCCCATCTACCAGCTCACTAGCAGAAAACCGCTGCTTACTGGCTTTTCCAAACTGCCAGTTCTCTAGGTGAAAACCGTTGCTTACAGGCTTTTCCAAACTGCCAGTTCTCTAAAAGAAAATCGCTGCTTACAGGCTTTTCCAAACTGCCAGATGTCTAGCAGAAAACCGCTTCTTACAAGCTTTTCCAAACTGCCAGCTTTCTAACAGAAAACCGGTGCTTTAAGGCTTTTCCAAACTGCCAGCTCTCTAACAGAAAACCGCTGCTTACAGGGTTTTCCAAACTTCCAGCTCTCTAACAGAAAACCGCTGCTTACAGGATTTTCAAACTGCCAGCTCTCTAACAGGAAACCGCTGCTTACAGTCATTTTCAAACTGCCAGCTCTCTAGCAGAAGACCGTTGCTTAAAGGCTTTTCCAAACTGCCAGTTCTCTAGCAGAAAACCGCTGCTTACAGGCATTTCCAAACTGCCAGCTCTCGAGAAGAAAACCGCTGCTTACAGCCTTTTCCAAACTGCCTGTTATGTAACAGAAAACTGCTGCGTACAGGCTTTTCCAAACTGTCAGCCCTCTAACAGAAACCCGCTGCTTACAGGCATTTCCCATCTACCAGCTCTCTAGCAGAAAACCGCTGCTTACAGCCTTTTCCAAACTGCCTGTTATGTAACAGAAAACTGCTGCGTACAGGCTTTTCCAAACTGCCAGCCCTCTAATAGAAAACCACTGCTTACAGGCTTTTCCAAACTACCAGCTCTCTAGCAGAAATCCACTGCTTACAGGCTTTTCCAAACTACCAGCTCTCTAGCAGAAAACCGCGGCTTACAGGCTTTTCCAAACTACCAGCTCTCTAACAGAAAACCGCTGCTTACAGGCTTTTCCAAACTGCCAGCTCTCTAACAGAAAACCGCTGCTTAGACGCTTTTCCAAATTGCCTGCTCTCTAACAGTAAACCGCTGCTTACAGGCTTTTCCAAACTGCCAGCTCTCTAACTGAAAACCACTGCTTACAGGCTTTTCCAAACTGAAAGTAGTCTAACAGAAAACCACTGCTTACAGGCTTTTCCCAGTTGCCTGTTCTGTATCACAAAACTGCTGCTTAAAGGCTTTTCCAAACTGTTAGTTCTCTAACAGAAAACCACTGCTTACAGCCTTTTCCAAACTGCCTGTTATGTAACAGAAAACCGCTGCGTACACGCTTTTCCAAACTGTCAGCCCTCTAATAGAAAAGCGCTGCTTACCGGCATTTCCCATCTACCAGCTCTAGCAGAAAACTGCTGCTTACAGGCTTTTCCAAACTGCCAGCTCTCTAACAGAAAACCGCTGCTTAGACGCTTTTCCAAATTGCCTGCTCTCTAACAGTAAACCGCTGCTTAAAGGCTTTTCCAAACTGCCAGTTCTCTAACGGAAAACAACTGCTTACAGGCTTTTCCAAACTGCCTGTTATGTAACAGAAAACCGCTGCTTACAGGCTTTTCTAAACTGCCAGCCCTCTTGCAGATAAGCGTTGCTTACAGGCTTTTCCAAACTACCAGTTCTGTAACAGAAAACCGCTCCTTCCAGGCTTTTCCAAACTGCCAGCTCTCTAATAGATAACCACTGATTACAGGCTTTATCAAACTACCAACTCTCCAGCAGAAAAACGCTGCTTACAGGCTTTTCCAAACTGCCAGCTCTCTAGCAGAAAACCGTTGCTTACAGGCTTTTCCAAACTGCCAGCTCTCTAGCTGAAAACCGCTGCTTACAGGCTTTTCCAAACTGCCAGTTGTCTAAAAGAAAATCGCTGCTTACAGGCTTTTCCAAACTGCCAGTTGTCTAGCAGAAAATCGCTGCTTACAAGCTTTTCCAAACTGCCAGCTCTCTAACAGAAAACCGCTGCTTACAGGGTTTTCCAAACTTCCAGCTCTTTAACAGAAAACCGCTGCTTACAGACTTTTGCAAACTGCCAGCTCTCTAACAGAAAACCGCTGCTTACAGGCATTTTCAAACTGCCAGCTCTCTAACAGGAAACCGCTGCTTACATTCATTTTCAAACTGCCAGCTCTCTAGCAGAAGACCGTTGCTTACAGGCTTTTCCAAACTGTCAGTTCTCTAGCAGAAAACCGCTGCTTACAGGCATTTCCAAACTGCCAGCTCTCGAGCAGAAAACCGCTGCTTACAGGCTTATCCAAACTGTCAGCTCTCGAGAAGAAAACCGCTGCTTACAGCCTTTTCCAAACTGCCTGTTATGTAACAGAAAACTGCTGCGTACAGGCTTTTCCAAACAGACAGCCCTCTAACAGAAAACCGCTGCTTACAGGAATTTCCCATCTACCAGCTCTCTAGCAGAAAACCGCTGCTTACAGGCTTTTCCAAACTGCCAGCTCTCTAACAGAAAACCGCTGCTTACAGGCTTTTCCAAACTGCCAGTTCTCTAACAGAAAACCGCTGCTAACAGGCTTTTCCAAACTGCCAGTTCTGTAACAGAATATCGCTGCTTACAGGCATTTCCCATCTACCAGCATTCTAGCAGAAATCCACTGCTTACAGGCTTTTCCAAACTACCAGCTCTCTAGCAGAAAACCGCTGCTTACAGGCTTTTCCAAACTACCAGCTCTCTAACAGAAAACCGCTGCTTACAGGCTTTTCCAAACAGCCAGCTCTCTAACAGAAAACCGCTGCTTAGACGCTTTTCCAAACTGCCAGCTCTCTAACAGAAAACCACTGCTTACAGGCTTTTCCAAACTGAAAGTAGTCTAACAGAAAACCACTGCTTACAGGCTTTTCCCAGTTGCCTGTTCTGTAACATAAAACCGCTGCTTAAAGGCTTTTCCAAACTGTTAGTTCTCTAACAGAAAACCGCTGCTTACAGCCTTTTCCAAACTGCCTGTTATGTAACAGAAAACCGCTGCGTACACGCTTTTCCAAACTGTCAGCCCTCTAATAGAAAAGCGCTGCTTCCTGGCATTTCCCATCTACCAGCTCTAGCAGAAAGCTGCTGCTTACAGGCTTTTCCAAACTGCCAGCTCTCTAACAGAAAACCACTGCTTACATGCATTTTCAAAATGCCAGTTCTCTAGCAGAAAACCGCTGCTTACAGGCTTTTCCAAGCTGCCTGTTATGTAACAGAAAACCGCTGCTTACAGGCTTTTCTAAACTGCCAGCTCTCTAACAGAAAACTGCTGCTTTCAGGATTTTCCAAACTGCCAGTTCTCTAAAACAAAATCGCTGCTAACAGGCTTTTCCAAACTGCCAGTTGTCTAGCAGAAAATCGCTGCTTAAAGGCTTTTCCAAACTGCCAGTTCTCTAACAGAATACCGCTGCTTATAGGGTTTTCCAAACTTCCAGCTGTTTAACAGAAAACCGCTGCTTACAGGCATTTTCAAACTGCCAGCTCTCTAACAGAAAACCGCTGCTTACAGGCATTTTCAAACTGCCAGCTCTCTAGCAGAAAACCGTTGCTTACAGGCTTTTCCAAACTGCCAGTTCTCTAGCAGAAAACCGCTGCTTACAGGCTTTTACAAACTGCCAGTTCTCTAGAAGTAAACCGCTGTTTACAGGCTTTTGCAAACTGCCAGCTCTCTAACAGAAAACCGCTGCTTACAGGCATTTTCAAACTGCCAGCTCTCTTACAGAAATCTGCTGCTTACAGGCTTTTCCAAACTGCCAGCTCTCTAACAGAAAAGCGCTGCTTACCGGCTTTTCCAAACTGCCAGCTCTTAACAGTGAACCGCCGCTTACATCCTTTACCAAACTGCCAGCTCTCTAATAGAAAACCGCTGCTTACATGCATTTTCAAACTGCCAGCTCTCTAACAGAAAACCGCCGCTTCCAGCCTTTTCCAAACTGCCAGCTCTCTAACAGAAAACCGCTGCTTACATGCATTTTCAAAATGCCAGTTCTCTAGCAGAAAACCGCTGCTTACAGGCTTTTCCAAACTGCCTGTTATGTAACAGAAAACCGCTGCTTACAGGCTTTTCTAAACTGCCAGCCCTCTTGCAGATAAGCGTTGTTTGCAGGATTTTTCAAACTGCCAGCTCTCTAACAGAAAACCGCTGTTTACAGGCTTTACCATAGTGCCAGCCCTCTAGAAGAACTGCGTTGCTTACAGGCTTTTCCAAACTACCAGTTCTGTAACAGAAAACCGCTCCTTCCAGGCTTTTCCAAACTGCCAGCTCTCTAGAAGATAACCACTGATTACAGGCTTTATCAAACTACCAACTCTCCAGCAGAAAAACGCAGCTTGCAGGCTTTTCCAAACTGCCAGCTCTCTAACAGAAAACCGCTGCTTACAAAGTTTTCCCAACTGCCAGCTCTCTAGCAGAAAACCGTTGCTTACAGGCTTTTCCAAACTGCCAGCTCTCTAGCTGAAAACCGCTGCTTACAGGCTTTTCCAAACTGCCAGTTGTCTAGCAGAATACCGCTGCTTACAAGCTTTTCCAAACTGCCAGCTTTCTAACAGAAAACCGGTGCTTAAAGGCTTTTCCAAACTGCCAGCTCTCTAACAGAAAACCGCTGCTTACAGGGTTTTCCAAACTTCCAGCTCTTTAACAGAAAACCGCTGCTTACAGACTTTTGCAAACTGCCAGCTCTCTAACAGAAAACCGCTGCTTACAGGCATTTTCAAACTGCCAGCTCTCTAACAGGAAACCGCTGCTTACATTCATTTTCAAACTGCCAGCTCTCTAGCAGAAGACCGTTGCTTACAGGCTTTTCCAAACTGCCAGTTCTCTAGCAGAAAACCGCTGCTTACAGGCATTTCCAAACTGCCAGCTCTCGAGCAGAAAACCGCTGCTTACAGGCTTATCCAAACTGTCAGCTCTCGAGAAGAAAACCGCTGCTTACAGCCTTTTCCAAACTGCCTGTTATGTAACAGAAAACTGCTGCGTACAGGCTTTTCCAAACTGTCAGCTCTCTAACAGAAAACCGCTGCTTACAGGCTTTTCCAAATGTCAGTTCTCTAACAGATAACCGCTGCTTACAGGCTTTTCCAAATGTCAGTTCTCTAACAGATAACCGCTGCTTACAGGCTTTTCCAAACTGCCAGTTCTCTAACAGAAAACCGCTGCTAACAGGCTTTTCCAAACTGCCAGTTCTGTAACAGAATATCGCTGCTTACAGGCATTTCCCATCTACCTGCTCTCTAGCAGAAAACCGCTGCTTACAGGCTTTTCCAAACTACCAGCTCTCTAACAGAAAACCGCTGCTTACAGGCTTTTCCAAACAGCCAGCTCTCTAACAGAAAACCGCTGCTTAGACGCTTTTCCAAATTGCCTGCTCTCTAACGGTAAACCGCTGCTTACAGGCTTTTCCAAACTGCCAGCTCTCTAGCTGAAAACCGTTGCTTACAGGCTTTTCCAAACTGCCAGTTCTCTAAAAGAAAATCGCTGCTTACAGGCTTTTCCAAACTGCCAGATGTCTAGCAGAAAACTGCTTCTTACAAGCTTTTCCAAACTGCCAGCTTTCTAACAGAAAACCGGTGCTTTAAGGCTTTTCCAAACTGCCAGCTCTCTAACAGAAAACCGCTGCTTACAGGGTTTTCCAAACTTCCAGCTCTCTAACAGAAAACCGCTGCTTACAGGATTTTCAAACTGCCAGCTCTCTAACAGGAAACCGCTGCTTACAGTCATTTTCAAACTGCCAGCTCTCTAGCAGAAGACCGTTGCTTAAAGGCTTTTCCAAACTGCCAGTTCTCTAGCAGAAAACCGCTGCTTACAGGCATTTCCAAACTGCCAGCTCTCGAGAAGAAAACCGCTGCTTACAGCCTTTTCCAAACTGCCTGTTATGTAACAGAAAACTGCTGCGTACAGGCTTTTCCAAACTGTCAGCCCTCTAACAGAAACCCGCTGCTTACAGGCATTTCCCATCTACCAGCTCTCTAGCAGAAAACCGCTGCTTACAGCCTTTTCCAAACTGCCTGTTATGTAACAGAAAACTGCTGCGTACAGGCTTTTCCAAACTGCCAGCCCTCTAATAGAAAACCGCGGCTTACAGGCTTTTCCAAACTACCAGCTCTCTAACAGAAAACCGCTGCTTACAGGCTTTTCCAAACTGCCAGCTCTCTAACAGAAAACCGCTGCTTAGACGCTTTTCCAAATTGCCTGCTCTCTAACAGTAAACCGCTGCTTACAGCCTTTTCCAAACTGCCAGCTCTCTAACTGAAAACCACTGCTTACAGGCTTTTCCCAGTTGCCTGTTCTGTATCACAAAACCGCTGCTTAAAGGCTTTTCCAAACTGTTAGTTCTCTAACAGAAAACCGCTGCTTACAGCCTTTTCCAAACTGCCTGTTATGTAACAGAAAACCGCTGCTTACAGGCTTTTCCAAACTGTCAGCCCTCTAATAGAAAAGCGCTGCTTACCGGCATTTCTCATCTACCAGCTCTAGCAGAAAACTGCTGCTTACAGGCTTTTCCAAACTGCCAGCTCTCTAACAGAAAACCGCTGCTTAGACGCTTTTCCAAATTGCCTGCTCTCTAACAGTAAACCGCTGCTTAAAGGCTTTTCCAAACTGCCAGTTCTCTAACGGAAAACAACTGCTTACAGGCTTTTCCAAACTGCCTGTTATGTAACAGAAAACCGCTGCTTACAGGCTTTTCTAAACTGCCAGCCCTCTTGCAGATAAGCGTTGCTTACAGGCTTTTCCAAATTACCAGTTCTGTAACGGAAAACCGCTCCTTCCAGGCTTTTCCAAACTGCCAGCTCTCTAAAAGATAACCACTGATTACAGGCTTTATCAAACTACCAACTCTCCAGCAGAAAAACGCAACTTGCAGGCTTTTCCAAACTGCCAGCTCTCTAACAGAAAACCGCTGCTTACAAAGTTTTCCCAACTGCCAGCTCTCTAGCAGAAAACCGTTGCTTACAGGCTTTTCCAAACTGCCAGCTCTCTAGCTGAAAACCGCTGCTTACAGGCTTTTCCAAACTGCCAGTTGTCTAAAAGAAAATCGCTGCTTACAGGCTTTTCCAAACTGCCAGTTGTCTAGCAGAAAATCGCTGCTTACAAGCTTTTCCAAACTGCCAGCTTTCTAACAGAAAACCGGTGCTTAAAGGCTTTTCCAAACTGCCAGCTCTCTAACAGAAAACCGCTGCTTACAGGGTTTTCCAAACTTCCAGCTCTTTAACAGAAAACCGCTGCTTACAGACTTTTGCAAACTGCCAGCTCTCTAACAGAAAACCGCTGCTTACAGGCATTTCAAACTGCCAGCTCTCTAACAGGAAACCGCTGCTTACATTCATTTTCAAACTGCCAGCTCTCTAGCAGAAGACCGTTGCTTACAGGCTTTTCCAAACTGTCAGTTCTCTAGCAGAAAACCGCTGCTTACAGGCATTTCCAAACTGCCAGCTCTCGAGCAGAAAACCGCTGCTTACAGGCTTATCCAAACTGTCAGCTCTCGAGAAGAAAACCGCTGCTTACAGCCTTTTCCAAACTGCCTGTTATGTAACAGAAAACTGCTGCGTACAGGCTTTTCCAAACAGTCAGCCCTCTAACAGAAAACCGCTGCTTACAGGAATTTCCCATCTACCAGCTCTCTAACAGAAAACCGCTGCTTACAGGCTTTTCCAAACTGCCAGCTCTCTAACAGAAAACCGCTGCTTACAGGCTTTTCCAAACTGCCAGCTCTCTAACAGAAAACCGCTGCTTACAGGCTTTTCCAAATATCAGTTCTCTAACAGATAACCGCTGCTTAGAGGCTTTTCCAAACTGCCAGTTCTCTAACAGAAAACCGCTGCTAACAGGCTTTTCCAAACTGCCAGTTCTGTAACAGAATATCGCTGCTTACAGGCATTTCCCATCTACCAGCTCTCTAGCAGAAATCCACTGCTTACAGGCTTTTCCAAACTACCAGCTCTCTAGCAGAAAACCGCTGCTTACAGGCTTTTCCAAACTACCAGCTCTCTAACAGAAAACCGCTGCTTACAGGCTTTTCCAAACAGCCAGCTCTCTAACAGAAAACCGCTGCTTAGACGCTTTTCCAAATTGCCTGCTCTCTAACGGTAAACCGCTGCTTACAGGCTTTTCCAAACTGAAAGTAGTCTAACAGAAAACCACTGCTTACAGGCTTTTCCCAGTTGCCTGTTCTGTAACATAAAACCGCTGCTTAAAGGCTTTTCCAAACTGTTAGTTCTCTAACAGAAAACCGCTGCTTACAGCCTTTTCCAAACTGCCTGTTATGTAACAGAAAACCGCTGCGTACACGCTTTTCCAAACTGTCAGCCCTCTAATAGAAAAGCGCTGCTTCCTGGCATTTCCAATCTACCAGCTCTAGCAGAAAGCTGCTGCTTACAGGCTTTTCCAAACTGCCAGCTCTCTAACAGAAAACCACTGCTTACATGCATTTTCAAAATGCCAGTTCTCTAGCAGAAAACCGCTGCTTACAGGCTTTTCCAAACTGCCTGTTATGTAACAGAAAACCGCTGCTTACAGGCTTTTCTAAACTGCCAGCTCTCTAACAGAAAACCGCTGCTTACAGAGTTTTCCCTACTGCCAGCTCTCTAGCAGAAAACCGTTGCTTACTGGCTTTTCCAAATTGCCAGTTCTCTAAAAGAAAATCGCTGCTTACAGGCTTTTCCAAACTGCCAGATGTCTAGCAGAAAACTGCTTCTTACAAGCTTTTCCAAACTGCCAGCTCTCTAACAGAAAACCGCTGCTTACAGGGTTTTCCAAACTTCCAGCTCTCTAACAGAAAACCGCTGCTTACAGGATTTTCAAACTGCCAGCTCTCTAACAGGAAACCGCTGCTTACAGTCATTTTCAAACTGCCAGCTCTCTAGCAGAAGACCGTTGCTTAAAGGCTTTTCCAAACTGCCAGTTCTCTAGCAGAAAACCGCTGCTTACAGGCATTTCCAAACTGCCAGCTCTCGAGAAGAAAACCGCTGCTTACAGCCTTTTCCAAACTGCCTGTTATGTAACAGAAAACTGCTGCGTACAGGCTTTTCCAAACTGTCAGCCCTCTAACAGAAACCCGCTGCTTACAGGCATTTCCCATCTACCAGCTCTCTAGCAGAAAACCGCTGCTTACAGCCTTTTCCAAACTGCCTGTTATGTAACAGAAAACTGCTGCGTACAGGCTTTTCCAAACTGCCAGCCCTCTAATAGAAAACCGCGGCTTACAGGCTTTTCCAAACTACCAGCTCTCTAACAGAAAACCGCTGCTTACAGGCTTTTCCAAACTGCCAGCTCTCTAACAGAAAACCGCTGCTTAGACGCTTTTCCAAATTGCCTGCTCTCTAACAGTAAACCGCTGCTTACAGCCTTTTCCAAACTGCCAGCTCTCTAACTGAAAACCACTGCTTACAGGCTTTTCCCAGTTGCCTGTTCTGTATCACAAAACCGCTGCTTAAAGGCTTTTCCAAACTGTTAGTTCTCTAACAGAAAACCGCTGCTTACAGCCTTTTCCAAACTGCCTGTTATGTAACAGAAAACCGCTGCTTACAGGCTTTTCCAAACTGTCAGCCCTCTAATAGAAAAGCGCTGCTTACCGGCATTTCCCATCTACCAGCTCTAGCAGAAAACTGCTGCTTACAGGCTTTTCCAAACTGCCAGCTCTCTAACAGAAAACCGCTGCTTAGACGCTTTTCCAAATTGCCTGCTCTCTAACAGTAAACCGCTGCTTAAAGGCTTTTCCAAACTGCCAGTTCTCTAACGGAAAACAACTGCTTACAGGCTTTTCCAAACTGCCTGTTATGTAACAGAAAACCGCTGCTTACAGGCTTTTCTAAACTGCCAGCCCTCTTGCAGATAAGCGTTGCTTACAGGCTTTTCCAAACTACCAGTTCTGTAACGGAAAACCGCTCCTTCCAGGCTTTTCCAAACTGCCAGCTCTCTAAAAGATAACCACTGATTACAGGCTTTATCAAACTACCAACTCTCCAGCAGAAAAACGCAGCTTGCAGGCTTTTCCAAACTGCCAGCTCTCTAACAGAAAACCGCTGCTTACAAAGTTTTCCCAACTGCCAGCTCTCCAGGAGAAAACCGTTGCTTACAGGCTTTTCCAAACTGCCAGCTCTCTAGCTGAAAACCGCTGCTTACAGGCTTTTCCAAACTGCCAGTTGTCTAAAAGAAAATCGCTGCTTACAGGCTTTTCCAAACTGCCAGTTGTCTAAAAGAAAATCGCTGCTTACAGGCTTTTCCAAACTGCCAGTTGTCTAAAAGAAAATCGCTGCTTACAGGCTTTTCCAAACTGCCAGTTGTCTAAAAGAAAATCGCTGCTTACAGGCTTTTCCAAACTGCCAGTTGTCTAAAAGAAAATCGCTGCTTACAGGCTTTTCCAAACTGCCAGTTGTCTAAAAGAAAACCGCTGCTTACAGGCTTTTCCAAACTGCCAGCTCTCTAACAGAAAACCGGTGCTTAAAGGCTTTTCCAAACTGCCAGCTCTCTAACAGAAAACCGCTGCTTACAGGGTTTTCCAAACTTCCAGCTCTTTAACAGAAAACCGCTGCTTACAGACTTTTGCAAACTGACAGCTCTCTAACAGAAAACCGCTGCTTACAGGCATTTTCAAACTGCCAGCTCTCTAACAGGAAACCGCTGCTTACATTCATTTTCAAACTGCCAGCTCTCTAGCAGAAGACCGTTGCTTACAGGCTTTTCCAAACTGTCAGTTCTCTAGCAGAAAACCGCTGCTTACAGGCATTTCCAAACTGCCAGCTCTCGAGCAGAAAACCGCTGCTTACAGGCTTATCCAAACTGTCAGCTCTCGAGAAGAAAACCGCTGCTTACAGGCATTTTCAAACTGCCAGCTCTCTAACAGAAAACCGCTGCTTACAGGCATTTTCAAACTGCCAGCTCTCTAGCAGAAAACCGTTGCTTACAGGCTTTTCCAAACTTCCAGTTCTCTAGCAGAAAACCGCTGCTTACAGGCTTTTACAAACTGCCAGTTCTCTAGAAGTAAACCGCTGTTTACAGGCTTTTGCAAACTGCCAGCTCTCTAACAGAAAACCGCTGCTTACAGGCATTTTCAAACTGCCAGCTCTCTTACAGAAAACTGCTGCTTACAGGCTTTTCCAAACTGCCAGCTCTCTAACAGAAAAGCGCTGCTTACCGGCTTTTCCAAACTGCCAGCTCTTAACAGTGAACCGCCGCTTACATCCTTTACCAAACTGCCAGCTCTCTAATAGAAAACCGCTGCTTACATGCATTTTCAAACTGCCAGCTCTCTAACAGAAAACCGCCGCTTCCAGCCTTTTCCAAACTGCCAGCTCTCTAACAGAAAACCGCTGCTTACATGCATTTTCAAAATGCCAGTTCTCTAGCAGAAAACCGCTGCTTACAGGCTTTTCCAAACTGCCTGTTATGTAACAGAAAACCGCTGCTTACAGGCTTTTCAAAACTGCCAGCCCTCTTGCAGATAAGCGTTGCTTGCAGGATTTTTCAAACTGCCAGCTCTCTAACAGAAAACCGCTGCTTACAGGCTTTACCATAGTGCCAGCCCTCTAGAAGAACTGCGTTGCTTACAGGCTTTTCCAAACTACCAGTTCTGTAACAGAAAACCGCTCCTTCCAGGCTTTTCCAAACTGCCAGCTCTCTAGAAGATAACCACTGATTACAGGTTTTATCAAACTACCAACTCTCCAGCAGAAAAACGCAGCTTGCAGGCTTTTCCAAACTGCCAGCTCTCTAACAGAAAACCGCTGCTTACAAAGTTTTCCCAACTGCCAGCTCTCTAGCAGAAAACCGTTGCTTACAGGCTTTTCCAAACTGCCAGCTCTCTAGCTGAAAACCGCTGCTTACAGTCCTTTCCAAACTGCCAGTTGTCTAGCAGAAAACCGCTGCTTACAGACTTTTGCAAACTGCCAGCTCTCTAACAGAAAACCGCTGCTTACAGGCATTTTCAAACTGCCAGCTCTATAACAGGAAACCGCTGCTTACATTCATTTTCAAACTGCCAGCTCTCTAGCAGAAGACCGTTGCTTACAGGCTTTTCCAAACTGCCAGTTCTCTAGCAGAAAACCGCTGCTTACAGGCATTTCCAAACTGCCAGCTCTCGAGCAGAAAACCGCTGCTTACAGGCTTATCCAAACTGTCAGCTCTCGAGAAGAAAACCGCTGCTTACAGCCTTTTCCAAACTGCCTGTTATGTAACAGAAAACTGCTGCGTACAGGCTTTTCCAAACTGTCAGCTCTCTAACAGAAAACCGCTGCTTAAAGGCTTTTCCAAATGTCAGTTCTCTAACAGATAACCGCTGCTTACAGGCTTTTCCAAATGTCAGTTCTCTAACAGATAACCGCTGCTTACAGGCTTTTCCATACTGCCAGTTCTCTAACAGAAAACCGCTGCTAACAGGCTTTTCCAAACTGCCAGTTCTGTAACAGAATATCGCTGCTTACAGGCATTTCCCATCTACCTGCTCTCTAGCAGAAAACCGCTGCTTACAGGCTTTTCCAAACTACCAGCTCTCTAACAGAAAACCGCTGCTTACAGGCTTTTCCAAACAGCCAGCTCTCTAACAGAAAACCGCTGCTTAGACGCTTTTCCAAATTGCCTGCTCTCTAACGGTAAATCGCTGCTTACAGGCTTTTCCAAACTGCCAGCTCTCTAGCTGAAAACTGTTGCTTACAGGCTTTTCCAAACTGAAAGTTGTCTAACAGAAAACCACTGCTTACAGGCTTTTCCCAGTTGCCTGTTCTGTATCACAAAACCGCTGCTTAAAGGCTTTTCCAAACTGTTAGTTCTCTAACAGAAAACCACTGCTTACAGCTTTTTCCAAACTGCCTGTTATGTAACAGAAAACCGCTGCGTACACGCTTTTCCAAACTGTCAGCCCTCTAATAGAAAAGCGCTGCTTCCTGGCATTTCCCATCTACCAGCTCTAACAGAAAGCTGCTGCTTACAGGCTTTTCCAAACTGCCTGTTATGTAACAGAAAACCGCTGCTTACAGGCTTTTCTAAACTGCCAGCCCTCTTGCAGATAAGCGTTGCTTGCAGGCTTTTCCAAACTGCCAGCTCTCTAGCAGAAAACCGTTGCTTACAGGCTTTTCCAAACTGCCAGCTCTCGTGCTGAAAACCGCTGCTTACTGGCTTTTCCAAACTGCCAGTTCTCTAAAAGAAAATCGCTGCTTACAGGCTTTTCCAAACTGCCAGTTGTCTAGCAAAAAACCGCTGCTTACAAGCTTTTCCAAACTGCCAGCTCTCTAACAGAAAACCGCTACTTACAGGCTTTTCCAAACTTCCTGCTCTTTAACAGAAAACCGCTGCTTACAGACTTTTGCAAACTGCCAGCTCTCTAACAGAAAACCGCTGCTTACAGGCTTTTCCAAACTGCCAGCTCTCTAACAGAAAACTGCTGCTTTCAGGATTTTCCAAACTGCCAGTTCTCTAAAAGAAAATCGCTGCTAACAGGCTTTTCCAAACTGCCAGTTCTCTAACAGAATACCGCTGCTTATAGGGTTTTCCAAACTTCCAGCTGTTTAACAGAAAACCGCTGCTTACAGGCATTTTCAAACTGCCAGCTCTCTAACAGAAAACCGCTGCTTACAGGCATTTTCAAACTGCCAGTTCTCTAACAGAAAACCGCTGCTTACAGGCTTTTCCAAACTGCCAGTTCTCTAACAGAAAACCGCTGCTAACAGGCTTTTCCAAACTGCCAGTTCTGTAACAGAATATCGCTGCTTACAGGCATTTCCCATCTACCTGCTCTCTAGCAGAAAACCGCTGCTTACAGGCTTTTCCAAACTACCAGCTCTCTAACAGAAAACCGCTGCTTACAGGCTTTTCCAAACAGCCAGCTCTCTAACAGAAAACCGCTGCTTAGACGCTTTTCCAAATTGCCTGCTCTCTAACAGAAAACCACTGCTTACAGGCTTTTCCAAACTGAAAGTAGTCTAACAGAAAACCACTGCTTACAGGCTTTTCCCAGTTGCCTGTTCTTTATCACAAAACCGCTGCTTAAAGGCTTTTCCAAACTGTTAGTTCTCTAACAGAAAACCGCTGCTTACAGCCTTTTCCAAACTGCCTGTTATGTAACAGAAAACCGCTGCGTACACGCTTTTCCAAACTGTCAGCCCTCTAATAGAAAACCGCTGCTTACCGGCATTTCCCATCTACCAGCTCTAACAGAAAGCTGCTGCTTACAGGCTTTTCCAAACTGCCTGTTATGTAACAGAAAACCGCTGCTTACAGGCTTTTCCAAACTGCCAGCTCTCTAGCAGAAAACCGTTGCTTACAGGCTTTTCCAAACTGCCAGCTCTCGTGCTGAAAACCGCTGCTTACTGGCTTTTCCAAACTGCCAGTTCTCTAAAAGAAAATCGCTGCTTACAGGCTTTTCCAAACTGCCAGTTGTCTAGCAAAAAACCGCTGCTTACTGGCTTTTCCAAACTGCCAGTTCTCTAAAAGAAAATCGCTGCTTACAGGCTTTTCCAAACTGCCAGTTGTCTAGCAAAAAACCGCTGCTTACAAGCTTTTCCAAACTGCCAGCTCTCTAACAGAAAACCGCTACTTACAGGCTTTTCCAAACTTCCTGCTCTTTAACAGAAAACCGCTGCTTACAGACTTTTGCAAACTGCCAGCTCTCTTACAGAAAACCACTGCTTACATGCTGTTCTTAACTGCCAGTTTTCTAACAGAAAACCGCTGCTTAAATGCTTTTCCAAACTGCCAGTTCTCTAACAGAAAACTGCTGCTTTCAGGATTTTCCAAACTGCCAGTTCTCTAAAAGAAAATCGCTGCTAACAGGCTTTTCCAAACTGCCAGTTCTCTAACAGAATACCGCTGCTTATAGGGTTTTCCAAACTTCCAGCTGTTTAACAGAAAACCGCTGCTTACAGGCATTTTCAAACTGCCAGCTCTCTAACAGAAAACCGCTGCTTACAGGCATTTTCAAACTGCCAGCTCTCTAGCAGAAAACCGTTGCTTACAGGCTTTTCCAAACTGCCAGCTCTCGAGAAGAAAACCGCTGATTACAGCCTTTTCCAAACTGCCTGTTATGTAACAGAAAACTGCTGCGTACTGGCGTTTTCAAACTGTCAGCCCTCTAATAGAAAATCGCTGCTTACAGGCATTTCCCATCTACCAGCTCTCTGGCAGAAAACCGCTGCTTACAGGCTTTTCCAAACTGCCAGCTCTCTAACAGAAAACCGCTGCTTACAGGCTTTTCCAAACTGCCAGCTCTCTAACAGAATACCGCTGCTTACAGTCTTTTCCAAATGTCGGTTCTATAACAGATAACCGCTGCTTACAGGCTTTTCCAAACTGCCAGTTCTCTAACAGAAAACCACAGCTTACAGGCTTTTCCAAACTGCCAATTTTCTAACAGAAAACCACTGCTTACAGGCTTTTCCAAACTGCCACTTTTCTAACAGAAAACCACTGCTTACAGGCTTTTCCAAACTGCCAGATCTGTAAAAGTATATCGCTGCTTACAGGCAATTCCCTTCTACCAGCTCTTTGGCAGAAATCCACTGCTTACAGGCTTTTCCAAACTACCAGCTCTCTTGCAGAAAACCGCTGCTTACAGGTTTATCCAAACTACCAGCTCTCTAACAGAAAACCGCTGCTTAGATGCTTTTCCAAATTGCCAGCTCTCTAACAGTAAACCGCTGCTTACTGGCTTTTCCAAACTGCCAGTTCTCTAGAAGAAAACCGCTGCTTAAAGGCTTTTCCAAACTGCCAGCTCTCTAACAGCAAACCGCTGCTTACAGGCTTTTACAAACTGCCAGTTCTCTAGAAGAAAACCGCTGCTTACAGGCTTTTGCAAACTGCCAGCTCTCTAACGGAAAATCGCTGCTTACAGGCATTTTCAAACTGCCAGCTCTCTAGCAGAAAACCGCTGCTTACAGCCATTTTCAAACTGCCAGCTCTCTAGCAGAAAACCGCAGCTTACAGGCTATTCCAAACTGCCAGTTCTCTCGCAGAAAACTGCTGCTTACAGGCTTTTCCAAACTGCCAGCTCTCTAACAGAAAAGCGCTGCTTACCGGCATTTCCAAACTGCCAGCTCTTAACAGTGAACCGCCGCTTACAGCCTTTTCCAAACTGCCAGCTCTCTAACAGAAAACCGCGGCTTACAGGCTTTTCCAAACTGTCTGTTATGTAACAGAAAACCGCTGCTTACAGGTTTTTGTAAACTGTCAGCCCACTAATAGAAAACCGCTGCTTACAGGCTTTACCATACATCCAGCCCTCTAGCAGAAAAGCGTTGCTTACAGGATTTTTCAAACTGCCAGCTCTCTAACAGAAACCCGCTGCTTACAGGCTTTTCCATACATCCAGCCCTCTAGCAGAAATGCGTTGCTTACAGGCTTTTCCAAACTGCCAGTTCTCTAGAAGAAAACCGCTCCTTCCAGGCTTTTCCAAACTGCCAGCTCTCTAAAAGATAACCACTGCTTACAGGCTTTATCAAATTACCAACTCTCCAGCAGAAAAACGCTGCTTACAGGCTTTTCCAAACTGCCAGCTCTCTAACAGAAAACCGCTGCTTACAGGCATTTTCAAACTGCCAGCTCTCTAACCGAAAACCGCTGCTTACAGGCTTTTTCAAACTGCCAGCTCTCTAACAGAAAACCGCTGCTTACAGGCATTTTCAAACTGCCAGCTCTCTAACCGAAAACCGCTGCTTACAGGCTTTTCCAAACTGCCAGTTCTGTAGCAGAAAACCGCTGCTTACTGGCTTTTCCAAACCCTAAGCTCTCGAGCAGAAAACCACTGCTTACAGGCTTTTCCAAACTTCCAGCTCTCGAGAAGAAAACCGGTGCTTACAGCCTTTTCCATACTGCCTGTTATGTAAAAGAAAACTGCTGCGTACAGGCTTTTCCAAACTGTCAGCCCTCTAATAGAAAACCGCTGCTTACAGGCATCTACCAGCTCTCTAGCAGAAAACCGCTGCTTACAGGCTTTTCCAAACTGCCAGCTCTCTAACAGAAAACCGCTGCTTACAGGCTTTTCCAAACTGCCAGCTCTCTAACAGAAAACCGCTGCTTACAGGCTTTTCCAAACTGCCAGCTCTCTAACAGATAACTGCTGCTTACAGGCTTTTCCAAACTGCCAGTTTTCTAACAGAAAACCACTGCTTACTGGCTTTTCCAAACTGCCAGTTTTCTAATAGAAAACCGCTCCTAAACAGCCTTTTCCAAACTTCCAGTTCTGTAACAGAATATCGCTGTTTACAGGCATTTCCCATCTACCAGCTCTCTAGCAGAAATCCACTGCTTACAGGCTTTTCCAAACTACCAGCTCTCTAGCAGAAATGCGTTGCTTACAGGCTTTTCCAAACTACCAGTTCTGTAACAGAAAACCGCTCCTTCCAGGCTTTTCCAAACTGTCAGCCCTCTAATATAAAACCGCTGCTTACCGGCATTTCCCATCTACCAGCTCTAACAGAATATCGCTGCTTACAGGCTTTTCCAAACTGCCAGCTGTCTAACAGAAAACCGCTGCTTAGAGGCTTTTCCAAACTGCCAGTCCTCTAACAGAAAACCGCTGCTTACAGGCTTTTCCAAACTGTCTGTTATGTAACAGAAAACCGCTGCTTACAGGCTTTTTCAAACTGCCAGTTTTCTAACAGAAAACCACTGCTTACAGGCTTTACCATACTGCCAGCCCTCTTGCAGAAAAGCGTTGCTTACAGGATTTTTCAAACTGCCAGCTCTCTAACAGAAAAACCACTGCTTACAGGCTTTACCATACTGCCAGCCCTCTAGCAGAAATGCGTTGCTTACAGGCTTTTCCAAACTACCAGTTCTGTAACAGAAAACCGCTCCTTCCAGGCTTTTCCTAACTGCCAGGTCTCTAAAAGATAACCACTGCTTACAGGCTTTATCAAACTACCAACTCTCCAGCAGAAAAACGCTGCTTACAGGCTTTTCCAAACTGCCAGCTCTCTAACAGAAAACCACTGCTTACAGGCTTTTCCAATCTGAAAGTTGTCTAACAGAAAACCACTGCTTACAGGCTTTTCCCAGTTGCCTGTTCTGTATCACAAAACCACTGCTTAAAGGCTTTTCCAAACCGTTAGTTCTCTAACAGAAAACCGCTGCTTACCGGCTTTTCCAAACTGCCATTTCTCTCGCAGAAAACCGCTGCTTACAGCCTTTTCCAAACTGCCTGTTATGTAACAGAAAACCGCTGCGTACACGCTTTTCCAAACTGTCAGCCCTCTAATAGAAAACCGCTGCTTACCGGCATTTCCCATCTACCAGCTCTAGCAGAAAACCGCTGCTTACAGGATTTTCCAAACTGCCAGCTCTCTAACAGAAAACCACTGCTTACAGGCTTTTCCAAACTGCCAGTACTCTAACAGAAAATTGCTGCTTACAGGCTTTTCCAACCTGCCAGCTCTCTTACAGAAAACCGCTGCTTACAGGCTTTTCTTAACTGCCAGTTTACTAGCAGAAAACAACTGCTTAAAGGCTTTTCCAACCTGCCAGCTCTCTAACAGAAAACCGCTGCTTACAGGCTTTTCCAAATTGCCAGCTCTCTAACAGAAAACCACTGCTTACAGGCTTTTCCAATCTGAAAGTTGTCTAACAGAAAACCACTGCTTACAGGATTTTCCCAGTTGCCTGTTCTGTATCACAAAACAGCTGCTTAAAGGCTTCTCCAGACTGTTAGTTCTCTAACAGAAAACCGCTGCTTACCGGCTTTTCCAAACTGCCAGTTCTCTCGCAGAATACCGCTGCTTACAGCCTTTTCCAAACTGCCTGTTATGTAACAGAAAACCGCTGCGTACACGCTTTTCCAAACTGTCAGCCCTGTAATAGAAAACCGCTGCTTACCGGCATTTCCCATCTACGAACTCTAGCAGAAAACCGCTGCTTACAGGGGTTTCCAAACTGCCAGCTCTCTAACAGAAAACCGCTGCTTAGAGGCTGTTCCAAACTGCCAGTTCTCTAAGAGAAAACCGCTGCTTACAGGCTTTTCCAAATGTCAGTTCTCTAACAGATAACCGCTGCTTAAAGGCTTTTCCAAACTGCCAGTTCTCTAACAGAAAACCACTGCTTAAAGGCTTTTCCAAACTGGGAGTTTTCTTACAGAATACCGCTGCTAACAGGCTTTTCAAAACCGCTAATTCAGTAACAGAATATCGCTGCATACAGGCATTTCCCATCTACCAGCTCTCTAGCAGAAAACCGCTGCTTACTGGCTTTTCCAAACTGCCAGTTCTCTAACAGAATACCGCTGCTTAAAGGCTTTTCCAAACTGCCAGCTCTCTAACAGAAAACCGCTGCTTACAGGGTTTTCCAAACTTCCAGCTCTTTAACAGAATACCGCTGCTTACAGCCTTTTGCAAACTGCCAGCTCTCTAACAGAAAACCGCTGCTTACAGGCATTTTCAAACTGCCAGCTCTCTAAAAGACAACCACTGCTTACAGGCTTTATCAAACTACCAACTCTCCAGCAGAAAAACGCTGCTTACAGGCTTTTCCAAACTGCCAGCTCTCTAACAGAAAACCGCTGCTTACAGGCTTTTCCAAACTGCCTGTTTTCTAACAGAAAACAGCTGCTTAAAGGCTTTTCCAAACTGCCAGTTCTCTAACAGAAAACCGCTGCTTACAGGCTTTTCCCAACTGCCAGCTCTCTAGCATAAAACCGCTGCTTACAGGCTTTTACAAACTGTCAGCCTTTTATAGAAAACCGCTGCTTACCGGTATTTCGCATCTACCAGCTCTAGCAGAAAGCCGCTGCTTACAGGCTGTTCCAAACTGCGAGCTCTCTAACAGCAAACCGTTGCTTACAGGCTTTTCCAAACTGCCAGCTCTCTAACAGAAAAGCGCTGCTTACAGAGTTTTCCAAACTTCCAGCTCTTTAACAGAAAACCGCTGCTTACAGGCTTTTCCAAACTGTCAGCTCTCGAGAAGAAAACCGCTGCTTACAACCTTTTCCAAACTGCCTGTTATGTAACAGAAAACTGCTGCGTACAGGCTTTTCCAAACTGTCAGCCCTCTAACAGAAAACCACTGCTTACAGGCATTTCCCATCTACCAGCTCTCTAGCAGAAAACCGCTGCTTACAGGCTTTTCCAAACTGCCAGCTCTCTAACAGAAAACCGCTGCTTACAGGCTTTTCCAAACTGCCAGCTCTCTAACAGAAAACCGCTGCTTACAGGCTTTTCCAAATGTCAGTTCTCTAACAGATAACCGCTGCTTACAGGCTTTTCCAAACTGCCAGTTCTCTAACAGATAACCACTGCTTAGAGGCTTTTCCAAACTGCCAGTTTTCTAACAGAAAACCGCTGCTAACAGGCTTTTCCATACTGCCAGTTCTGTAACAGAATATCGCTGCTTACAGGCATTTCCCATCTACCAGCTCTCTAGCAGAAATCCACTGCTTACAGGCTTTTCCAAACTACCAGCTTTCTAGCAGAAAACCGCTGCTTACAGCCTTTTCCAAACTGCCAGCTCTCTAACTGAAAACCGCTGCTTAGAGGCTTTTCCAAATTGCCAGCTCTCTAACAGAAAACCGCTGCTTACAGGGTTTTCCAAACTTCCAGCTCTTTAACAGAAAACCGCTGCTTACAGACTTTTGCAAACGGCCAGCTCTCTAACAGAAAACCGCTGCTTACAGGCATTTTCAAACTGCCAGCTCTCTAGCAGAAGACCGTTGCTTACAGGCTTTTCCAAACTGCCAGTTCTGTAACAGAATATCGCTGCTTACAGGCATTTCCCATCTACCAGCTCTCTAGCAGAAATCCACTGCTTACAGGCTTTTCCAAACTACCAGCTCTCTAACAGAAAACCGCTGCTTAAAGGCTTTTCCAAACTGCCAGCTCTCTAACAGAAAACCGCTGCTTAGACGCTTTTCCAAATTGCCAGCTCTCTAACAGAAAACCACTGCTTACAGGCTTTTCCATACTGAAAGTAGTCTAACAGAAAACCACTGCTTACAGGCTTTTCCCAGTTGCCTGTTCTGTATCACAAAACCGCTGCTTAAAGGCTTTTCCAAACTGTTAGTTCTCTAACAGAAAACCGCTGCTTACAGCCTTTTCCAAACTGCCTGTTATGTAACAGAAAACCGCTGCGTACACGCTTTTCCAAACTGTCAGCCCTCTAATAGAAAAGCGCTGCTTACCGGCATTTCCCATCTACCAGCTCTAGCAGAAAGCTGCTGCTTACAGGCTTTTCCAAACTGCCAGCTCTCTAACAGAAAACCGCTGCTTAGCCGCTTTTCCAAATTGCCTGCTCTTTAACAGTAAACCGCTGCTTAAAGGCTTTTCCAAACTGCCAGTTCTCTAACGGAAAACAACTGCTTACAGGCTTTTCCAAACTGCCAGTTTTCTTACAGAATACCGCTGCTAACAGGCTTTTCAAAACTGCCAGTTTTCTTACAGAATACCGCTGCTAACAGGCTTTTCAAAACTGCTAATTCAGTAACAGAATATCGCTGCTTACAGGCATTTCCCATCTACCAGCTCTCTAACAGAAAACCGCTGCTTACAGGCTTTTCCAAACTGCCAGCTCTCTAACTGAAAACAACTGCTTACAGGCTTTTCCCAATTGCCTGTTCTGTAACAGAAAACCGCTGCATACAGGCTTTTCCAAACTGCCAGTTGTCTAACAGAAAACCACTGCTTACAGGCTTTTCCCAATTGCCTGTTCTGTAACAGAAAACTGCTGCGTACAGGCTTTTCCAAACTGTCAGCCCTCTAACAGAAAACCGCTGCTTACAGGCTTTTCCAAACTGCCAGCTCTCTAGCAGAAAACCGCTGCTTACAGGCTTTTCCAAACTGCCAGCTCTCTAACAGAAAACCGCTGCTTAGCCGCTTTTCCAAATTGCCTGCTCTTTAACAGTAAACCGCTGCTTAAAGGCTTTTCCAAACTGCCAGTTCTCTAACGGAAAACAACTGCTTACAGGCTTTTCCAAACTGCCAGTTTTCTTACAGAATACCGCTGCTAACAGGCTTTTCAAAACTGCCAGTTTTCTTACAGAATACCGCTGCTAACAGGCTTTTCAAAACTGCTAATTCAGTAACAGAATATCGCTGCTTACAGGCATTTCCCATCTACCAGCTCTCTAACAGAAAACCGCTGCTTACAGGCTTTTCCAAACTGCCAGCTCTCTAACTGAAAACAACTGCTTACAGGCTTTTCCCAATTGCCTGTTCTGTAACAGAAAACCGCTGCATACAGGCTTTTCCAAACTGCCAGTTGTCTAACAGAAAACCACTGCTTACAGGCTTTTCCCAATTGCCTGTTCTGTAACAGAAAACTGCTGCGTACAGGCTTTTCCAAACTGTCAGCCCTCTAACAGAAAACCGCTGCTTACAGGCTTTTCCAAACTGCCAGCTCTCTAACAGAAAACCGCTGTTTACAGGCATTTTCAAACTGCCAGCCCTCTAGCAGAAATGCGTTGCTTACAGGCTTTTCCAAACTACCAGTTCTGTAACAGAAAACCGCTCCTTCCATGCTTTTCCAAACTGCCAGCTCTCTAAAAGATAACCACTGCTTACAGGCTTTATCAAACTACCAACTCTCCAGCAGAAAAACGCTGCTTACAGGCTTTTCCAAACTGCCAGCTCTCTAACAGAAAACCACTGCTTACAGGCTTTTCCAATCTGAAAGTTGTCTAACAGAAAACCACTGCTTACAGGCTTTTCCCAGTTGCCTGTTATGTAACAGAAAACCGCTGCGTACACGCTTTTCCAAACTGTCAGCCCTCTAATAGAAAACCGCTGCTTACCGGCATTTCCCATCTACCAGCTCTAGCAGAAAACCGCTGCTTACAGGCTTTTCCAAACTGCCAGCTCTCTAACAGAAAACCGCTGCTTACAGGCTTTTCCAAATTGCCAGCTCTCTAACAGAAAACCGCTGCTCACAGCCTTTTCCAAATTGCCAGCTCTCTAACAGAAAACCGCTGCTTACAGGCTTTTCCAAACTGTCTGTTATGTAACAGAAAACCGCTGCTTACAGGCTTTTCCAAACTGCCAGCTCTCTAACAGAAAACAGCTGCTTACAGGCTTTACCATACTGCCAGCCCTCTTGCAGAAAAGCGTTGCTTACAGGATTTTTCAAACTGCCAGCTCTCTAACAGAAAACCGCTCCTTCCAGGCATTTCCTAACTGCCAGGTCTCTAAAAGATAACCACTGCTTACAGGCTATATCAAACTACCAACTCTCCAGCAGAAAAACGCTGCTTACAGGCTTTTCCAAACTGCCAGCTCTCTAACAGAAAACCACTGCTTACAGGCTTTTCCAAACTGCCAGTACTCTAACAGAAAACCGCTGCTTACAGCCTTTTCCAAACTGCCAGTACTCTAACAGAAAATTGCTGCTTACAGGCTTTTCCAACCTGCCAGCTCTCTTACAGAAAACCGATGCTTACAGGCTTTTCCAAATTGCCAGCTCTCTAACAGAAAACCACTGCTTACAGGCTTTTCCAATCTGAAAGTTGTCTAACAGAAAACCACTGCTTACAGGATTTTCCCAGTTGCCTGTTCTGTATCACAAAACAGCTGCTTAAAGGCTTCTCCAGACTGTTAGTTCTCTAACAGAAAACCGCTGCTTACCGGCTTTTCCAAACTGCCAGTTCTCTCGCAGAATACCGCTGCTTACAGCCTTTTCCAAACTGCCTGTTATGTAACAGAAAACCGCTGCGTACACGCTTTTCCAAACTGTCAGCCCTGTAATAGAAAACCGCTGCTTACCGGCATTTCCCATCTACGAACTCTAGCAGAAAACCGCTGCTTAGAGGCTGTTCCAAACTGCCAGTTCTCTAAGAGAAAACCGCTGCTTACAGGCTTTTCCAAATGTCAGTTCTCTAACAGATAACCGCTGCTTAAAGGCTTTTCCAAACTGCCAGTTCTCTAACAGAAAACCACTGCTTACAGGCTTTTCCAAACTGGGAGTTTTCTTACAGAATACCGCTGCTAACAGGCTTTTCAAAACTGCTAATTCAGTAACAGAATATCGCGGCATACAGGCATTTCCCATCTACCAGCTCTCTAGCAGAAAACCGCTGCTTACTGGCTTTTCCAAACTGCCAGTTCTCTAACAGAATACCGCTGCTTAAAGGCTTTTCCAAACTGCCAGCTCTTTAACAGAATACCGCTGCTTACAGCCTTTTGCAAACTGCCAGCTCTTTAACAGAATACCGCTGCTTACAGCCTTTTCCAAACTGCCAGCTCTCTAACAGAAAACCGCTGCTTACAGGCTTTTCCAAACTGCCTGTTTTCTAACAGAAAACAGCTGCTTAAAGGCTTTTCCAAACTGCCAGCTCTCTAGCATAAAACCGCTGCTTACAGGCTTTTACAAACTGTCAGCCTTTTATAGAAAACCGCTGCTTACCGGTATTTCGCATCTACCAGCTCTAGCAGAAAGCCGCTGCTTACAGGCTTTTCCAAACTGCCAGTTCTCTAACAGAAAACCGCTGCTCAAAGGCTTTTCCAAACTGCCAGTTCTCTAACAGAAAACAGCTGCTTAAAGGCTGTTCCAAACTGCGAGCTCACTAACAGCAAACCGTTGCTTACAGGCTTTTCCAAACTGCCAGTTCTCTAAAAGAAAATCGCTGCTTACAGGCTTTTCCAAACTGCCAGTTGTCTAGCAGAAAACCGTTGCTTACAGGCTTTTCCAAACTGCCAGTTCTCTAGCAGAAAACCACTGCTTACAGGCTTTTCCAAACTGCCAGCTCTCTAACAGAAAACCGCTGCTTACAGGCTTTTCCAAATGTCAGTTCTCTAACAGATAACCGCTGCTTACAGGCTTTTCCAAACTGCCAGTTCTCTAACAGATAACCACTGCTTAGAGGCTTTTCCAAACTGCCAGTTTTCTAACAGAAAACCGCTGCTAACAGGCTTTTCCAAACTGCCAGTTCTGTAACAGAATATTGCTGCTTACAGGCATTTCCCATCTACCAGCTCTCTAGCAGAAATCCACTGCTTACAGCCTTTTCCAAACTGCCAGCTCTCTAACAGAAAACCGCTGCTTACAGGCTTTTCCAAACTGTCAGCTCTCTAACAGAAAACCACTGCTTACAGTCTTTTCCAAACTGCCAGTTGTCTAACAGAAAACCACTGCTTACAGGCTTTTCCCAACTGCCTGTTCTGTAACAGAAAACCGCTGCATACAGGCATTTTCCAAACTGCCAGCTCTCGAGCAGAAAACCGCTGCTTACAGGATTTTCCAAACTGTCAGCTCTCGAGAAGAAAACCACTGCTTACAACCTTTTCCAAACTGCCTGTTATGTAACAGAAAACTGCTGCGTACAGGCTTTTCCAAACTGTCAGCCCTCTAACAGAAAACCACTGCTTACAGGCATTTCCCATCTACCAGCTCTCTAGCAGAAAACCGCTGCTTACAGGCTTTTCCAAACTGCCAGCTCTCTAACAGAAAACCGCTGTTTACAGGCATTTTCAAACTGCCAGCTCTCTAACAGAAAACCGCTGCTTACAGGCTTTACCATAGTGCCAGCCCTCTAGCAGAAATGCATTGCTTACAGGCTTTTCCAAACTACCAGTTCTGTAACAGAAAACTGCTCCTTCCAGGCTTTTCCAAACTGCCAGCTCTCTAAAAGATAACCACTGCTTACAGGCTTTATCAAACTACCAACTCTCCAGCAGAAAAACGCTGCTTACAGGCTTTTCCAGACTGCCAGTACTCTAACAGAAAATCGCTGCTTACAGGCTTTTCTTAACTGCCAGTTAACTAGCAGAAAACAACTGCTTAAAGGCTTTTCCAAACTGCCAGTTCTCTAGCATAAAACCGCTGCTTACAGGCTTTTCCCAACTGCCAGCTCTCTAGCATAAAACCGCTGCTTACAGGCTTTTACAAATTGTCAGCCTTTTATAGAAAACCGCTGCTTACCGGTATTTCGCATCTACCAGCTCTAGCAGAAAGCCGCTGCTTACAGGCTTTTCCAAACTGCCAGTTCTCTAACAGAAAACCGCTGCTTACAGGCTTTTCCAAACTGCCAGTTCTCTAACAGAAAACCGCTGCTTACAGGCTTTTCCAAATGTCAGTTCTCTAACAGATAACCGCTGCTTACAGGCTTTTCCAAACTGCCAGTTCTCTAACAGATAACCACTGCTTAGAGGCTTTTACAAACTGCCAGTTTTCTAACAGAAAACTGCTGCTAACAGGCTTTTCCAAACTGCCAGTTCTGTAACAGAATATCGCTGCTTACAGGCATTTCCCATCTACCAGCTCTCTAGCAGAAATCCACTGCTTACAGGCTTTTCCAAACTACCAGCTCTCTAGCAGAAAACTGCTGCTTACAGGCTTTTCCAAACTGCCAGCTCTCTAACTGAAAACCGCTGCTTAGAGGCTTTTCCAAATTGCCAGCTCTCTAACAGAAAACCGCTGCTTACAGGGTTTTCCAAACTTCCAGCTCTTTAACAGTAAACCGCTGCTTACAGACTTTTGCAAACGGCCAGCTCTCTAACAGAAAACCGCTGCTTACAGGCATTTCCAAACTGCCAGCTCTCGAGTAGAAAACCGCTGCTTACAGGCTTTTCCAAACTGCCTGTTATGTAACAGAAAACTGCTGCGTACAGGCTTTTCCAAACTTTCAGCCCTCTAACAGAAAACCGCTGCTTACAGGCATTTCCAAACTGCCAGTTCTCTAGCAGAAAACCGCTGCTTACAGGCTTTTCCAAACTGCCAGCTCTCTAACAGAAAACCGCTGCTTACAGGCTTTTCCAAACTGCCAGCTCTCCAACAGAAAACAGCTGCATACAGGCTTTTCCAATGTCAGTTCTCTAACAGATAACCGCTGCTTACAGGCTTTTCCAAACTGCCAGTTCTCTAACAGAAAACCACTGCTTACAGGCTTATCCAAACTGCCAGTTTTCTAACAGAAAACCGCTGCTAACAGGCTTTTCCAAACTGCCAGTTCTGTAACAGAATATCGCTGCTTACAGGTAATTCCCATCTACCAGCTCTCTACCAGAAATCCACTGCTTACAGGCTTTTCCAAACTACCAGCTCTCTAGCTGAAAACCGCTGCTTACAGGCTTTTCCAAACTGCCAGCTCTCTAACAGAAAACCGCTGCTTTCAGGGTTTTCCAAACTTCCAGCTCTTTAACAGAAAACCGCTGCTTACAGACTTTTGCAAACGGCCAGCTCTCTAACAGAAAACCGCTGCTTACAGGCATTTTCAAACTGCCAGCTATCTAACAGGAAACCGCTGCTTACAGTTATTTTCAAACTGCCAGCTCTCTAGCAGAAGACCATTGCTTACAGGCTTTTCCAAACTGTCAGTTCTCTAGCAGAAAACCGCTGCTTACAGGCATTTCCAAACTGCCGGCTCTCGAGTAGAATATCGCTGCTTACAGGCTTTTCCAAACTGTCAGCTCTCGAGAAGAAAACCGCTGCTTACAGCATTTTCCAAACTGCCTGTTATGTAACAGAAAACTGCTGCGTACAGGCTTTTCCAAACTTTCAGCCCTCTAACAGAAAACCGCTGCTTACATGCATTTCCCATCTACCAGCTCTCGAGAAGAAAACCGCTGCTTACAGCCTTTTCCAAACTGCCTGTTTTGTAACAGAAAACCGCTGCTTACAGGCTTTTTCAAACTGCCAGCTCTCTAACAGAAAACCGCTGCTTACAGGCTTTTCCAAACTGCCAGCTCTCTAACAGAAAACCGCTGCTTACAGGCTTTTCCAAATGTCAGTTCTCTAACAGATAACCGCTGCTTACAGGCTTTTCCAAACTGCCAGTTCTCTAACAGAAAACCACTGCTTACAGGCTTTTCCAAACTGCCAGTTTTCTAACAGAAAACCGCTGCTAACAGGCTTTTCCAAACTGCCAGTTCTGTAACAGAATATCGCTGCTTACAGGCATTTCCCATCTACCAGCTCTCTAGCGTAAATCCACTGCTTACAGGCTTTTCCAAACTACCAGCTCTCTAGCAGAAAACCGCTGCTTACAGGCTTTTCCAAATTGCCAGCTCTCTAACAGTAAACCGCTGCTTACAGGCTTTTCCAGACTGCCAGCTCTCTAACAGAAAACCACTGCTTACAGGCTTTTCCCAGTTGCCTGTTCTGTATCACAAAACCGCTGCTTACAGGCTTTTCCAAACTGTTAGTTCTCTAACAGAAAACCGCTGCTTACAGCCTTTTCCAAAATGCCTGTTATGTAACAGAAAACCGCTGCGTACACGCTTTTCCAAACTGTCAGCCCTCTAATAGAAACGCGTTGCTTACCGGCATTTCCCATCTACCAGCTCTAGCAGAAAACTGCTGCTTACAGGCTTTTCCAAACTGCCAGCTCTCTAACAGAAAACCGCTGCTTAGCCGCTTTTCTAAATTGCCTGCTCTTTAACAGTAAACCGCTGCTTAAAGGCTTTTCCAAACTGCCAGTTCTCTAACGGAAAACAACTGCTTACAGGCTTTTCCAAACTGCCAGTTTTCTTACAGAATACCGCTGCTAACAGGCTTTTCAAAACTGCTAATTCAGTAACAGAATATCGCTGCATACAGGCATTTCCCATCTACCAGCTCTCTAACAGAAAACCGCTGCTTACAGGCTTTTCCAAACTGCCAGCTCTCTAACTGAAAACCACTGCTTATAGGCTTTTCCAAACTGCCAGTTGTCTAACAGAAAACCACTGCTTACAGGCTTTTCCCAATTGCCTGTTCTGTAACAGAAAACCGCTGCTTACAGGATTTTCCAAACTGCCAGCTCTCTAACAGAAAACCGCTGTTTACAGGCATATTCAAACTGCCTGCTCTCTAGCAGAAAACCGTTGCTTACAGGCTTTCCAAACTGCCAGCTCTCTAACAGAAAACCGCTGCTTACAGGCATTTTCAAACTGCCAGCTCTCTAGCAGAAAACCGCTGCTTACAGGCATATTCAAACTGCCAGTTCTCTAGCAGAAAACCGCTGCTTACAGGCTTTTCCAAACTGCCAACTCTCTAACAGAAAACCGTTGCTTACAGGCTTTTCCAAACTGCCAGCTCTCTAACAGAAAACAGCTGCTTAAAGGCTTTTCCAAACTGCCAGTTCTCCAGCAGAAAACCGCTGCTTACAGGCTTTTACAAACTGTCAGCCTTTTATAGAAAACCGCTGCTTACCGGTATTTCGCATCTACAGCTCTAGCAGAAAGCCGCTGCTTACAGGCTTTTCCAAACTGCCAGCTCTCTAACAGAAAACCGCTTCTTACATGCTTTTACAAACTGCCAGTTCTCTAGAAGAAAACCGCTGCTTACAGGCTTTAGCAAACTGCCAGCTCTCTTACAGAAAACCGCTGCTTACAGGCATTTTCAAACTGCCAGCTCTCTAGCAGAAAACCGTTGCTTACAGGCTTTTTCAAACTTCCAGTTCTCTAGCAGAAAACCGCTGCTTACAGGCTTTTCCAAACTGCCAGTTCTCTAGCTGAAAACCGCTGCTTATAGACTTTTCGAAACTGCCAGCTCTCTAGATGAAAAGCGCTGCTTACCGGCTTTTCCAAACTGCCAGCTCTTAACAGTGAACCGCCGCTTACAGCCTTTACCAAACTGCCAGCTCTCTAACAGAAAACCGCTGCTTACATGCATTTTCAAAATTCCAGTTCTCTAGCAGAAAACCGCTGCTTACAGGCTTTTCCAAACTGCCTGTTATGTAACAGAAAACCGCTGCTTACAGGCTTTTCTAAACTGCCAGCCCTCTTGCAGATAAGCGTTGCTTGCAGGATTTTTTAAAAACTGCCAGCTCTCTAACAGAAAACTGCTGCTTACAGGCTTTACCATAGTGCCAGCCCTCTAGCAGAAATGCGTTGCTTACAGGCTTTTCCAAACTACCAGTTCTGTAACAGAAAACCGCTCCTTCCAGGCTTTTCCAAACTGTATGCTCTCTAAAAGATAACCACTGCTTACAGGCTTTATCAAACTACCAACTCTCCAGCAGAAAAACGCTGCTTGCAGGCTTTTCCAAACTGCCAGCTCTCTAGCTGAAAACCGCTGCTTACAGGCTTTTCCAAACTGCCAGTTGTCTAAAAGAAAATCGCTGCTTACAGGCTTTTCCAAACTGCCAGTTGTCTAGCAGAAAACCGATGCTTACAGGCTTTTCCAAACTGCCAGCTTTCTAACAGAAAACCGGTGCTTAAAGGCTTTTCCAAACTGCCAGCTCTCTAACAGAAAACCGCTGCTTACAGGGTTTTCCAAACTTCCAGCTCTTTAACAGAAAACCGCTGCTTAGAGACTTTTGCAAACTGCCAGCTCTCTAACAGAAAACCGCTGCTTACAGGCATTTTCAAACTGCCAGCTCTCTAACAGGAAACCGCTGCTTACAGTCATTTTCAAACTGCCAGCTCTCTAGCAGAAGACCGTTGCTTACAGGCTTTTCCAAACTGCCATTTCTCTAGCAGAAAACCGCTGCTTACAGGCATTTCCAAACTGCCAGCTCTCGAGCAGAAAACCGCTGCTTACAGGCTTTTCCAAACTGTCAGCTCTCGAGAAGAAAACCGCTGCTTACAGCCTTTTCCAAACTGCCTGTTATGTAACAGAAAACTGCTGCGTACAGGCTTTTCCAAACTGTCAGCCCTCTAACAGAAAACCGCTGCTTACAGGCTTTTCCAAACTGCCAGCTCTCTAACAGAAAACCGCTGCTTACAGGCTTTTCCAAACTGCCAGCTCTCTAACAGAAAACCGCTGCTTACAGGCTTTTCCAAATGTCAGTTCTCTAACAGATAACCGCTGCTTACAGGCTTTTCCAAACTGCCAGTTCTCTAACAGAAAACCACTGCTTACAGGCTTTTCCAAACTGCCAATTTTCTAACAGAAAACCGCTGCTAACAGGCTTTTCCAAACTGCCAGTTCTGTAACAGAATATCGCTGCTTACAGGCATTTCCCATCTACCAGCTCTCTAGCAGAAATCCACTGCTTACAGGCTTTTCCAAACTACCAGCTCTCTAGCAGATAACCGCTGCTTACAGGCTTTTCCAAACTACCAGCTCTCTAGCAGAAATCCACTGCTTACAGGCTTTTCCAAACTACCAGTTCTCTAGCAGATAACCGCTGCTTACAGGCTTTTCCAAACTGCCAGCTCTCTAACAGAAAAACGCTGCTTACAGGCTTTTCCAAACTGCCAGTTGTCTAGAAGAAAACCGCTGCTTACAGGATTTTCCAAACTGCCAGTTCTGTATCAGAAAACCGCTGCTTACAGGCATTTTCAAACTGCCAGCTCTCTAGCAGAAAACCGTTGCTTACAGGCTTTTCCAAACTGCCAGCTCTCTAACAGAAAACCGCTGCTTAGACGCTTTTTCAAATTGCCTGCTCTCTAACAGAAAACCACTGCTTACAGGCTTTTCCATACTGAAAGTAGTCTAACAGAAAACCATTGCTTACAGGCTTTTCCCAGTTGCCTGTTCTGTATCACAAAACCGCTGCTTAAAGGCTTTTCCAAACTGTTAGTTCTCTAACAGAAAACCGCTGCTTACAGCCTTTTCCAAACTGCCTGTTATGTAACAGAAAACCGCTGCGTACACGCTTTTCCAAACTGTCAGCCCTCTAATAGAAAAGCGCTGCTTACCGGCATTTCCCATCTACCAGCTCTAGCAGAAAACTGCTGCTTACAGGCTTTTCCAAACTGCCAGCTCTCTAACAGAAAACCGCTGCTTAGCCGCTTTTCCAAATTGCCTGCTCTTTAACAGTAAACCGCTGCTTAAAGGCTTTTCCAAACTGCCAGTTCTCTAACGGAAAACAACTGCTTACAGGCTTTTCCAAACTGCCAGTTTTCTTACAGAATACCGCTGCTAACAGGCTTTTCAAAACTGCTAATTCAGTAACAGAATATCGCTGCTTACAGGCATTTCCCATCTACCAGCTCTCTAGCAGAAAACCGCTGCTTACAGGATTTTCCAAACTGCCAGCTCTCGAGAAGAAAACCGCTGCTTACAGGCTTTTCCAAACTGCCTGTTATGTAACAGAAAACTGCTGCGTACAGGCTTTTCCAAACTGTCAGCCCTCTAACAGAAAACCACTGCTTACAGGCATTTCCCATCTACCAGCTCTAGCAGAAAACCGCTGCTTACAGGCTTTTCCAAACTGCCAGCTCTCTAACAGAAAACCGCTGTTTACAGGCATTTTCAAACTGCCAGCTCTCTAACAGAAATCCGCTGCTTACAGGCTTTTCCATACTGCCAGCCCTCTAGCAGAAATGCGTTGCTTACAGGCTTTTCCAAACTACCAGTTCTGTAACAGAAAACCGCTCCTTCCATGCTTTTCCAAACTGCCAGCTCTCTAAAAGATAACCACTGCTTACAGGCTATATCAAACTACCAACTCTCCAGCAGAAAAACGCTGCTTACAGGCTTTTCCAAACTGCCAGCTCTCTAACAGAAAACCACTGCTTACAGGCTTTTCCAATCTGAAAGTTGTCTAACAGAAAACCACTGCTTACAGGCTTTTCCCAGTTGCCTGTTCTGTATCACAAAACCGCTGCTTAAAGGCTTTTCCAAACTGTTAGTTCTCTAACAGAAAACCGCTGCTTACAGCCTTTTCCAAACTGCCAGTACTCTAACAGAAAATTGCTGCTTACAGGCTTTTCCAACCTGCCAGCTCTCTTACAGAAAACCGATGCTTACAGGCTTTTCCAAATTGCCAGCTCTCTAACAGAAAACCACTGCTTACAGGCTTTTCCAATCTGAAAGTTGTCTAACAGAAAACCACTGCTTACAGGATTTTCCCAGTTGCCTGTTCTGTATCACAAAACAGCTGCTTAAAGGCTTCTCCAGACTGTTAGTTCTCTAACAGAAAACCGCTGCTTACCGGCTTTTCCAAACTGCCAGTTCTCTCGCAGAATACCGCTGCTTACAGCCTTTTCCAAACTGCCTGTTATGTAACAGAAAACCGCTGCGTACACGCTTTTCCAAACTGTCAGCCCTGTAATAGAAAACCGCTGCTTACCGGCATTTCCCATCTACGAACTCTAGCAGAAAACCGCTGCTTACAGGGGTTTCCAAACTGCCAGCTCTCTAACAGAAAACCGCTGCTTAGAGGCTGTTCCAAACTGCCAGTTCTCTAAGAGAAAACCGCTGCTTACAGGCTTTTCCAAATGTCAGTTCTCTAACAGATAACCGCTGCTTAAAGGCTTTTCCAAACTGCCAGTTCTCTAACAGAAAACCACTGCTTACAGGCTTTTCCAAACTGGGAGTTTTCTTACAGAATACCGCTGCTAACAGGCTTTTCAAAACTGCTAATTCAGTAACAGAATATCGCTGCATACAGGCATTTCCCATCTACCAGCTCTCTAGCAGAAAACCGCTGCTTACTGGCTTTTCCAAACTGCCAGTTCTCTAACAGAATACCGCTGCTTAAAGGCTTTTCCAAACTGCCAGCTCTTTAACAGAATACCGCTGCTTACAGCCTTTTGCAAACTGCCAGCTCTCTAACAGAAAACCGCTGCTTACAGGCATTTTCAAACTGCCAGCTCTCTAAAAGACAACCACTGCTTACAGGCTTTATCAAACTACCAACTCTCCAGCAGAAAAACGCTGCTTACAGGCTTTTCCAAACTGCCAGCTCTCTAACAGAAAACCGCTGCTTACAGGCTTTTCCAAACTGCCTGTTTTCTAACAGAAAACAGCTGCTTAAAGGCTTTTCCAAACTGCCAGTTCTCTAACAGAAAACCGCTGCTTACAGGCTTTTCCCAACTGCCAGCTCTCTAGCATAAAACCGCTGCTTACAGGCTTTTACAAACTGTCAGCCTTTTATAGAAAACCGCTGCTTACCGGTATTTCGCATCTACCAGCTCTAGCAGAAAGCCGCTGCTTACAGGCTTTTCCAAACTGCCAGTTCTCTAAAAGAAAACCGCTGCTCAAAGGCTTTTCCAAACTGCCAGTTCTCTAACAGAAAACAGCTGCTTAAAGGCTGTTTCAAACTGCCAGTTGTCTAGCAGAAAACCGTTGCTTACATGCTTTTCCAAACTGCCAGCTCTCTAGCAGAAGACCGTTGCTTACAGGCTTTTCCAAACTGCCAGTTCTCTAGCAGAAGACCGTTGCTTACAGAGTTTTCCAAACTACCAGCTCTCTAACAGAAAACCGCTGCTTACAGGCTTTTCCAAACTGCCAGCTCTCTAACAGAAAACCGCTGCTTACAGGCTTTTCCAAATGTCAGTTCTCTAACAGATAACCGCTGCTTACAGGCTTTTCCAAACTGCCAGTTCTCTAACAGATAACCACTACTTAGAGGCTTTTCCAAACTGCCAGTTTTCTAACAGAAAACCGCTGCTAACAGGCTTTTCCATACTGCCAATTCTGTAACAGAATATTGCTGCTTACAGGCATTTCCCATCTACCAGCTCTCTAGCAGAAAACCACTGCTTACAGGCTTTTCCAAACTGCCAGTTGACTAACAGAAAACCACTGCTTACAGGCTTTTCCCAACTGCCTGTTCTGTAACAGAAAACCGCTGCATACAGGCATTTTCCAAACTGCCAGCTCTCGAGCAGAAAACCGCTGCTTACAGGATTTTCCAAACTGTCAGCTCTCGAGAAGAAAACCGCTGCTTACAACCTTTTCCAAACTGCCTGTTATGTAACAGAAAACTGCTGCGTACAGGCTTTTCCAAACTGTCAGCCCTCTAACAGAAAACCACTGCTTACAGGCATTTCCCATCTACCAGCTCTCTAGCAGAAAACCGCTGCTTATAGGCTTTTCCAAACTGCCAGCTCTCTAACAGAAAACCGCTGTTTACAGGCATTTTGAAACTGCCAGCTCTCTAACAGAAAACCGCTGCTTACAGGCTTTTCCAAACTGCCAGCTCTCTAACAGAAAACCGCTGTTTACAGGCATTTTCAAACTGCCAGCTCTCTAACAGAAAACCGCTGCTTACAGGCTTTACCATAGTGCCAGCCCTCTAGCAGAAATGCATTGCTTACAGGCTTTTCCAAACTACCAGTTCTGTAACAGAAAACTGCTCCTTCCAGGCTTTTCCAAACTGCCAGCTCTCTAAAAGATAACCACTGCTTACAGGCTTTATCAAACTACCAACTCTCCAGCAGAAAAACGCTGCTTACAGGCTTTTCCAGACTGCCAGTACTCTAACAGAAAATCGCTGCTTACAGGCTTTTCTTAACTGCCAGTTAACTAGCAGAAAACAACTGCTTAAAGGCTTTTCCAAACTGCCAGTTCTCTAGCATAAAACCGCTGCTTACAGGCTTTTCCAAACTGCCAGTTCTCTAACAGAAAACCGCTGCTTACAGGCTTTTCCAAACTGCCAGTTCTCTAACAGAAAACCGCTGCTTACAGGCTTTTCCAAATGTCAGTTCTCTAACAGATAACCGCTGCTTACAGGCTTTTCCAAACTGCCAGTTCTCTAACAGATAACCACTGCTTAGAGGCTTTTCCAAACTGCCAGTTTTCTAACAGAAAACTGCTGCTAACAGGCTTTTCCAAACTGCCAGTTCGGTAACAGAATATCGCTGCTTTCAGGCATTTCCCATCTACCAGCTCTCTAGCAGAAATCCACTGCTTACAGGCTTTTCCAAACTACCAGCTCTCTAGCAGAAATCCACTGCTTACAGGGTTTTCCAAACTTCCAGCTCTTTAACAGAAAACCGCTGCTTACAGACTTTTGCAAACGGCCAGCTCTCTAACAGAAAACCGCTGCTTACAGGCATTTTCAAACTGCCAGCTCTCTAACAGGAAACCGCTGCTTACAGTTATTTTCAAACTGCCAGCTCTCTAGCAGAAGACTGTTGCTTACAGGCTTTTCCAAACTGCCAGTTCTGTAACAGAATATCGCTGCTTACAGGCATTTCCCATCTACCAGCTCTCTAGCAGAAATCCACTGCTTACAGGCTTTTCCAAACTACCAGCTCTCTAACAGAAAACCGCTGCTTAAAGGCATTTCCAAACTGCCAGCTCTCTAACAGAAAACCGCTGCTTAGACGCTTTTCCAAATTGCCTGCTCTCTAACAGTAAACCGCTGCTTACAGGCTTTTCCAAACTGCCAGTTCTCTAGCAGAAAACCGCTGCTTATAGACTTTTCGAAACTGCCAGCTCTCTAGATGAAAACTGCTGCTTACGGGCTTTTCCAAACTGCCAGCTCTCTAACCGAAAAGCGCTGCTTACCGGCTTTTCCAAACTGACAGCTCTTAACAGTGAACCGCCGCTTACAGGCTTTACCATAGTGCCAGCTCTCTAGCAGAACTGCGTTGCTTACAGGCTTTTCCAAACTACCAGTTCTGTAACAGAAAACCGCTCCATCCAGGCTTTTCCAAACTGCCAGCTCTCTAAAAGATAACCACTGCTTACAGGCTTTATCAAACTACCAACTCTCCAGCAGAAAAACGCAGCTTGCAGGCTCTTCCAAACTGCCAGCTCTCTAACAAAAAACCGCTGCTTACAAAGTTTTCCCAACTGCCTGCTCTCTAGCAGAAAACCGCTGCTTACAGGCTTTTCCAAACTGCCAGCTCTCTAGCTGAAAACCGCTGCTTACAGGCTTTTCCAAACTGCCAGTTGTCTAAAAGAAAATCGCTGCTTACAGGCTTTTCCAAACTGCCAGCTCTCTAACAGAAAACCGCTGCCTACAGTCATTTTCAAACTGCCAGCTCTCTAGCAGAAGACCGTTGCTTACAGGCTTTTCCAAACTGCCAGCTCTCTAACAGAAAACCGCTGCCTACAGTCATTTTCAAACTGCCAGCTCTCTAGCAGAAAACCGCTGCTTAAAGGCTTTTCCAAACTGCCAGCTCTCTAACAGAAAACCGCTGCCTACAGTCATTTTCAAACTGCCAGCTCTCTAGCAGAAGACCGTTGCTTACAGGCTTTTCCAAACTGCCAGTTCTCTAGCAGAAAGCTGCTGCTTACAGGCTTTTCCAAACTGCCAGTTCTCTAACAGAAAACAGCTGCTTAAAGGCTTTTCCAAACTGCGAGCTCTCTAACAGCAAACCGTTGCTTACAGGCTTTTCCAAACTGCCAGTTCTCTAAAAGAAAATCGCTGCTTACAGGCTTTTCCAAACTGCCAGTTGTCTAGCAGAAAACCGCTGCTTACAAGCTTTTCAAAAATGCCAGCTTTCTAACAGAAAACCGGTGCTTAAAGGCTTTTCCAAACTGCCAGCTCTCTAACAGAAAACCGCTGCTTAGAGTCATTTTCAAACTGCCAGCTCTCTAGCAGAAGACCGTTGCTTACAGGCATTTCCAAACTGCCAGTTCTCTAGCAGAAAACCGCTGCTTACAGGCTTTTCCAAACTGCCAGTTCTCTAGCAGAAAACCGCTGCTTACAGGCATTTCCAAACTGCCAGCTCTCGAGCAGAAAACCGCTGCTTACTGGCTTTTCCAAACTGTCAGCTCTCGAGAAGAAAACCGCTGCTTACAGCCTTTTCCAAACTGCCTGTTATGTAACAGAAAACTGCTGCGTACAGGCTTTTCCAAACTGTCAGCCCTCTAACAGAAAACCACTGCTTACAGGCATTTCCCATCTACCAGCTCTCTAGCAGAAAACCGCTGCTTACAGGCTTTTCCAAACTACCAGCTCTCTAACAGAAAACCGCTGCTTACAGGCTTTTCCAAATTGCCAGCTCTCTAACAGAAAACCGCTGCTTACAGGCTTTTCCAAATGTCAGTTCTCTAACAGATAACCGCTGCTTACAGGCTTTTCCAAACTGCCAGTTCTCTAACAGAAAACCGCTGCTAACAGGCTTTTCCAAACTGCCAGTTCTGTAACAGAATATCGCTGCTTACAGGCATTTCCCATCTACCAGCTCTCTAGCAGAAATCCACTGCTTACAGGCTTTTCCAAACTGCCAGTTCTCTAACAGAAAACCACTGCTTACAGGCTTTTCCAAACTGCCAGTTTTCTAACAGAAAACCGCTGCTAACAGGCTTTTCCAAACTGCCAGTTCTGTAACAGAATATCGCTGCTTACAGGCTTTTCCAAATTGCCAGCTCTCTAACAGTAAACCGCTGCTTACAGGCTTTTCCAGACTGCCAGCTCTCTAACAGAAAACCACTGCTTACAGGCTTTTCCCAGTTGCCTGTTCTGTATCACAAAACCGCTGCTTACAGGCTTTTCCAAACTGTTAGTTCTCTAACAGAAAACCGCTGCTTACAGCCTTTTCCAAAATGCCTGTTATGTAACAGAAAACCGCTGCGTACACGCTTTTCCAAACTGTCAGCCCTCTAATAGAAACGCGTTGCTTACCGGCATTTCCCATCTACCAGCTCTAGCAGAAAACTGCTGCTTACAGGCTTTTCCAAACTGCCAGCTCTCTAACAGAAAACCGCTGCTTAGCCGCTTTTCTAAATTGCCTGCTCTTTAACAGTAAACCGCTGCTTAAAGGCTTTTCCAAACTGCCAGTTCTCTAACGGAAAACAACTGCTTACAGGCTTTTCCAAACTGCCAGTTTTCTTACAGAATACCGCTGCTAACAGGCTTTTCAAAACTGCTAATTCAGTAACAGAATATCGCTGCATACAGGCATTTCCCATCTACCAGCTCTCTAACAGAAAACCGCTGCTTACAGGCTTTTCCAAACTGCCAGCTCTCTAACTGAAAACCACTGCTTATAGGCTTTTCCAAACTGCCAGTTGTCTAACAGAAAACCACTGCTTACAGGCTTTTCCCAATTGCCTGTTCTGTAACAGAAAACCGCTGCTTACAGGATTTTCCAAACTGCCAGCTCTCTAACAGAAAACCGCTGTTTACAGGCATATTCAAACTGCCTGCTCTCTAGCAGAAAACCGTTGCTTACAGGCTTTCCAAACTGCCAGCTCTCTAACAGAAAACCGCTGCTTACAGGCATTTTCAAACTGCCAGCTCTCTAGCAGAAAACCGCTGCTTACAGGCATATTCAAACTGCCAGTTCTCTAGCAGAAAACCGCTGCTTACAGGCTTTTCCAAACTGCCAACTCTCTAACAGAAAACCGTTGCTTACAGGCTTTTCCAAACTGCCAGCTCTCTAACAGAAAACAGCTGCTTAAAGGCTTTTCCAAACTGCCAGTTCTCCAGCAGAAAACCGCTGCTTACAGGCTTTTACAAACTGTCAGCCTTTTATAGAAAACCGCTGCTTACCGGTATTTCGCATCTACAGCTCTAGCAGAAAGCCGCTGCTTACAGGCTTTTCCAAACTGCCAGCTCTCCAACAGAAAACCGCTTCTTACAGGCTTTTACAAACTGCCAGTTCTCTAGAAGAAAACCGCTGCTTACAGGCTTTAGCAAACTGCCAGCTCTCTTACAGAAAACCGCTGCTTACAGGCATTTTCAAACTGCCAGCTCTCTAGCAGAAAACCGTTGCTTACAGGCTTTTTCAAACTTCCAGTTCTCTAGCAGAAAACCGCTGCTTACAGGCTTTTCCAAACTGCCAGTTCTCTAGCTGAAAACCGCTGCTTATAGACTTTTCGAAACTGCCAGCTCTCTAGATGAAAAGCGCTGCTTACCGGCTTTTCCAAACTGCCAGCTCTTAACAGTGAACCGCCGCTTACAGCCTTTACCAAACTGCCAGCTCTCTAACAGAAAACCGCTGCTTACATGCATTTTCAAAATTCCAGTTCTCTAGCAGAAAACCGCTGCTTACAGGCTTTTCCAAACTGCCTGTTATGTAACAGAAAACCGCTGCCTACAGTCATTTTCAAACTGCCAGCTCTCTAGCAGAAAACCGCTGCTAACAGGCTTTTCCAAACTGCCAGCTCTCTAACAGAATATCGCTGCTTACAGGCATTTCCCATCTACCAGCTCTCTAGCGTAAATCCACTGCTTACAGGCTTTTCCAAACTACCAGCTCTCTAGCAGAAAACCGCTGCTTACAGGCTTTTCCAAATTGCCAGCTCTCTAACAGTAAACCGCTGCTTACAGGCTTTTCCAGACTGCCAGCTCTCTAACAGAAAACCACTGCTTACAGGCTTTTCCCAGTTGCCTGTTCTGTATCACAAAACCGCTGCTTACAGGCTTTTCCAAACTGTTAGTTCTCTAACAGAAAACCGCTGCTTACAGCCTTTTCCAAAATGCCTGTTATGTAACAGAAAACCGCTGTGTACACGCTTTTCCAAACTGTCAGCCCTCTAATAGAAACGCGTTGCTTACCGGCATTTCCCATCTACCAGCTCTAGCAGAAAACTGCTGCTTACAGGCTTTTCCAAACTGCCAGCTCTCTAACAGAAAACCGCTGCTTAGCCGCTTTTCTAAATTGCCTGCTCTTTAACAGTAAACCGCTGCTTAAAGGCTTTTCCAAACTGCCAGTTCTCTAACGGAAAACAACTGCTTACAGGCTTTTCCAAACTGCCAGTTTTCTTACAGAATACCGCTGCTAACAGGCTTTTCAAAACTGCTAATTCAGTAACAGAATATCGCTGCATACAGGCACTTCCCATCTACCAGCTCTCTAACAGAAAACCGCTGCTTACAGGCTTTTCCAAACTGCCAGCTCTCTAACTGAAAACCACTGCTTATAGGCTTTTCCAAACTGCCAGTTGTCTAACAGAAAACCACTGCTTACAGGCTTTTCCCAATTGCCTGTTCTGTAACAGAAAACCGCTGCTTACAGGATTTTCCAAACTGCCAGCTCTCTAACAGAAAACCGCTGTTTACAGGCATATTCAAACTGCCTGCTCTCTAGCAGAAAACCGTTGCTTACAGGCTTTCCAAACTGCCAGCTCTCTAACAGAAAACCGCTGCTTACAGGCATTTTCAAACTGCCAGCTCTCTAGCAGAAAACCGCTGCTTACAGGCATATTCAAACTGCCAGTTCTCTAGCAGAAAACCGCTGCTTACAGGCTTTTCCAAACTGCCAACTCTCTAACAGAAAACCGTTGCTTACAGGCTTTTCCAAACTGCCAGCTCTCTAACAGAAAACAGCTGCTTAAAGGCTTTTCCAAACTGCCAGTTCTCCAGCAGAAAACCGCTGCTTACAGGCTTTTACAAACTGTCAGCCTTTTATAGAAAACCGCTGCTTACCGGTATTTCGCATCTACAGCTCTAGCAGAAAGCCGCTGCTTACAGGCTTTTCCAAACTGCCAGCTCTCTAACAGAAAACCGCTTCTTACAGGCTTTTACAAACTGCCAGTTCTCTAGAAGAAAACCGCTGCTTACAGGCTTTAGCAAACTGCCAGCTCTCTTACAGAAAACCGCTGCTTACAGGCATTTTCAAACTGCCAGCTCTCTAGCAGAAAACCGTTGCTTACAGGCTTTTTCAAACTTCCAGTTCTCTAGCAGAAAACCGCTGCTTACAGGCTTTTCCAAACTGCCAGTTCTCTAGCTGAAAACCGCTGCTTATAGACTTTTCGAAACTGCCAGCTCTCTAGATGAAAAGCGCTGCTTACCGGCTTTTCCAAACTGCCAGCTCTTAACAGTGAACCGCCGCTTACAGCCTTTACCAAACTGCCAGCTCTCTAACAGAAAACCGCTGCTTACATGCATTTTCAAAATTCCAGTTCTCTAGCAGAAAACCGCTGCTTACAGGCTTTTCCAAACTGCCTGTTATGTAACAGAAAACCGCTGCTTACAGGCTTTTCTAAACTGCCAGCCCTCTTGCAGATAAGCGTTGCTTGCAGGATTTTTTAAAAACTGCCAGCTCTCTAACAGAAAACTGCTGCTTACAGGCTTTACCATAGTGCCAGCCCTCTAGCAGAAATGCGTTGCTTACAGGCTTTTCCAAACTACCAGTTCTGTAACAGAAAACCGCTCCTTCCAGGCTTTTCCAAACTGTATGCTCTCTAAAAGATAACCACTGCTTACAGGCTTTATCAAACTACCAACTCTCCAGCAGAAAAACGCTGCTTGCAGGCTTTTCCAAACTGCCAGCTCTCTAGCTGAAAACCGCTGCTTACAGGCTTTTCCAAACTGCCAGTTGTCTAAAAGAAAATCGCTGCTTACAGGCTTTTCCAAACTGCCAGTTGTCTAGCAGAAAACCGATGCTTACAGGCTTTTCCAAACTGCCAGCTTTCTAACAGAAAACCGGTGCTTAAAGGCTTTTCCAAACTGCCAGCTCTCTAACAGAAAACCGCTGCTTACAGGGTTTTCCAAACTTCCAGCTCTTTAACAGAAAACCGCTGCTTAGAGACTTTTGCAAACTGCCAGCTCTCTAACAGAAAACCGCTGCTTACAGGCATTTTCAAACTGCCAGCTCTCTAACAGGAAACCGTTGCTTACAGTCATTTTCAAACTGCCAGCTCTCTAGCAGAAGACCGTTGCTTACAGGCTTTTCCAAACTGCCATTTCTCTAGCAGAAAACCGCTGCTTACAGGCATTTCCAAACTGCCAGCTCTCGAGCAGAAAACCGCTGCTTACAGGCTTTTCCAAACTGTCAGCTCTCGAGAAGAAAACCGCTGCTTACAGCCTTTTCCAAACTGCCTGTTATGTAACAGAAAACTGCTGCGTACAGGCTTTTCCAAACTGTCAGCCCTCTAACAGAAAACCGCTGCTTACAGGCTTTTCCAAACTGCCAGCTCTCTAACAGAAAACCGCTGCTTACAGGCTTTTCCAAACTGCCAGCTCTCTAACAGAAAACCGCTTCTTACAGGCTTTTACAAACTGCCAGTTCTCTAGAAGAAAACCGCTGCTTACAGGCTTTAGCAAACTGCCAGCTCTCTTACAGAAAACCGCTGCTTACAGGCATTTTCAAACTGCCAGCTCTCTAGCAGAAAACCGTTGCTTACAGGCTTTTTCAAACTTCCAGTTCTCTAGCAGAAAACCGCTGCTTACAGGCTTTTCCAAACTGCCAGTTCTCTAGCTGAAAACCGCTGCTTATAGACTTTTCGAAACTGCCAGCTCTCTAGATGAAAAGCGCTGCTTACCGGCTTTTCCAAACTGCCAGCTCTTAACAGTGAACCGCCGCTTACAGCCTTTACCAAACTGCCAGCTCTCTAACAGAAAACCGCTGCTTACATGCATTTTCAAAATTCCAGTTCTCTAGCAGAAAACCGCTGCTTACAGGCTTTTCCAAACTGCCTGTTATGTAACAGAAAACCGCTGCTTACAGGCTTTTCTAAACTGCCAGCCCTCTTGCAGATAAGCGTTGCTTGCAGGATTTTTTAAAAACTGCCAGCTCTCTAACAGAAAACTGCTGCTTACAGGCTTTACCATAGTGCCAGCCCTCTAGCAGAAATGCGTTGCTTACAGGCTTTTCCAAACTACCAGTTCTGTAACAGAAAACCGCTCCTTCCAGGCTTTTCCAAACTGTATGCTCTCTAAAAGATAACCACTGCTTACAGGCTTTATCAAACTACCAACTCTCCAGCAGAAAAACGCTGCTTGCAGGCTTTTCCAAACTGCCAGCTCTCTAGCTGAAAACCGCTGCTTACAGGCTTTTCCAAACTGCCAGTTGTCTAAAAGAAAATCGCTGCTTACAGGCTTTTCCAAACTGCCAGTTGTCTAGCAGAAAACCGATGCTTACAGGCTTTTCCAAACTGCCAGCTTTCTAACAGAAAACCGGTGCTTAAAGGCTTTTCCAAACTGCCAGCTCTCTAACAGAAAACCGCTGCTTACAGGGTTTTCCAAACTTCCAGCTCTTTAACAGAAAACCGCTGCTTAGAGACTTTTGCAAACTGCCAGCTCTCTTACAGAAAACCGCTGCTTACAGGCATTTTCAAACTGCCAGCTCTCTAACAGGAAACCGTTGCTTACAGTCATTTTCAAACTGCCAGCTCTCTAGCAGAAGACCGTTGCTTACAGGCTTTTCCAAACTGCCATTTCTCTAGCAGAAAACCGCTGCTTACAGGCATTTCCAAACTGCCAGCTCTCGAGCAGAAAACCGCTGCTTACAGGCTTTTCCAAACTGTCAGCTCTCGAGAAGAAAACCGCTGCTTACAGCCTTTTCCAAACTGCCTGTTATGTAACAGAAAACTGCTGCGTACAGGCTTTTCCAAACTGTCAGCCCTCTAACAGAAAACCGCTGCTTACAGGCTTTTCCAAACTGCCAGCTCTCTAACAGAAAACCGCTGCTTACAGGCTTTTCCAAACTGCCAGCTCTCTAACAGAAAACCGCTGCTTACAGGCTTTTCCAAATGTCAGTTCTCTAACAGATAACCGCTGCTTACAGGCTTTTCCAAACTGCCAGTTCTCTAACAGAAAACCACTGCTTACAGGCTTTTCCAAACTGCCAATTTTCTAACAGAAAACCGCTGCTAACAGGCTTTTCCAAACTGCCAGTTCTGTAACAGAATATCGCTGCTTACAGGCATTTCCCATCTACCAGCTCTCTAGCAGAAATCCACTGCTTACAGGCTTTTCCAAACTACCAGCTCTCTAGCAGATAACCGCTGCTTACAGGCTTTTCCAAACTACCAGCTCTCTAGCAGAAATCCACTGCTTACAGGCTTTTCCAAACTACCAGTTCTCTAGCAGATAACCGCTGCTTACAGGCTTTTCCAAACTGCCAGCTCTCTAACAGAAAAACGCTGCTTACAGGCTTTTCCAAACTGCCAGTTGTCTAGAAGAAAACCGCTGCTTACAGGATTTTCCAAACTGCCAGTTCTGTATCAGAAAACCGCTGCTTACAGGCATTTTCAAACTGCCAGCTCTCTAACAGAAAACCGTTGCTTACAGGCTTTTCCAAACTGCCAGCTCTCTAACAGAAAACCGCTGCTTAGACGCTTTTTCAAATTGCCTGCTCTCTAACAGAAAACCACTGCTTACAGGCTTTTCCATACTGAAAGTAGTCTAACAGAAAACCATTGCTTACAGGCTTTTCCCAGTTGCCTGTTCTGTATCACAAAACCGCTGCTTAAAGGCTTTTCCAAACTGTTAGTTCTCTAACAGAAAACCGCTGCTTACAGCCTTTTCCAAACTGCCTGTTATGTAACAGAAAACCGCTGCGTACACGCTTTTCCAAACTGTCAGCCCTCTAATAGAAAAGCGCTGCTTACCGGCATTTCCCATCTACCAGCTCTAGCAGAAAACTGCTGCTTACAGGCTTTTCCAAACTGCCAGCTCTCTAACAGAAAACCGCTGCTTAGCCGCTTTTCCAAATTGCCTGCTCTTTAACAGTAAACCGCTGCTTAAAGGCTTTTCCAAACTGCCAGTTCTCTAACGGAAAACAACTGCTTACAGGCTTTTCCAAACTGCCAGTTTTCTTACAGAATACCGCTGCTAACAGGCTTTTCAAAACTGCTAATTCAGTAACAGAATATCGCTGCTTACAGGCATTTCCCATCTACCAGCTCTCTAGCAGAAAACCGCTGCTTACAGGATTTTCCAAACTGCCAGCTCTCGAGAAGAAAACCGCTGCTTACAGGCTTTTCCAAACTGCCTGTTATGTAACAGAAAACTGCTGCTTACAGGCTTTTCCAAACTGTCAGCCCTCTAACAGAAAACCACTGCTTACAGGCATTTCCCATCTACCAGCTCTAGCAGAAAACGGCTGCTTACAGGCTTTTCCATACTGCCAGCCCTCTAGCAGAAATGCGTTGCTTACAGGCTTTTCCAAACTACCAGTTCTGTAACAGAAAACCGCTCCTTCCATGCTTTTCCAAACTGCCAGCTCTCTAAAAGATAACCACTGCTTACAGGCTATATCAAACTACCAACTCTCCAGCAGAAAAACGCTGCTTACAGGCTTTTCCAAACTGCCAGCTCTCTAACAGAAAACCACTGCTTACAGGCTTTTCCAATCTGAAAGTTGTCTAACAGAAAACCACTGCTTACAGGCTTTTCCCAGTTGCCTGTTCTGTATCACAAAACCGCTGCTTAAAGGCTTTTCCAAACTGTTAGTTCTCTAACAGAAAACCGCTGCTTACAGCCTTTTCCAAACTGCCAGTACTCTAACAGAAAATTGCTGCTTACAGGCTTTTCCAACCTGCCAGCTCTCTTACAGAAAACCGATGCTTACAGGCTTTTCCAAATTGCCAGCTCTCTAACAGAAAACCACTGCTTACAGGCTTTTCCAATCTGAAAGTTGTCTAACAGAAAACCACTGCTTACAGGATTTTCCCAGTTGCCTGTTCTGTATCACAAAACAGCTGCTTAAAGGCTTCTCCAGACTGTTAGTTCTCTAACAGAAAACCGCTGCTTACCGGCTTTTCCAAACTGCCAGTTCTCTCGCAGAATACCGCTGCTTACAGCCTTTTCCAAACTGCCTGTTATGTAACAGAAAACCGCTGCGTACACGCTTTTCCAAACTGTCAGCCCTGTAATAGAAAACCGCTGCTTACCGGCATTTCCCATCTACGAACTCTAGCAGAAAACCGCTGCTTACAGGGGTTTCCAAACTGCCAGCTCTCTAACAGAAAACCGCTGCTTAGAGGCTGTTCCAAACTGCCAGTTCTCTAAGAGAAAACCGCTGCTTACAGGCTTTTCCAAATGTCAGTTCTCTAACAGATAACCGCTGCTTAAAGGCTTTTCCAAACTGCCAGTTCTCTAACAGAAAACCACTGCTTACAGGCTTTTCCAAACTGGGAGTTTTCTTACAGAATACCGCTGCTAACAGGCTTTTCAAAACTGCTAATTCAGTAACAGAATATCGCTGCATACAGGCATTTCCCATCTACCAGCTCTCTAGCAGAAAACCGCTGCTTACTGGCTTTTCCAAACTGCCAGTTCTCTAACAGAATACCGCTGCTTAAAGGCTTTTCCAAACTGCCAGCTCTTTAACAGAATACCGCTGCTTACAGCCTTTTGCAAACTGCCAGCTCTCTAACAGAAAACCGCTGCTTACAGGCTTTATCAAACTACCAACTCTCCAGCAGAAAAACGCTGCTTACAGGCTTTTCCAAACTGCCAGCTCTCTAACAGAAAACCGCTGCTTACAGGCTTTTCCAAACTGCCTGTTTTCTAACAGAAAACAGCTGCTTAAAGGCTTTTCCAAACTGCCAGTTCTCTAACAGAAAACCGCTGCTTACAGGCTTTTCCCAACTGCCAGCTCTCTAGCATAAAACCGCTGCTTACAGGCTTTTACAAACTGTCAGCCTTTTATAGAAAACCGCTGCTTACCGGTATTTCGCATCTACCAGCTCTAGCAGAAAGCCGCTGCTTACAGGCTTTTCCAAACTGCCAGTTCTCTAACAGAAAACCGCTGCTCAAAGGCTTTTCCAAACTGCCAGTTCTCTAACAGAAAACAGCTGCTTAAAGGCTGTTTCAAACTGCCAGTTGTCTAGCAGAAAACCGTTGCTTACATGCTTTTCCAAACTGCCAGCTCTCTAGCAGAAGACCGTTGCTTACAGGCTTTTCCAAACTACCAGCTCTCTAACAGAAAACCGCTGCTTACAGGCTTTTCCAAACTGCCAGCTCTCTAACAGAAAACCGCTGCTTACAGGCTTTTCCAAATGTCAGTTCTCTAACAGATAACCGCTGCTTACAGGCTTTTCCAAACTGCCAGTTCTCTAACAGATAACCACTGCTTAGAGGCTTTTCCAAACTGCCAGTTTTCTAACAGAAAACCGCTGCTAACAGGCTTTTCCATACTGCCAATTCTGTAACAGAATATTGCTGCTTACAGGCATTTCCCATCTACCAGCTCTCTAGCAGAAAACCACTGCTTACAGGCTTTTCCAAACTGCCAGTTGTCTAACAGAAAACCACTGCTTACAGGCTTTTCCCAACTGCCTGTTCTGTAACAGAAAACCGCTGCATACAGGCATTTTCCAAACTGCCAGCTCTCGAGCAGAAAACCGCTGCTTACAGGATTTTCCAAACTGTCAGCTCTCGAGAAGAAAACCGCTGCTTACAACCTTTTCCAAACTGCCTGTTATGTAACAGAAAACTGCTGCGTACAGGCTTTTCCAAACTGTCAGCCCTCTAACAGAAAACCACTGCTTACAGGCATTTCCCATCTACCAGCTCTCTAGCAGAAAACCGCTGCTTATAGGCTTTTCCAAACTGCCAGCTCTCTAACAGAAAACCGCTGCTTACAGGCTTTTGCAAACTGCCAGCTCTCTAACAGAAAACCGCTGTTTACAGGCATTTTGAAACTGCCAGCTCTCTAACAGAAAACCGCTGTTTACAGGCTTTTCCAAACTGCCAGCTCTCTAACAGAAAACCGCTGTTTACAGGCATTTTCAAACTGCCAGCTCTCTAACAGAAAACCGCTGCTTACAGGCTTTACCATAGTGCCAGCCCTCTAGCAGAAATGCATTGCTTACAGGCTTTTCCAAACTACCAGTTCTGTAACAGAAAACTGCTCCTTCCAGGCTTTTCCAAACTGCCAGCTCTCTAAAAGATAACCACTGCTTACAGGCTTTATCAAACTACCAACTCTCCAGCAGAAAAACGCTGCTTACAGGCTTTTCCAGACTGCCAGTACTCTAACAGAAAATCGCTGCTTACAGGCTTTTCTTAACTGCCAGTTAACTAGCAGAAAACAACTGCTTAAAGGCTTTTCCAAACTGCCAGTTCTCTAGCATAAAACCGCTGCTTACAGGCTTTTCCAAACTGCCAGTTCTCTAACAGAAAACCGCTGCTTACAGGCTTTTCCAAACTGCCAGTTCTCTAACAGAAAACCGCTGCTTACAGGCTTTTCCAAATGTCAGTTCTCTAACAGATAACCGCTGCTTACAGGCTTTTCCAAACTGCCAGTTCTCTAACAGATAACCACTGCTTAGAGGCTTTTCCAAACTGCCAGTTTTCTAACAGAAAACTGCTGCTAACAGGCTTTTCCAAACTGCCAGTTCGGTAACAGAATATCGCTGCTTTCAGGCATTTCCCATCTACCAGCTCTCTAGCAGAAATCCACTGCTTACAGGCTTTTCCAAACTACCAGCTCTCTAGCAGAAATCCACTGCTTACAGGGTTTTCCAAACTTCCAGCTCTTTAACAGAAAACCGCTGCTTACAGACTTTTGCAAACGGCCAGCTCTCTAACAGAAAACCGCTGCTTACAGGCATTTTCAAACTGCCAGCTCTCTAACAGGAAACCGCTGCTTACAGTTATTTTCAAACTGCCAGCTCTCTAGCAGAAGACTGTTGCTTACAGGCTTTTCCAAACTGCCAGTTCTGTAACAGAATATCGCTGCTTACAGGCATTTCCCATCTACCAGCTCTCTAGCAGAAATCCACTGCTTACAGGCTTTTCCAAACTACCAGCTCTCTAACAGAAAACCGCTGCTTAAAGGCATTTCCAAACTGCCAGCTCTCTAACAGAAAACCGCTGCTTAGACGCTTTTCCAAATTGCCTGCTCTCTAACAGTAAACCGCTGCTTACAGGCTTTTCCAAACTGCCAGTTCTCTAGCAGAAAACCGCTGCTTATAGACTTTTCGAAACTGCCAGCTCTCTAGATGAAAACTGCTGCTTACGGGCTTTTCCAAACTGCCAGCTCTCTAACCGAAAAGCGCTGCTTACCGGCTTTTCCAAACTGACAGCTCTTAACAGTGAACCGCCGCTTACAGGCTTTACCATAGTGCCAGCTCTCTAGCAGAACTGCGTTGCTTACAGGCTTTTCCAAACTACCAGTTCTGTAACAGAAAACCGCTCCATCCAGGCTTTTCCAAACTGCCAGCTCTCTAAAAGATAACCACTGCTTACAGGCTTTATCAAACTACCAACTCTCCAGCAGAAAAACGCAGCTTGCAGGCTTTTCCAAACTGCCAGCTCTCTAACAAAAAACCGCTGCTTACAAAGTTTTCCCAACTGCCTGCTCTCTAGCAGAAAACCGCTGCTTACAGGCTTTTCCAAACTGCCAGCTCTCTAGCTGAAAACCGCTGCTTACAGGCTTTTCCAAACTGCCAGTTGTCTAAAAGAAAATCGCTGCTTACAGGCTTTTCCAAACTGCCAGCTCTCTAACAGAAAACCGCTGCCTACAGTCATTTTCAAACTGCCAGCTCTCTAGCAGAAGACCGTTGCTTACAGGCTTTTCCAAACTGCCAGCTCTCTAGCAGAAAACCGCTGCTTAAAGGCTTTTCCAAACTGCCAGCTCTCTAACAGAAAACCGCTGCCTACAGTCATTTTCAAACTGCCAGCTCTCTAGCAGAAGACCGTTGCTTACAGGCTTTTCCAAACTGCCAGTTCTCTAGCAGAAAGCTGCTGCTTACAGGCTTTTCCAAACTGCCAGTTCTCTAACAGAAAACAGCTGCTTAAAGGCTTTTCCAAACTGCGAGCTCTCTAACAGCAAACCGTTGCTTACAGGCTTTTCCAAACTGCCAGTTCTCTAAAAGAAAATCGCTGCTTACAGGCTTTTCCAAACTGCCAGTTGTCTAGCAGAAAACCGCTGCTTACAAGCTTTTCAAAAATGCCAGCTTTCTAACAGAAAACCGGTGCTTAAAGGCTTTTCCAAACTGCCAGCTCTCTAACAGAAAACCGCTGCTTACAGTCATTTTCAAACTGCCAGCTCTCTAGCAGAAAACCGCTGCTTACAGGCTTTTCCAAACTGCCAGTTCTCTAGCAGAAAACCGCTGCTTACAGGCATTTCCAAACTGCCAGCTCTCGAGCAGAAAACCGCTGCTTACTGGCTTTTCCAAACTGTCAGCTCTCGAGAAGAAAACCGCTGCTTACAGCCTTTTCCAAACTGCCTGTTATGTAACAGAAAACTGCTGCGTACAGGCTTTTCCAAACTGTCAGCCCTCTAACAGAAAACCACTGCTTACAGGCATTTCCCATCTACCAGCTCTCTAGCAGAAAACCGCTGCTTACAGGCTTTTCCAAACTACCAGCTCTCTAACAGAAAACCGCTGCTTACAGGCTTTTCCAAACTGCCAGCTCTCTAACAGAAAACCGCTGCTTACAGGCTTTTCCAAATGTCAGTTCTCTAACAGATAACCGCTGCTTACAGGCTTTTCCAAACTGCCAGTTCTCTAACAGAAAACCGCTGCTAACAGGCTTTTCCAAACTGCCAGTTCTGTAACAGAATATCGCTGCTTACAGGCATTTCCCATCTACCAGCTCTCTAGCAGAAATCCACTGCTTACAGGCTTTTCCAAACTACCAGCTCTCTAGCAGAAATCCGCTGCTTACAGCCTTTTCCAAACTGCCAGCTCTCTAACTGAAAACCGCTGCTTAGAGGCTTTTCCAAATTGCCAGCTCTCTAACAGAAAACCGCTGCTTACAGGGTTTTCCAAACTTCCAGCTCTTTAACAGAAAACCGCTGCTTACAGACTTTTGCAAACGGCCAGCTCTCTAACAGAAAACCGCTGCTTACAGGCATTTCCAAACTGCCAGCTCTCGAGTAGAAAACCGCTGCTTACAGGCTTTTCCAAACTGCCTGTTATGTAACAGAAAACTGCTGCGTACAGGCTTTTCCAAACTTTCAGCCCTCTAACAGAAAACCGCTGCTTACATGCATTTCCCATCTACCAGCTCTCTAGCAGAAAACCGCTGCTTACAGGCTTTTCCAAACTGCCAGCTCTCTAACAGAAAACCGCTGCTTACAGGCTTTTCCAAACTGCCAGCTCTCTAACAGACAACAGCTGCATGCAGGCTTTTCCAAATGTCAGTTCTCTAACAGATAACCGCTGCTTACAGGCTTTTCCAAACTGCCAGTTCTCTAACAGAAAACCACTGCTTACAGGCTTTTCCAAACTGCCAGTTTTCTAACAGAAAACCGCTGCTAACAGGCTTTTCCAAACTGCCAGTTCTGTAACAGAATATCGCTGCTTACAGGCATTTCCCATCTACCAGCTCTCTACCAGAAATCCACTGCTTACAGGCTTTTCCAAACTACCAGCTCTCTAGCTGAAAACCGCTGCTTACAGGCTTTTCCAAACTGCCAGCTCTCTAATGAAAACCGCTGCTTAGAGGCTTTTCCAAATTGCCAGCTCTCTAACAGAAAACCGCTGCTTACAGGGTTTTCCAAACATCCAGCTCTTTAACAGAAAACCGCTGCTTACAGACTTTTGCTAACGGCCAGCTCTCTAACAGAAAACCGCTGCTTACAGGCATTTTCAAACTGCCAGCTATCTAACAGGAAACCGCTGCTTACAGTTATTTTCAAACTGCCAGCTCTCTAGCAGAAGACCGTTGCTTACAGGCTTTTCCAAACTGTCAGTTCTCTAGCAGAAAACCGCTGCTTACAGGCATTTCCAAACTGCCAGCTCTCGAGTAGAATATCGCTGCTTACAGGCTTTTCCAAACTGTCAGCTCTCGAGAAGAAAATCGCTGCTTACAGCCTTTTCCAAACTGCCTGTTATGTAACAGAAAACTGCTGCGTACAGGCTTTTCCAAACTTTCAGCCCTCTAACAGAAAACCGCTGCTTACATGCATTTCCCATCTACCAGCTGTCGAGAAGAAAACCGCTGCTTACAGCCTTTTCCAAACTGCCTGTTATGTAACAGAAAACCGCTGCTTACAGGCTTTTTCAAACTGCCAGCTCTCTAACAGAAAACCGCTGCTTACAGGCTTTTCCAAACTGCCAGCTCTCTAACAGAAAACCGCTGCTTACAGGCTTTTCCAAATGTCAGTTCTCTAACAGATAACCGCTGCTTACAGGCTTTTCCAAACTGCCAGTTCTCTAACAGAAAACCACTGCTTACAGGCTTTTCCAAACTGCCAGTTTTCTAACAGAAAACCGCTGCTAACAGGCTTTTCCAAACTGCCAGTTCTGTAACAGAATATCGCTGCTTACAGGCATTTCCCATCTACCAGCTCTCTAGCGTAAATCCACTGCTTACAGGCTTTTCCAAACTACCAGCTCTCTAACAGTAAACCGCTGCTTACAGGCTTTTCCAGACTGCCAGCTCTCTAACAGAAAACCACTGCTTACAGGCTTTTCCCAGTTGCCTGTTCTGTATCACAAAACCGCTGCTTACAGGCTTTTCCAAACTGTTAGTTCTCTAACAGAAAACCGCTGCTTACAGCCTTTTCCAAATTGCCTGCTCTTTAACAGTAAACCGCTGCTTAAAGGCTTTTCCAAACTGCCAGTTCTCTAACGGAAAACAACTGCTTACAGGCTTTTCCAAACTGCCAGTTTTCTTACAGAATACCGCTGCTAACAGGCTTTTCAAAACTGCTAATTCAGTAACAGAATATCGCTGCATACAGGCATTTCCCATCTACCAGCTCTCTAGTAGAAAACTGCTGCTTACAGGCTTTTCCAAACTGCCAGCTCTCTAACAGAAAACCGCTGCTTACAGGCTTTTCCAAACTGCCAGCTCTCTAACTGAAAACCACTGCTTATAGGCTTTTCCAAACTGCCAGTTGTCTAACAGAAAACCACTGCTTACAGGCTTTTCCCAATTGCCTGTTCTGTAACAGAAAACCGCTGCTTACAGGATTTTCCAAACTGCCAGCTCTCTAACAGAAAACCGCTGTTTACAGGAATTTTCAAACTGCCAGCTCTCTAACAGAAAACCACTGCTTACAGGCTTTTCCCAATTGCCTGTTCTGTAACAGAAAACCGCTGCTTACAGGATTTTCCAAACTGCCAGCTCTCTAACAGAAAACCGCTGTTTACAGGCATATTCAAACTGCCAGCTCTCTAGCAGAAAACCGTTGCTTACAGGCTTTCCAAACTGCCAGCTCTCTAACAGAAAACCGCTGCTTACAGGCATTTTCAAACTGCCAGCTCTCTAGCAGAAAACCGCTGCTTACAGGCATATTCAAACTGCCAGTTCTCTAGCAGAAAACCGTTGCTTACAGGCTTTTCCAAACTGCCAGCTCTCTAACAGAAAATCGCTGCTTACAGGCTTCTCCAAACTGCCAGCTCTCCAGCTGAAAACCGCTGCTTACAGGCTTTTCCAAACTGCCAGCTCTCTAGCTGAAAACCGCTGCTTACAGGCTTTTCCAAACTGCCAGTTGTCTAAAAGAAAATCGCTGCTTACAGGCTTTTCCAAACTGCCAGTTGTCTAGCAGAAAACCGATGCTTACAGGCTTTTCCAAACTGCGAGCTCTCTAACAGAAAACCGCTGCTTAAAGGCTTTTCCAAACTGCCAGCTCTCTAACAGAAAACCGCTGCTTACAGGGTTTTCCAAACTTCCAGCTCTTTAACAGAAAACCGCTGCTTACAGCCTTTTGCAAACTGCCAGGTCTCTAACAGAAAACCGCTGCTTACAGGCATTTTCAAACTGCCAGCTCTCTAACAGGAAACCGCTGCTTACAGTCATTTTCAAACTGCCAGCTCTCTAGCAGAAGACCGTTGCTTACCGGCTTTTCCAAACTGCCATTTCTCTAGCAGAAAACCGCTGCTTACAGGCATTTCCAAACTGCCAGCTCTCGAGCAGAAAACCGCTGCTTACAGGCTTTTCCAAACTGTCAGCTCTCGAGAAGAAAACCGCTGCTTACAGCCTTTTCCAAACTGCCTGTTATGTAACAGAAAACTGCTGCGTACAGGCTTTTCCAAACTGTCAGCCCTCTAACAGAAAACCGCTGCTTACAGGCTTTTCCAAACTGCCAGCTCTCTAACAGAAAACCGCTGCTTACAGGCTTTTCCAAACTGCCAGCTCTCTAACAGAAAACCGCTGCTTACAGGCTTTTCCAAATGTCAGTTCTCTAACAGATAACCGCTGCTTACAGGCTTTTCCAAACTGTCAGCTCTCGAGAAGAAAACCGCTGCTTACAGCCTTTTCCAAACTGCCTGTTATGTAACAGAAAACTGCTGCGTACAGGCTTTTCCAAACTGTCAGCCCTCTAACAGAAAACCGCTGCTTACAGGCTTTTCCAAACTGCCAGCTCTCTAACAGAAAACCGCTGCTTACAGGCTTTTCCAAACTGCCAGCTCTCTAACAGAAAACCGCTGCTTACAGGCTTTTCCAAATGTCAGTTCTCTAACAGATAACCGCTGCTTACAGGCTTTTCCAAACTGCCAGTTCTCTAACAGAAAACCACTGCTTACAGGCTTTTCCAAACTGCCAATTTTCTAACAGAAAACCGCTGCTAACAGGCTTTTCCAAACTGCCAGTTCTGTAACAGAATATCGCTGCTTACAGGCATTTCCCATCTACCAGCTCTCTAGCAGAAATCCACTGCTTACAGGCTTTTCCAAACTACCAGCTCTCTAGCAGATAACCGCTGCTTACAGGCTTTTCCAAACTACCAGCTCTCTAGCAGAAATCCACTGCTTACAGGCTTTTCCAAACTACCAGTTCTCTAGCAGATAACCGCTGCTTACAGGCTTTTCCAAACTGCCAGCTCTCTAACAGAAAAACGCTGCTTACAGGCTTTTCCAAACTGCCAGTTGTCTAGAAGAAAACCGCTGCTTACAGGATTTTCCAAACTGCCAGTTCTGTATCAGAAAACCGCTGCTTACAGGCATTTTCAAACTGCCAGCTCTCTAACAGAAAACCGCTGCTTACAGGCATATTCAAACTGCCAGCTCTCTAGCAGAAAACCGTTGCTTACAGGCTTTTCCAAACTGCCAGCTCTCTAGCAGAAAACCGCTGCTTACAGGCATATTCAAACTGCCAGCTCTCTAGCAGAAAACCGCTGCTTACAGGCTTTTCTAAACTGTCAGCTCTCTAGCAGAAAACCGCTCCTTACAGACTTTTCCAAACTGCCAGCTCTCTAGCAGAAAACCGCTGCTTACAGGCATTTTCAAACTGCCAGCTCTCTAACAGAAAACCGCTGCTTACAGGCATTTTCAAACTGCCAGCTCTCGAGAAGAAATCCGCTGCTTACAGGCTTTTCCAAACTGTCAGCTCTCTAGCAGAAAACCACTGCTTACAGGCATTTCCAAACTACCTGTTCTGTAACAGAAAACCGCTGCTTACACGGTTTTCCAAACTGTCAGCTCTTTAACAGAAAATCGCTGCTTACAGCCTTTTGCAAACTTCCAGCTCTCTAACAGAAAACCGCTGCTTACAGGCATTTTCAAACTGCCAGCTCTCTAACAGAAAACCGCTGCTTACAGGCATTTTCAAACTGCCAGCTCTCTAACAGAAAACCGCTGCTTACAGGCCTTTCCAAACGGCCAGTTCTCTGGAAGAAAACTGCTGCTTACAGGCATTTTCAAACTGCCAGCTCTCTAGCAGAAAACCGTTGCTTACAGGCTTTTCCAAACTGCCAGTTTTCTAGCAGAGAACCGCTGCTTACAGGCTTTTCCAAACTGCCAGTTTTCTAGCAGAAAACCGCTGCTTACAGCCTTTTGCAAACTTCCAGTTCTCTAACAGAAAACCGCTGCTTACAGGCTTTTCCAAACTGCCAGTTTTCTAGCAGAAAACTGCTGCTTACAGCCTTTTGCAAACTTCCAGCTCTCTAACAGAAAACCGCTGCTTACAGGCTTTTCCAAACTGCCAGCTCTCTATCAAAAAACCGCTGCTTACAGGGTTTTCCAAACTTTCAGCTCTTTAACAGAAAATCGCTGCTTACAGGCATTTTCAAACTGCCAGCTCTCTAACAGAAAACCGTTGCTTACAGGCATTTTCAAACTGCCAGCTCTCTAACAGAAAACCGCTGCTTACAGGCATTTCCAAACTGCCAGCTCTCGAGCAGAAAACCGCTGCTTAAAGGCTTTTCCAAACTGTCAGCTCTCGAGAAGAAAACCGCTGCTTACAGCCTTTTCCAAACTGCCTGTTATGTAACAGAAAACTGCTGCGTACAGGCTTTTCCAAACTGCCAGCTCTCTAACAGAAAACCGCTGCTTACAGGCTTTTCCAAACTGCCAGCTCTCTAACATAAAACCGCTGCTTACAGGCTTTTCCAAATGTCAGTTCTCTAACAGAAAACCGCTGCTTACAGGCTTTTCCAAATGTCAGTTCTCTAACAGATAACCGCTGCTTACTGGCTTTTCCAAACTGCCAGCTCTCTAACAGAAAACCGTTGCTAACAGGCTTTTCCAAACTGCCAGTTCTGTAACAGAATATCGCTGCTTACAGGCATTTCCCATCTACCAGCTCTCTAGCAGAAATCCACTGCTTACAGGCTTTTCCAAACTACCAGCTCTCTAGCAGATAACTGCTGCTTACAGGCTTTTCCAAACTACCAGCTCTCTAACAGAAAACCACTGCTTACAGGCTTTTCCAAACTGCCAGTTCTCTAACAGAAAACCGCTGTTTACAGGCATTTTCAAACTGCCAGCTCTCTAACAGAAAACCGCTGCTTACAGGCTTTTCCAAACTGCCAGTTCTCTAACAGAAAACCGCTGTTTACAGGCATTTTCAAACTGCCAGCTCTCTAACAGAAAACCGCTGCTTAAAGGCTTTTCCAAACTGCCAGCTCACTAACAGAAAACCGCTGTTTACAGGCATTTTCAAACTGCCAGCTCTCCACCAGAAAACCGCTGCTTACAGGCATTTTCAAACTGCCAGCTCTCGAGAAGAAAACCGCTGCTTACAGGCTTTTCCAAACTGCCAGTTCTCTAACAGAAAACCACTGCTTACAGGCATTTCCAAACTACCTGTTCTGTAACAGAAAACCGCTCCTTACAGGCTTTTCCAAACTGCCAGCTCTCTAAAAGATAACCTCTGCTTACAGGCTTTATCAAACTACCAACTCTCCAGCAGAAAACCGCTCCTTACAGGCTTTTCCAAACTGCCAGCTCTCTAACAGAAAACTGCTGCTTACAGGGTTTTCCAAACTTTCAGCTCTTTAACAGAAAATCGCTGCTTACAGCCTTTTGCAAACTTCCAGCTCTCTAACAGAAAACCGCTGCTTTCAGGCATTTTCAAACTGCCAGCTCTCTAACAGAAAACCGTTGCTTACAGGCATTTTCAAACTGCCAGCTCTCTAACAGAAAACCGCTGCTTACAGGCTTTTCCAAACTGCCAGTTCTCTAGCAGAAAACCGCTGCTTACAGGCTTTTCCAAACTGCCAGCTCTCTAACAGAAAACCGCTGCTTACAGGCTTTTCCAAACTGCCAGTTCTCTAGCAGAAAACCGCTGCTTACAGGCTTTTCTAAACTGTCAGCTCTCTAGCCGAAAACGGCTGCTTACAGGCATTTCCAAACTGCCAGCTGTCGAGCAGAAAACCGCTGCTTACAGGCTTTTCCAAACTGCCAGCTCTCGAGCAGAAAACCGCTGCTTACAGGCTTTTGCAAACTGGCAGCTGTCGAGCAGAAAACCGCTGCTCACAGGATTTTCCAAACTGTCAGTTCTCTAACAGAAAATCGCTGCTCAAAGGCTTTTCCAAACTGTCAGTTCTCTAACAGAAAATTGCTGTTTACAGGCTTTTCCAAACTGCCTGCTCTCAAGCAGAAAACCGCTGCTTACAGGCTTTTCTAAACTGCCAGTTGTCTTGCAGAAAACTGCTGCTTACAGGCTTTTCCAAACTGCCATTTGTCTAGCAGAAAACCGCTGCTTACAGGCTTTTCCAAACTGCCCGTTCTCTAGCAGAAAACCGCTGCTTACCGGATTTTCCAAACTGCCAGTTCTCTAGCAGATAATCGCCGCTGAAAGGCTTTTGCAAACTTCCAGTTCTGTATCAGAAAACCGCTCCTTAAAGGCTTTTCCAAACTGCCAGCTCTTTAACAGAAAACCGCTGCTTACAGGCATTTTCAAACTGCCAGCTCTCTAACAGAAAACCGCTGCTTACAGGCATATTCAAACTGCCAGCTCTCTAGCAGAAAACCGTTGCTTACAGGCTTTTCCAAACTGCCAGTTCTCTAGCAGAAAACCGTTGCTTACAGGCTTTTCTAAACTGTCAGCTCTCTAACAGAAAACCGCTCCTTACAGACTTTTCCAAACTGCCAGCTCACTAACAGAAAACCGCTGCTTACAGGCTTTTCCAAACTGCAAGTTTTCTAACAGAAAACCGCTGCTTACAGGCTTTTCCAGACTGCTAGTCCTCTAACAGAAAACCGCTGCTCACAGGCTTTTCCAAACTGCCAGCTCTCTAGTTTACAGTTTGCCTTTAGCGCCACTGAGATAATAAGTGCCCCTGGGCTTTCCCGAGCCTCCACTGCCCAGCAGCACAGAGCCAGCAAATCTCCGGCAGCTTTTCACCTGCCAACCAGCTTCTCTGAGCCACCGCTGCATGAAGGTTGAAATGGTTCCCCAATGCCAAGCCTCACCTCGAGACTCACTACTAAACTCCTCTCTGCTGCAGACTTGGCTTAAAAATGGTCATGTGGACTTGTTTTCACTCCCAAAACCCTGCTCCATTGGTCAACATATGAACATACTAACATACGAATTAGGAGGAGGAGTAGGCCATTCGGCCTTTTGAGCTTGCTCTGCCATTCAATACTCTCATGGCTGATCTGATTGTGGCCTCAATTCCTTGATAACGTTTGATTCCTTTGTTAGTGAAGAACCTACCGACACCTGCCTTAAAAATATTCAATGACCGTGCCTCCACTGCTGTCTGGGGAAGAGGGTGCCAAAGACTCACATCTTTCAGAGAAAAAAATTTCTCTTCACCTCTGTCTTAAATGAGACACCTTATTTTTAAACTGTGTTCTCTAGTTCTAATCTCTCCCACAAGGGTAAACATCCTTTCAGCTCCCACCCTGTCAAGTGCCCTGACAATCTAATATGTTTCAACAAGACAGGCCTAACCTGTTAAAAGTTTCCTCATAAGATAACTCCCCATCCCAGATATCAGTCGAGTGAACCTTGTCAAGAATGCTTTGGTCACAGGAAATGGGTTATCTTCAAGAACTAAGAACGTCCTGGGAGAATTTGTGTTTTTAAAAGACACTGTCCCTTTTAGGTTTAATGCAAGGACTCTGATTGCTGCTGTTCTTGGAAAAGACAGGATTTTACAAGAAAAGTTAATTAAGCAGTTTTAAAGGACCTGGGAACCTCTTGACCTGGCGGATTGTTTTCAAAAGGGTGGTTTATGGCTTTGAGAAAACCGTGCTTGGAAAAACTGTGCTTCACCTGCGGGATGTGGGAAATCTGTGACGCTTCCAGTGTCCCGGACAACTACATCTGCAGGAAGTGTACCCAATTGCAGCTCCTCACAGACCGCATGGATCGGTTGGAGCAGCAGTTAGATGCACTTAGGAGCATTCAGGTGGCGGAAGGCATCATTGACAGGAGCTTTGGAGACGTGGTCACACCCAAGGTATAGACAGATAGATGGGTGACTGCTAGAAGGGGCAGGCAGTCAGTGCAGAAATCCCCTGTGGCAGTCCCCTCTCTAACAGGTATACCATTTTGGATACTGTTGGGGGGGATGGCCTATCGGGGGAAACCAACAGCAGTAGCCAGAGCAGTGGCACCACGGCTGTCTCTGTTGTTCAGCGGTGGGGTCAAAGCACAGAAGAGCAATTGTCATAGGGGACTCTATAGTCAGGGGCTCAGATAGGCGCTTCTGTGGTCGTGAAAGAGACACCAGGATGGTATGTTGCCTCCCTGGTACCAGGGTACAGGATGTTTCTGATTGGGTAAGGGACATTCTGAAGGGGGAGGGAGAACAGCCAGAAGTCGTGGTACACATTGGTACTAATGACATAGGCAGGAAGAGTGACGAGGTCCTGCAGTGGGAGTTCAGGGAGTTTGGCAGAAAGTTAAAAAACAGGACCTCTAGGGTTGTAATCTGAGGATTACTCCCTGTACCACGTGCCAGTGAGGCTAGAAATAGGAAGATAGTGCAGCTGAACACGTGGCTGAACAGATGGTGTAAGAGGGAGGGTTTCCAATATCTGGATCATTGGCATCTCTTCCGGGGCAGGTGGGACCTGTACAAGAAGGACAGGTTGCATCCAAACTGGAGGGGCACCAATATCCTGGCTGCGAGGTTTGCTAGTGTCACTCGGGAGGGTTTAAACTAGTATGGCAGGGGGGTGGGAACCAGAGCAATAGGTCAGCAGGTGAAATAAATGACTGGGAACCAGTGAATATGGCCAGTAGGACTAAGAGGAAGAACAGGCAGGGAGAAATTACTGAACAAAGTGGGACTGGGGGTCTGAAATGCATTTGTTTCAATGCGAGAAGTATAACAGGCAAGGCAGATGAGTTTAGAGCTTGGATTAGTACTTGGGACTATGATGTTATTGCTTTTACAGAGACTTGTTGAAGGATGGACAGGATTGGCAGATAAACGTTCCGGGATTTGGATGTTTCAGGCAGGATAGAGAGGGATGTAGAAGAGGTGGAGGAGTTGCACTGCTGGTTAAGGGGAATACCACAGCTGTACGACAGGAGGACACCTTGGTGGGCTCATGCAGCGAGGCAATATGGGTAGAGCTCCGGAATAGGAAGGGTGCAGTCACAATGTTGGGGGTTTACTATAGGCCTCCCAATTGCCGGTGGGAGATTGAGGAATGGTTTAGTAGGCAGATTTTGGCAAGATGTAAAAGCAATAGGGTTGTTGTGGTGGGTGATTTTAACTTTCCCTATATTGACTGGGAATCACTTAGTGCTAGTGGTTTGGATGGTGCAGAATTTGTAAGGTGCATCCAGGAGGGCTTCCTGAGACAATATGTAGATAGTCCAACTAGGGAAGGGGCAATACTGGACCTGGTATTAGGGAATGAACCCAGCCAGGTGGTCAAAGTTTCAGTAGGGGAGCATTTCGGGAAAAGTGACCATAATTCAGTAAGTTTCAAGGTACTGGTGGATAAGGATAACAGGAGTCCTCAGGTTAAGATGCTTAATTGGGGGAAGGCTAATTATAACGATATTAGGCAGGAACTGAGGAATCTAGACTAGAGGCGGATGTTTGAGGGCAAATCAACAACTGACATGTGGGGGGGCTTTCAAATGTCAGTTGATAAGAATTGAGGACCAGCATGTTCCTGCTAGCATGGAGGATAAGTATGGCAAGTTTCAGGAACCTTGGATAACGAAGAATATTGTGAGATTAGTCAAAAAGGAAAGGGAAGCATTCGTAAGGGCTAGAAGGCTAGGAACAGATGAAGCCCATGGAGAATATGAAGAAAGTAGGAAGAAACTTAAGCAAGGAGTCAGGAGGGCTAAAAGGGGTCATGAAAAGTCACTGGCAACCAGGATTAAGGAAAATCCCAAGGCCTTTTATACATATGTAAAAAGCAAGAGGGTAGCCAGGGAAAGGGTAGGCCCACTCAGGGACAGAGGTGGGGATCTGTGTGTGGAGCCAGAAGAAATGGGAGAAATACTAAATGAATACTTCTCATCAGTATTCACCAAAGACAAGGACTTAGCAGTCGATTTGTCTAGGGAAGAGTGTGTAGATAGCCTGGATCATGTTGAGATCAAAAAAGAGGAGGTGTTAGGTGTCTTGAAGAATATTAAGGTGGATAAGTCCCCAGGGCCAGATGGGATCTACCCCAGAGTACTGAGGGAGGCAAGGGAGGAGATTGCTGGGGCCTTGACAGAAATCTTTGTATCCTCACTGGCTACGGGTGAGGTCCCAGAGGACTGGAGAATGGCCAATGTTGCTCCATTGTTTAAGAAGGGTAGCAGGGATAATCCAGGAAATTACAGGCCGGTGAGCCTTACGTCAGTGGTAGGGAAATTATTGGAGAAGATTCTTCGTGACAGGATTTACTACCATTTGGAAGCAAATGGGCGTATTAGTGAGAGGCAGCATGGTTTTGTGAAGGGGAGGTCGTGTCCCACTAACTTGATCGAGTTTTTCGAGGAAGTGACAAAGATGATCGACGATGGAAGGGCAGTGGATGTTATATACATGGATTTCAGTAAGGCCTTTGACAAGGTCCCTCATGGCAGACTGGTTAAGGTAAAGTCGCATGGGATCAGAGGTGAGCTGGCAAGATGGATACAGAATTAGCTTGGTCATAGAAGACAGAGGGTAGCAGTGGAAGAGTGCTTTTCTGAATGGAGAGCTGTGACTAGTGGAGTTCTGCAGGGATCAGTGCTGGGACCTTTGCTGTTTGTAGTATACATAAATGATTTGGAGGAAAATGTAACTGGGCTAATTAGTAAGTTTGCAGACAACACTAAGGTTGGAGGAGTTGCAGATAGTGAAGAGGATTGTCAAAGGATACAACGGGATATAGATCGGTTGGAGACTTGGGCGGAGAAACGGCAGATGTAGTTTAATTCGGACAAATGCCAGGTAATGCATTTTGGAAGGTCTAATACAGGCAGGAATTATACAGTAAATGGCAGAAATCTTAAGTGCATCGACGGGCAGAGGGATCAGGGTGCACAGGTCCACAGGTGACTGAAAGTGGCAACGCAGGTGGATAAGGTAGTTAGGAAGGCATATGGCATGCTTGCCTTCATTGGCAGGGGTATTGAGTATAAAAGCTGGGAAGTCATGCTGCAGCTGTATAGAACATTGGTTAGGCCACACTTGGAATATTGCGTGCAATTCTGGTCACTACATTACCAGAAGGATATGGAGGCATTGGAGAGGGTGCAGAGGAGGTTTACCAGGATGCTGCCTGGTCTGGAGGTTATTAGCTATGAGGAGAGGTTGGAGAAACATGGATTGTTCTCACTAGAGCGACGGAGATTGAGGGGCGACTTGATAGAAGTTTACAAAATTATGAGTGGCATAGACAGAGTAGATAGTCAGAAGCTTTTTCCCAGGGTGGAAGAGTCAATTACTAGGGGACATAGATTTAAGGTGAGAGGAGAAAACTATTGAGGAGATGTGTGGGGCAAGTTTTTTACACAGAGGGTAGTGAGTGTCTGGAATTCGCTGCCAGAGGAGGTGGTGGAAGCAGGTACGATAGTGATGTTTAAGAGGCAGCTTGACAAATACATGAATAGGATGGGAATAGAGGGATACAGACCCCGGAAGTGCAAAATGTTTTATTTGACGGGCAATATGGTTGGCGCAGGCTTGAAGGGCCGAAGGGCCTGTTCCTGTGCTGTACTTTTCTTTGTTCTTTGTTCTTAAAAGCTGGTTTTGGTTTTGCCTGGAGAAAAAGAAGGATCAACTGCTTGTGTAAAGAAGATCACAGCTCTCTGTAGACCTGAGCCAGTCCACAGCCAGAAGTGAATAGAAGCTGCTCCTAAGTTGCTCTGCATTTTACAATTGAGTGCCTACAAGTTTTCCTCAAGTCTGCCTGAAAAGTGGTGCAAGAGTCATCGAATGTTTCGCAGACCAGGGCTGAGAAACCAATCGTATAACCCAGAGGCCATTTCAAGGACTCCGCCAACTATCGAAGAAATCTGGTAATTGAGTGGTCATTTTGAGATTAATAAGTAAACCACATATTTGGCCATATAGCTAGCTGGTAACATCATTTAAATATATGTTGTGACCCGTGGAGTAGTGGCACTAGAGACAAACTGTGCACTCCTCCCATCTGGGATGTAACAACCGTCTTTGAACTGCTTCTGAAACATTTATATCCTTTCTTAATTATGGAGAAGAAAACAGTGCTCACAGATATGAGGTCAACGCCCGGTACAACTACAGCAAATCACCCCTACTTTTATATTCCATTTCCCTTGCAATAAACAACAACATTGCATTTGCCTTCTGATTTTTCGGACTCATGTATCAGGGCACCGAGATTCCTCTGTACCTCAGAGACATTCTGCAATGTCTCTCCATTGAAATAACATGTTGCTTCTCTATTCTTCCTGCCAAAGTGGACAAGTTCACATTTTCCCACATTGTACTCCATCTGCCAGTTTTTTGCCCACTCACTTAACCTATCCAGATCTCTTTCCAGGCTTATGTCCTCTTCGTAACTTACTTCCCTACCTATCTTTGTGTCATCAGCAAATTTAGCAACCATACATTTTGCCCCTTCATCCAAGTCATTGATATAAATTGAAAATAGTTGAGGCCCAGCACTGATTCCCGTGGCACTCCATTTGTCACATCTTGCCAACCTAAAAATGACTCATATATGCCTACTCTGTTTGCAGTTAGCTAACCGATCCTCTATCCATGCTAAAATGCTACACCCTACACCATGAGCTTTCATTTTGCATAGCGACCTTTGATGTGGTACCTTGCCAAATGTCTTCTGGAAATCTAACTACACCACATCTACAGGTTCACCTTTATCCAACTTGCTTGTTACTTCCTCAAATAACTCTAATAAATTAGTTAAACATGATTTCCTTTTCACAACCCATGTTGGCTCTGCTGATTGCATTGAGATTTAGTAAGTTCTCCGCTATAATCTCCTTAATAATAGATTCCAGCATTTTTCCTATGACAGATATTAAGCCAACTGGTCTGTAGTTTCCTGTTTTCTGTCTTCCCTCATTCCTTGAATAGAGGAGTCACATTCACTATTTTCCAATCTAATGGGACTCTTCCAGAATCTAAGGAATTTTGGAAAATTAAAACCAATGCAGCTACTCTTTAAGAAGTCACTTCTTTTAAGCCCTAGGATGAAGTCCATCGGGGCCTGGGGACTTGTCAGCTTTTAGTTCTAATAATTTTCTCAGTACGCTTTCCCTGGTGTTTGTAATTGTCTTAAATTCATCCCTCCCTTTAACCTCCTGATTCACACTTACTTCTGGGATGTTTTTTGTACCCTATACAATGAAGGCAGATGCAAAATACCTGCCCAATTCATCCGCCATTTCCTTATTTTCCATTATTAATTCCCCAGGCTCACTCTCCAGAGGACCAATGCTAACTTTACTTACTCTTTTCCTTTTTAAATACCTGTAGAAACACTGCTTTTATATTCTTAGCTAGACTTCTCTCATACTCTCTCTCACTCCTTATTAACCTTTTAGTCATTGTTTGCTGCTTTTTATGTTCTGTCCAATCTTCTGACCTGAGGATCTGATCTGGTTGGATTCTCCTGCCGCCTTTTGCGTGTCTGTGGTATGTCGCTTTGTCCCCCTGTATGCACTTGCATCAATCTCAGCCCTCATCCCCATGGCAATGCAACACCCCACCAAGCAGGCGCACTTCCCAATCCCTGCAAGCGTCACAACAATGCCGGAAAGCGAGCATGCACGGCTTGTCTCCCTGCCGCACTCTGTGCTTGCACTGGCCGCCAATTTGAAAATATTGATTTTCTCACAATATCAAAAAAGTGAGCTTGACTGCAGCATGCTGCTTCACACTTGGGTTATAAGACATCGAGCTAGTTTCTCAAGCTTGGCTTTAGCCAATCACTTCCTTGGATGATAAAGCCATTCAATATTCAGTGGTAACATTACCTGTGGCAATCATTCATCTATGCCTTTGAAGTAACAAGTGTTTTAGGTTTCCACCCAGCAGAAGACAAATTAAAATGATCACCAGCTGTTCAGTTAGTAAAATCCCATGAAGGAACTATAAGAAATAGAGGGAATGAAAGTCATGCTGGGTGGTGGCGTAACTTAAGGTATAGCCTCTCCTGCTGCCTATCAGGGGTCATGTGATGTTCTTGGAGGCTCCGACCAATGAGCCCTAAGTGCGGATAATCCAGGGGGGTGGGGCATCCTAACGAGAGTCCTGATAGAACATGTAGTATCTGAAAAGCAGTCTGTAATAAAGTTTATCTGTTTTTGAAACCTGTCGTCTGTCAAATCATTACATTTGGCGACGAGGGTAAATTAGCTCCAACGCTGCACGTCACTTTGAAATGAAAATGGAAAAGCTACTCACCAGTCATGCCTCTCTTGAGTAGAAGGATCAGTCGATCCTTATGATGCGACTATGGAAGGCTTGGGCCAGTATGTAGAGCGCCTTGGTTTTTATTTTGTAGCGAATGGAATTACTGAGGAGGAAAAGCAGAAAGCAATCCTTTTCAATGTATGTGGTAGCAAGACATTCCATCTCATCTGCAGTCTGATGGCCACGTTATTCTAAGTCCTTTAATGAATTAGTGGACCTCATGAAAATGCATTTCCAGCCGAAGCCATCCATACTAAAGCAGCGTTTTAGGTTTAATGCCAGAGTTAGGGTCCCGGGAGAGTTCATGTGAACCTGAAGCAGTTGACAGAACTCTGCGACTTTGGGAACACACTACATGATATGCTGTGGGACCGTTTAGTTTATGGAACTCACAATGGCGCCATTCAGCACCATTTACTCACGGAGATCGACACCAACTTTAAGCACGCTCTAGAAATCTCCCTCGCCATGGAAAGTGCTGCAAGGGACTTGCAGGCTTTGCAACACATACACCATGGCGCTGCTCTTTATGTGGGGCGGGAACCTACCATAGGCGTGGTGGGAAAACCAGACCCACAGCATGAAAGCAGAGGCAATATCCACTGTTAGAAACAGGAAAAGGCCTAGTAGAAACACTGCAGCAGTGACTCCAAGGCTAATTTGTTATAGATGTGAGGGTGACCATGGACCAGACACCTGTAAATTCAAGGAGGCAGAATGTTTTACTGCCATAAGAAAGGTCACATAGTAAGGCAATGCAGGGTGAAGTCGAAACAGTCCGTAAAGCAGCAAACCAACAGGGTTGAATTTAAAAATACAACAGAACCTGAAGCTGCCAACACTGACATCTATTCCCTGTATAATGTTAGTGCTGTATAAACCGAATCTTTCACTGTCACAATCCAAGTTAATGGGAAGCTACTAATAATGGAGGTGGATTCGAGAGCCTCAATCACAGTGGCGGGAGACCACACTTCCAAATACCTTAGTGAAGGTACCCAGTCACTGAATTTGGAGCAGACAACTGCTAAATTAAAGGCATACACTGGAGAACCTATACAGGTAAACAGCATCGCCACAGTTCCAGTGTCTTATAGGCAACAGACAGCCCAGCCGCCAGTGATAATAGTGAAAAGAGAAGGGCCTAGTCTTCTGGTCTGAGACTGGTTACAGAAAATCAAGCTTTGACTGGTCTGAGATATTTCACCTGAAAACAGGAAGAGTCCCTGAACTGCTAAGGAAATATGACGGTATACTTCGGGACGAATTAGAGAAGTTAAAAGGCTTGCAGACCAAGATATATGTGGGTCCTCAGGCAACAACACGTTTCTTTAAGGCCAGACCTGTGCCTTATATGTTGAAGGAGGAGATGGATGCAGGACCATGCCGGTTAGAAAAGCTGGGCATTATCCAACCTGTCCAATTCTCGGAATGGGCAGCACCCATAGTTCCAGTGGTTAAGCCTGACCAAACCATACGTGTCTGTGGGGACCATAAATTGACCGTAAATAAGGCAGCGAAACTAGATAAGTACCCCACTCCAAGAATAGATGACTTATATGCAAAGCTAGCTGGAGGCAAATTCTATGGATATGAGCCATGCTTACCAACAATTAGAGCTGGATAGCACATCTAGAGGATACATGACTATTAACACACACAAGCGTCTTTATCAGTACACTCGCCTACCCTTTGGAGTATCGTCTGCATGTGCAACCTTCCAAATGACAATGGAGAATCTTTTGCAAGGACTTCCCCGAGTGGTAGTATACCTAGATAATGTTCTGATCATGGGGTCAACTGAGACCCAACACTTGGGCAACATGGAGGAGATGCTAACAAGATTCATGGAAGTCGGCGTACTATTAAAGGAAGAAAAGTGTAAATTCAAAGCACCACAAGTTATTTACTTGGGTCACGGGTGGATGCCACGGGTTTGCATCCGGTAGAAGAGAAAATCAGGGCAATAAAAGATGCAGCCTCACCACCCAATGTAACTGAACTTAAGGCCAGGATTTCCTGTTTGGCGAGTAGGGGCGGTGGGGGGGTGGGCGGGTAAAATGATGCGGGATGACATTGGGTAAAACTCCCGACGTCACCCCACTTCATTTCATTTTCAGGCCAGCGGTGGCTCAGTCAAATCAGCTGTGCACCCGCCAACCTGTCAGTGGCCTATTGAGGCCATTGACAAAATAATTAACGTAATTAGTGGACCTGCCCGTCCAACCTTAAGGTTGGCGGACAGGCCGAGAGCCCTGCTGGGCATTGGAAAAAGCATGAAACCTCATCCACGGGCAGGATGAGGTTTCATGTTGGTTTTAAGAAAATTTTATAAAAGTGTATTTAAAAGTGCTGGACATGTCCCAACTCATGTGACAGTGTCACATGAGGGGACATGTCGGGGAAATTTTTTTGTTTGTTTTCAGCATTTTTTATTGTGGAGCCGATCTCCCTGAGGCAGCACTTAGCCTCAGGGAGATGAGTGCGCTCTTTTGTACGCATGTGAGAAAGAGAGCACTCTCGGCTCAGGGACCCCCCCCCCACCGCCTGCACAGGGAGCGCATAGCGTTTCCTTGCGGACATCACGCTCGACAGGCCTTAATTGGCCCGCCCACGTAAAATGGCGGCGTGCCCCCGATTGGGGGCATTGATCAGAGGCACGCCCGCTCCTGAACATCCCCCCCCCCCAATGCGGGGGGTGGGGGGGAATTCTGTCCTAAGTCTTTTCTTGGTATGATCAACAACTATAGCCACTTCTCGCCTAATTTATCAACTGTATTAGTACCATTACACTGTTGTTAAAAAAGGATCACCGTTGGTCATGGAATTCACAACAGGAAGAAGCCTTTGTGAAAGTAAAGAAACTGAATCATTTGTCATGTTTATTGGTACACTATGGCCCATCAAAAGAATTGGTATTAACATGTGATGCTTCTCCTTATGGTGTGTGTTATAGAATTGATCTTCAGACAACTTTTCTTAGTGGAAACATTTAACTTTATTTACAAGACAGCAGCAGCAACTACACGTGTGCATCAAACTCCATAACTAAAGAAGAACTCTCTCCTGTAGAGGCTCCCCGTGCTGCTAACACATTGGTTTACACAGATCATGTGATCTTACAACACAGGATCACTCCTAAAGTTATTGTCCTACATTTCCCAAAGCTATAATTACTACATTCCTCCCTCTTTAACTTTTCTGTACATTTTATATTTACAAGGATATTTATCTCATGACATTATAATATTTACACAGGTCATGAAATTACAAGTTCAGTCTTTCAGGTGGTTTCTTGATCCGTGTGGAATGTCGCAGCTCCACGACTTCAGACTCTTTTGTAGGAAACACATTCTCTGGAATCTCATTAACATCAGGCACCTCATTAGGCACATGCAGTTCCGTGTCTTCGACTCCAACAGAGACATCAGGTATGTCTGTCCTTGGTTGAGCAACTTCAGCAGGAACCACTGGTTCAGCAATGGTTACAGGTGGAACATCATTCTGTTGGGGTATCTCTTTTTCTTAAATGATCCACATGCTTACGGGTGATCCGGCCCTCCACTTCCACATGGTACGACAATGGTCTGGTCACAGACTCACTTTACAAGGTAACCACTTCGGTCCTCCACCACAATTCTTTACATATACTGCTTCTCTAACAGTGAATTGTTGCTCATGACTATGCAAATCATGAGTCACTTTTTGGTTCCTTTGACTTTTCTCCACCTTCACCTCCAAATTGGGAAGTGTTAGGCTTAGTCTTGTCTGAAGACGGCGCCTTATCAGTAGTTCTGCATCCTCTTTCTACATGTAGTCTTCTTTTTACCACAGAATTTAATCTTGGCCTTCTTTTTGACTTCACTGTCGGCCAGACTTCTCTCAGATGTAATCTCAACTCGTCTAAGTTCAGTAGTTGAGTTGCCCATGGCTTCATTATCTACCCGCATCTTGGAAAGTTCTTTGACTTTTGCTTTCAAAGCCTCTTTAGCTTCATTCAGCTGATTCTTCAGCTTTTCTGTCTTCTTATATCTGTTGGCTTCCACCTGGAAACTTGAACATTGCTGTCTTCTCTGCCAAATGGTTCTTCAGTTTGTTCAGAGGGATGTTAAATTCTTCCTATTTCTCTCTGTACTTTTTCAGAGGCACAATCCTTGACCTTGTAGTGCATGAATGTCTTTCAACAGGTTTTCCTTTTCTTTGAGAAGTTCGCTCACTTCATCTTGAACTCTATCATTCGGCAGAGTCTCTTTGGGTTTCTTCTGCGGTTCTTCCGTGTTATTGTTTAAGACAGTCTTCATTTCTTCAGGTTGCTGAATGTTTACACATTCCTTTTTCATCCTGTTGTGGTCCTTGGACTCTCCAGGCTCTTTCTGAAGCACCTTGCCTTGTTCCTTTTTCAAGACAGGAACTCTTCCAGCTTCCTTTTGAAATCTCACTGGCCAATCAAGGCTAATTTCCCTCAACCAATTTTGACTTAGAATGTTCGATCTTCTGCCTTCTAATACCATCACTGGTAGCTGTGCTAATTGGTGTCTATAATGAACTGTAACTCTGTTAATACCTTTTACTTGGATTTCTTCGCCTGTGCATGTTTTCAACTTGGCAGATGTTTATTCCGAATTTAATTGTTGATCGCCTTTATTTAAATATCTGGAAGTGTGTTCTCCTATTACAGTGGTAGAAGCACACGCGTCTACTTCCATTTTTAATGGTTTACCATTCACTTGCACTTTAACAAATATTGGCTCTGTCTTCCCAACTTTCTTTTGAATCATGAATAAATGTCAGAATTGGTTGTTTCTGGTTCTTCTACACTATAGACTTCATTGGGCTTTGTTTGTTGATTGGAGCTTGTTTAAATCTCGCTTTGCACTTTCTCATTATGAGTCCCGCTTCTGTGACAAAAATAACATTCTATTTTTTAAAATTGCCAATCGCTAGAAGACTGATTGTTTCCACGTTGATGAAAGTTAGTTTTTGATTTAGTTGCTAAGCTGTTTCCTCTCATTTTTTGGTTAGCAGGGGCTGTTTCCCACTTCGTGGTGGAGTCCCAGCTTTTCACCCCACTTTTGGCTGACTGTTCCCACCCGACTAGGTGAACGGCATGATTTTGCACCACTTGAATTGCTTGTGAATCCCTTTCAGTGCTTTCCATCACCAACGTTATTTCTAATGCTTTCTTAAAATCAAGATTCACTTCAGCCAGCAACCTTCGCTGAAAAGTGTCCTCCTGCATGCCACATACTAAACAATCTCTGAGCATGCCATTCAGGGTTTCACTGAGATCACAAAATTCCATTAGTTGTTTAATTTTGCTACGTAGCTATCAATTGTCTCCCCCGGGCTCTATTCCATGAATTGAACCTGAACCTCTGCATTGTGACTGAGGGCTTGGGTTGAAAATGTCCCTTAACGTGGTCTCTAATTCACTGAAAGTCTTCAAATCTGGAGCACTGGGGGCCGTCAAGCTTTGAATCAAACTGTAGGTCTTGCTCCCATAAATACTCCGGAGAATCACTCTCATCTTTTCCTTCCCTGTAATTTTGTTTGCTTGAAAGAAGAACACAAGACATTCTATATATTGAGACCAATCATCTGTGGCTGGCTCAAAGGGATCAATTCTGCCAAACTGTGGCATTTCGGATGCATATATCTTCTTTTATTTTTAATGAACTTAGATACTCACAATCCCTGGGTGAGGTACAGCACCAAATCTGATTTATCCTCATCACCAGTTTGTTATAGAGTTGATCCTCAGACAACTTTCCTTAGTGGAAACATTTAACTTTATTTACAAGACAGCAGCAGCAACTATACGTGTGCATGAAACTCCATAACTAAAGAAGAACTCTCTTGTAGAGGTTCCCCGCGCTGCTAACACATTGGTTTACACAGATCATGTGATCTTATCACACAGGATTATTCTCAAAGCTACAGTCATACAATTCCCAAAACTCTAATTACTAATGCGTGGGAGCTTTATCACATATAATGGAAGATGGAACAGAAAGGCCTAATGGCCATGTCTCGAGAACCCTCTCCACAGCCGAGAAGAGTTATTCCTAGCTAGAAAAGGAAGGTTTATCGGTGGTACTTGGAGTGAAGGAATTCCACCAGTAATCAGTACTTGCATGGATGACATTTCACCATTGTGTCGGACCATAAACCATTAATAGGTTTATTCGGTGAGGATAAGGCCAATCCGCCATTAGCATCAGCAAGAATACAACTTGGGCTTTGATATTATCTTCTTATGAGTATACCTTTATGTACCATTCTGGCTTACATATTGCAAATGCAGACGGACTCAGTCATCTCCCGTTCCCAGATAGCATTGTATATGCCCCAATGTAACAAGAAGTTGCGCTTGTACTGAATTCCTTGGATCCTTTGCTTGTGTGTGTGAAGCAAATTAGAAATTGGATGAACAGAGATCCAATTTTGTCGAAAGTCAGAAACTATGTTTTTCAAGAACGGTTAAATTCACCTGTATCTAAAGAGATAAGGCCATTCCATACCCGATAAAAAGAGTTAAGTTGTCAAGATGGAATTTTTTGTGGGGATCAAGAGTAGTTGTCCCTTTGCAAGGAAGAGAATCACTCTTGACAGAGCTTCACAGTGCACATCCAGGTATTTCAAAGATGAAGATGCTCCTACAAAGCTATATCTGGTGGCCAAGCATTGATAGTGAGATTGAAAGTACAGTCAAGCACGTTCTCCACTGTCAGCAACAACAGAAGTTGCCTGTTTCTGCTCCACTGCATCCGTGGGAGTGGACTGGTTGACCCTGGGTCAGACTACATATTGATTATTTGGGACCATTCTTAGGTACCATGTTTTTGTTGATCGTAGATGCACATTCTAAATGGATGGACGTATATGAAGTCAGATCACCAACATCAAGCGCAATTATCAAGAAGATGCGTCATTGTTTTAGCATACATGGCCTAGCAGAAATCTTTGTTTATAATAATGGTACTGTCTTTACCAGTACAGAGTTTTAGAGATTCGTAAATTTAAAAAGAACCAGACATATTAAAACAGCCCCTTACCATCCCTCATCAAATGGTTTAGCCGAGAGAGTTGTGCAAACTTTCAAGTCTGGTATGAAGAGGTTATCAGAAGGTCGTCTAGAAACTCGACTTTCCCACTTTCTTCTCAGTTATTGTGTAACACCTCATTTAACTACGGGTTCAACAAATTGTTGATGAAACGTCACCTACATACAAGATTAAGTCTGGTGTTTCCAAACTTAGAGGGGAAGGTAGAGAGGAATCAGAGTGATCAAAAATTGATTCACAATATTCATAGCAAAACTCAAAGATTCACTGTAGGAGATACAGTTTTTGTGCAGAATTTCGGAAGTGGACCTTGTTGGGCTCCTGGAACCATTGTCTCAGAGACTAGTCCCATATACTTACAGGTGGAAGTGGAAGACAGAATTGTTTGAAAACACATGGATTGTGTTAGAGGGACATTCCAGCAACCAACTACTCCCCCTGTGGTTAACGTCTAAGCATCAAATCATAAGGTGGCAGATTGACCTAGCATAGACATGCCCGATGTCTCTGTAGAATTGCCTAACCCTGAACTGCCACTTTCTAATGATGTGTCTTGTGCTGCAGTTCCTGATCATGTCGACCCTGTAGGTGAAGCTCAAGTGGTAGAGCTACACCACTCTAACCGAATAAGGAAAGCACCTCAGAGACTTAATCTTTAATCACCTGAAGCTGTATATATGTATATATTGTTGGATATTAAAATGTTCTCTGTAAATAGAAACTGTAAAAAATTAAAGGTGGAGGAAATGTAGTAACTGAAGGTACAGCCTCTCCTGCTATATATCAGGGGTCACATGATGTTCTTGGAGGCTCTGACCAATGAGCCCTAAGTGCGGGTAATCCTGGGGGTGGGCGGGGCTTCATAACGAGAGTCCTGATCGAACATGTAGCACCTGGAAAAGCTCTCTGTAATGAAGTTTATCTGTTTCTTGTTGAAGCCTGATCAGTCCGTCAAGCCTTTACATGATGGATGTCCATATCAGGCAGGTAGCATAACTGGAAGACCGGTTTACTACCTCCATATTGCGCAGCCACTTGAGTCAAATTTCTATCCCAGAATTTTTATTATTAAAAATGAAACAGAAATCTGTCCTATTACACATGTTGTGAAAATCTAAATAAAACAATCTACATCCAGACCAGAAACAATAGAACATCTTGTCTTCAAGAAAATAGGGAATAGAATTAGGCACTTGTATAATGGTTTTAGGTTGGTATTCTAGGTAAGTGTTGAAATAGGTTTCCCTTGGGGAAAAGAGCGAAGAACATGAAAAGACCAAAGCTGAGATAATAGGACTACATAGACATGGACCTGGATAGAAGAATGACAGATATTGGCAGAGAAGAGATAGTTTTCGATGGGCCAAATAACATTCTCTCATCTATTAATGCTCATATAACATTGTTTTGAAACTTGCTTTATTGTGTAGACTGTTGACCAAATATATATAAAAAGGAGATTTTTTTATTCATTCGTGGGATGTTGGCGTTCCAGCAAACTGAGGGGCTGCCAATCCCTAATTATCCTTGAGAAGGTAGTGGTGAGCTGTCTTATTGAGTACAACCGAGAGACTTTCTAGGCCATTTCAGAAGGCAGTTAAGAGTTAACCACGTTACTGTGGGTTTGAAGTCAGACCAGGTAAGGATGGCAGATTTCCTTCCCTAAAGGGTATTGAACCAGATAGACTTTTATGGTAATCCTGTTTTTTCATGGTTACCATTACTGAGACCAAAGATTGGATTTCCACTACTGAAGTGGGTAGCTCGAGTTGGGAAATTTCCTGACTTGGAAGACCAGCCTCAGTTTAAAGGGCCCCGTTAGAACCAATTTTTGCTCCAGGGAAGCAGGGGTGGGATATAGTTGAGCCTGCTGACCTCAGAAGTAGATGCTAGGTGACCAAGGGGATGGGCAAGTGCTAAGGCAGGCTGGTTTGAAGGCCTATATTGGTTCTCTGGGACTTAATACCAATTGTTTTCGAAGCTGTTAGGCTGTGTAGCTGTCAACACTCCCCCTCCCTCTCCCCAGCACCCACTCACCCCTCATGGCCCCTCCATGCCAGCTCATATGTCCACCCACCCCCATGCCCCCTCATACTTCCCCTGCCACTTCCATGCCAGCAGATGCTCCCCAACCACCCCCATACCCCTTTATAACCTAATTGTACCTCCATAGCCAATCACTCAATACCCACCATGGGAAAACCTCATGTAGAGATAAAAAAATAAACTTCTAACAATCTAAAACTGTACAGCTCTCACTCATACACATTTGATAGTGATAAAACTCCCATTCATGAAAACCATTCAAGGCTTTTAATTGTCCTCAAATGGTTAATCAGTTACAAAAACAAACTTCTTTTCAGACCCCACATCAAGGGCAAGATCCTTTTTATTAATTCATGGGATGTGGGTGTCACTGGCTAGGCCAGCCTTTATTGCCCATCCCTAATTGCCCTTGAGAAGGTGGTGGTGAGCTGCCTCCTTGAACCGCTGCAGTCCATGTGATGTGGGTACACCATGTTGCTTTAGGGAGGGAGTTCCAGGATTTTGACCTAGTGATAGTGAAGGAATGGCGATTTATTTCCAAGTCAGGATGGTGTGTAGCTTGGAGGAGAACTTTGAGGTGGTGGTGTTCCCATGAGTCTTCTATCCTTGTCCGTCTAAGTGGTAAAGGTCACAGGTTTTGAAGGTGCTGCCTAAGGAGCCTTGGTGAGTTGCTGCCGTGTATCTTATAGATGGTACACACTGCTGCTACTATGCATCGGTGATGGAGGGTGTGACTATTGAAGGTGATGGATCAGGTGCCAATCAAGCAGGCTGTTTTGTCCTGGATGGTGTGAAGCTTCTTGAGTGTTGTTGGAGCCACATTCATCCAGGCAAGGGGAGAGTATTCCACCACACTCCTATCAATGAAAACGGGTCCTGTTTTCACTCAGCACAGTGTTCAAATGGCCTAGCTGTGTTTGGGTTTCTCTCCTGTATGAGTCATTCCCCAGCACCTTATCCCCTGCCGGCAAAAATTGGATCTGTTGGAAATGGGGGTGGAATTTTCGTATCCAGGTACCGACCTCAAATGTTAAAGGTCCATAGAGTCTTCCTGACTTCTTGAAAATTCGGCCCTCACTTCCAGATTCATTTAACTAACTAAATTTAAATTCCCCAACTGGCATGGTGGAACTTGAACTCATATCACCAGATAATTAGTTGCAGCTTCTAGATAGTTAGTATAGTAACATAGCCACTATGCTACCAGATCCATTTATGTATTCTCTAGCCCCTTGTATTAAATATGTAATTTTAAAATTTGTATACATTGGTGTTTTTGTGCTCACCAATGTACATGAATTGGAAGGAATAGAACACTTTGTCTCTTTTTGCACCCTATGTCATCAACAGTCTTAGATTAGGTATAACATAGGTTAGATGTAGGGTAAAACTCCATTGAATTTTACTTCAAAGACCTTACTTTAGTCTTTGAAGAGAAGTTCTATTGCATCAACTTGCTGTGTCCATTTCCACTTTCCCACATCAGGAGTATTTATGATCCCTTTGGGTGACGGTGATAATTCGCTGTTATTTTGGTTGCTTTGGGTCTGATCCAAATGGAATGGGGATTGGCTCCTTTTAAACAGGACTCTACAACTAGCAAAGAGAAAAGACTTTTGTCTTATCAGTTTTGATTCTCAAGCGATGAATGAAAGAACTTGCATTCATATAATGATTTTTATGTACTTGGGACATTCAAAATTGCTTCACATCAAGTTAATTACTTTTCTGGAGTGCAGTAATTATTGTTCCATAGAAAAGCATACAGCCAATTTGTGCACAGCCAGGACAACAATGAGATAGGTGAACAGTTAGCCTTTTTTTGTCATATTGGTTAAAGGATAAATGTTGTTCAGAACTTTGGGAGAACTTCCCTACCCTTCTTTGAAAAGTGCCAGGGGATTTCTTTACCTTAAAGTGCAGAAGGGCCTCGTTCCAACAAAAGATGGCACCTCTGGCAATGCCCCTCCCTTAGTACTGCAGATTATGCAGTGACACGTAACACTGATGCAAGACTCCCACCACTAAGTTGAGTTAGCACTAAGCAAACAATATGCTAACACGCTGCAGAAACAATCCCCATACATTAGCTTTACTACAAGTTATTCAGAAATTGTCAGATACAAAGTATTAAGCCTTGGCTGTTTGGTGGCAGTGTTAAAGTGACATTGCTTTAGCCCCAGTAGATTATACTCACTAAATTCAGTCATGTTCCAATATTACTTGTCATTCGTAGTAGTGCTTATATGAAATATAGACAGGCCATTTATTGTTATCACATTTCCAAGTAAGTAAAAAATAAGATGATGCCATAGTGACCAAGAGTGTCTCAGGTGCAAACCTGGTGCCAGAGTGGGTGCTTCAGCTGGCCATAATAGCAGAAGCGTATAGAAATCAGTCAGGGTTCCTGCCCTTAGTTGTTCCTAGTGACTCCTGCTGGACATTGCAGACATTCGAGGAGAATAGAATTGAGTTTGGCTACCTAGCTTTCATTGTTAAATAACTTGGAGGCCTTGGCGTAATCTTTAGGTTTGGTTTTGACACAGGTGGAGTACTGATGGTTGTGAACCAGCTGCCAACCTTAGATGAAATGAAAATTGGCTGGGGCATTTGTCACCTTGTCATATTGTTCATAAATAGTTAGGAACTAATTGGTATGAAAATATACATCCAGGATGCCACATTTACAATTCACTATAGCCATGTGCTGAGCAACAATTTATCAGTGCACCAGCCACATGAAATCCACTCAATGAAGCTCCAGAATTTGGAGTCTAAAAGTGTGATTATTTTGAACTTCTGGGAACTAGAAGATACAACATGGTGGCAGTGGGTGTCTGTGAGAAACACTGAAACATTTTAAATGGATTTAATTTTGAATTAGATTGATAAAAAATCAACTCAAATTAGTGCTAGAGTGAGAGAGGGAAACGGGGTGGATTGTGTGAAAATGAAATAGCTGCTACTGGAGCAATGAACGCACAGCTACAGCCCATAATGAATTGGGAAGCTGATGCTGTCATAAAGGCATTGGAGAAGTTTAAATAAATATGCAGACTGACTTTTGATAACTTTCTAAAAGGCACTAGCAAAGTGGAAAGGGTCAGCTGTATCCTTTTGTGAGCAGGAGAGAAAGGGTTAAATTTGTGTGGTAGCTGGGAGATGTGAAGATGACAATAAAAACGCAGACAATATTCTTGAAAAATTCAACACACATCTCCAGCCAAAATCAAATCATCGGATCCACCAATATGAATTTCAAAGCCTGAGGTAGGAACCAGATGGGCCTGTTGATAGTTTCTTAACAAAATTGAAAAAATGCAGCCAGAAAATGTAAATTCAAGGAAATTGACGAAAGGTGAGAGATCAGCTCACTTGGGGCTCCGCACACCCTGAAGTGTAAATAGATTTGCTTGGAAAGGACAAGCTCATAGTGTTGCAAGCTGTAGACACCGCCAGAACACGAGGCCATGAGTAGACAGATCAAGATGCTGACTACCCAAATGGTGAGCCTTCAGTTAAGTCATGAGAAAGGGAGCAGGGTTGATGCAGTGAAACAGCAACAAAAGAATGCACACCAGACAGAGGAAAAGATGTGCAGGAACTGTGGGCGATCACATGAGTTCACAGACAGAAGGAAATGTCCTGTACATGGATCAAATTTGTGGAAAACCCAATCATTGGGAAAAGATGTGCAGAACTAAGAAAGCAGATTGTAAAGGAGTTATCAGAGGCAGAGCAACAGGGTGAATGAGAAGGAAAAGAAACCAAAACATCCATACGCTGGAGGATGATGATGAGTTTAGAACACGATAGGCATAGGGACTGTACAACTGCATGAAACATCTGGATGCAACCGTCCTCAGGGGAAAGAAAATCACACGATCATTCAGATCGGGAAGAGGGTGAGAAATAAGCCCATAACTATAAATCTGAAGCTGAAGCTCGATACTGGAGCACAAATTGACATCATCCTGCTCAGACTTTACCAGAAGATCTTTCCTGAAAATTTGGACGAAAATGGTTATCCTAGGAAAGATGCTTTAAAACCAAGCAATGTCATGTTAATGGAACACGGGGGAGCTGAGATTTGACAGTTAAGAACAACCCAAATCAGAGAGACGCAAAAAGGAAAAGATGTTAGCTGTATGTTCTACCTCACTGAAACAGATGGTCCTGCTATTCTCATCAGTGAACTCTGAAGTGAAGGAGGCAGCACCGAAGATTGGAGAGAATGCATCCATTGGAAAGCACCCTCAGATCAGAAAGAGAAACTGCGAGCTGTACTGTGAGCAGAGGAAGCACCGAGAAGAAGATCCTGAACCTCAGATCAAAACTCCAACAGCACATACTTCTATTAGAAGAACTTGAGAAAGAAAAGAATGGCAGTGCTGAGTTCAGACAGCAAATTAGTGAACTGCAGACAAAAACAAAAATTGTAGGAAAAACTCAGCAGGTTTGACAGCATCTGAGGAGAGAAAGACAGGGTTAATGTTTCGAGTCCGTATGATTCTTCTTCAGAACTAAAGAGAAGTAGAAATTAGATGAAATATATGCTGTTTAAGAGGGGGGGGTGGGGGGTGTGGGACAGGTGAAGCTGGATAGAAGGCCAGTGATAGGTGGAGGCAAAGGGGAGATTGCAAAAGATGTCATAAACAAAAGGTCGAAGGGGTGTTGATAGTGGTGATACTGGCTAAAGGAGGTGCTAATGGTGACATTAAGAGTAGAAAGCAGAATGAGCAAGTGACAGATGGCCCTGGTTGGGGGTGGGGTGGGGGGAGGGGACGATGTGGGAAAAAAGATCGATATGGGCTAAAAGGTGGAGATAAAACAATGAATGGAAATACATTTAAAAAATAATAATAGAAATAGGTGGGAAAAAATATAAAAAATAAAAATAAATATTGAAAAAAGGGGATCAAAAAGGGGTGAGGATGAAGGAGCCAGTTCATGGTCTGAAGTTGTTGAACTCAATGTTAAGTCCGGAAGGCTGTAAAGTGCCTAATCGGAAGATGAGGTTCTGTTCCTCTAGTTTGCGTTGAGCTTCACTGGAACAATGCAGCAGGCCAAGGACAGACATGTGGACATGAGAGCAGGGTGGAGTGTTGAAATGGCAAGCAACAGGAAGGTCTGGGTCATGCTTGCGGACAGACCGAAGGTGTTCCGCAAAGCGGTCACCCAGTCTGCATTTGGTCTCTCCAATGTAGAGGAAACCGCATTGGGAGCAACAAATGCAGTAGACTAAATTGAGGGAAGTGCAAGTGAAATGCTGCTTCACTTGAAAGGAGTGTTTAGGCCCTTGGATGGTGAGGAGAGGGGAAGTAAAGGGGCAGGTGTTACACCTTCTGTGATTGCATGGGAAGGTGCCATGCGAGCGGGTTGAAGTGTAGGGGGTGATGGAGGAGTGGTCCAGGATGTCCTGGAGGGAACGGTCCCTACAGAATGCTGACAGTGGGGGGGTGAAGGGAAGATGTGTTTGGTGGTGGCATCATGCTGGAGTTGGCGGAAATGGCGGAGGATGATCCTTTGAATGCGGAGGCTGGTGGGGTGAAAAGTGAGGACAAGGGGGACCCTATCATGGCTCTGGGAGGGAGAGGAAGGTGTGAGGGCAGAGGCGTGGGAGATGTGTTGGACACGGCTGAGGGCCCTGTCAACCACCGTGGGTGGAAAACCTCAGTTAAGGAAGAAGGAGGACATGTCAGAAGCACTGTTTTGGAAAGTGGCATCATCCGAACAGATGTGATGGAGGTGAAGGAACTGAGAGAATGGGATGGAGTCCTTACAGGAAGTGGGGTGTGAAGAGCTGTAGTCGAGGTAGCTATGGGAGCCGGTGGGCTTGTAATGAATATTGGTGGACAGTCTATCACCAGAAATTGAGACAGAAGGGAAGGGAAGTGTCAGTGATGGACCATGTGAAAGTGATGGAGGGGTGGAAATTGTAAGCAAAATTACCAAATTTTTCCTGGTCCAGACGAGTGCATGAAGCGGCACCAAAATAGTCATCGATGTACCGGAGAAAGAGTTGTGGAAGGGGGCCTGAGTAGGACAGGAACAAGGAATGTTGCATATACCCAATAAAGAGACAGGCATAACTGGGGCTCATGCGGGTACCCATAGCCACACTTTTTATTTGGAGGAAGTGAGACGAGTTTAAGGAGAAATTGTTCAGTGAGAGAACAAGTTCAGCTAGACAGAGGAGAGTAGTGGTGGATGGGGATTGTTCGGGCCTCTGTTCAAGGAAGTAGCAGAGAGCCACCAGACCATCCTGGTGGGGGATGGGGGTGTAGAGGGATTGGACGTCCATGGTGAAGAATAGATGGTTGGGGCCAAGGAACTGGAAATTTTTGATATGATGTAGGGCATCAGAGGAATCTCAGATGTAGGTGGGAAGAGACTGGACAAGGAGAAAGAGAACGGAGTCAAGATAGGAAGAAATGAGTTATGTGGGCAGGAACAGGCTGACACGATCGGTCTAGTGGGACAGTCCTGTTTGTGGATTTTGGGGAGGAGGTAGAAGCGGGCTGTCTGAGGTTGGGAGACTATGAGGTTGGAAGCTATTGAATTGCAGATCCAGTTTAACACTGTATCCCAGTTAGAGAATGATTTACTAGAGACCAATAACAAAATGTAAGAAATGCTGGAGTGTTTAAAAGGGGAAATCTAAAATGCAAGAAGCCAAATAGAGCAGTCAGAGCTGGAAGCTGAAAACCTGGTGGAAGACAGGCACACAGAGTGGCTGGAAGAGAAACGTATGCTGCAGAGCCATAACACAGAGCTAGAGAAGAATTACTGCCAGCCAAAGACTGACTGAAACGTGCTGCTTTACATCAGAAGAGGCACAATATTTTACCACCTAGGCTATACTATGAATAATTTTTTTTGAGAAAGAAAAACAAGTTATAACAGGCGCTTAAACTGTTCAGTTTATTTATCAAAGTTAATCTTCTTTAGGTTAGACATAATATAAAAAAGTTATTGATTTGAACTGGTATATTGATATGTAGATGCATTTTTTTAAAGAAAGAGGGATGATATACTATATTATTTGCAAGGAGTTAAGAACTAATTTTACATACGAGATGCCATATTTACTGCTGCACTGCAGTTTCATGCCAAATAAGAGCATATCCGTCCAAAAGCTACATGGAGATCTGAAGATACAAACTTGATGAAACTCCAGAATTTTGAATCTAAAAGTGTGATTATTTCAAACTTCTGAGAACTAGAAGACATAATAGGTCATAATCGGCTGATCGACAAATACAATTTTCCATCCAAGCCAAAACCAAAACTGATCTCCCCTGTCTTGGCTCAAACTTGACAACTGACCACTTGAGTGAGGAGTAGGAAGGCAGCTGACACATGGAAAAATCACAGAGCCATTTAGTACCTGTAGGGGTGATGCTGATGTAGTGGTAATGTTGCTGCATTAATAATCCAGCAGCCCAGGCTAATGTTCTTAGGGAATGGGTTCAAATCTCAATATAGCAGCTAGTGGGATTTAAATTTAATTAATTAAATCTAGAAATGAAAACGAGTCTCAGTAATGAAACTATCATTGATTGTTATAAAAACCCATCTGGTTCACTAATGTCCTCCAGGAAAGGACATCTGCCATCTTTACCTGGTCTGGCCTATATTCGACTCCAGATCCACAGCAATGTGGTTGACTTTTAACTGCCCTCTGAAATGGCCTAGCAAACCACCCAGTTCAAGGGGCAGTTAGGGATGGGCAACAAATGCTGGTCTTACTAGAGACACCCACATCGCAAGAAAAAAATAAAGAAAGTACTTGTAAAAGCGGCCACAAGAGAAATGGAGGATAAACAAATGGACATTTTAGGAACTTCAAATGAAGTGGGAAGGATTTTTTAATTTTTCTGGAGAAAACATTTCATAGTTGTGCAATGCAAAAAGGAAGAGGAAACAAGGTTTCAACTTTCAAAATTATAAATTGCATCATCACAAAGTGATGAAAATGTTCCTTCTGTCAATAATTCTTAAACAAAGTCTAACTTTCTGATCAAAAATGTACCCATCATATTGTTGGGATGTTACATTAGATACTTCCTTGAGTTTAGTATCATAATTTACTCAAATAAGTGGCATGCAAATACTGAAGTAGCTCAAATGAAACAAACCTGGCCTATGTCACGAGGCTATGCCCCTTTGATATTGAAATTATGATTTTGATGCTTTCAACTCACTGGAAATTTTGTAATTTGAAATGAAACAGAACAAACTACTTAAAGGTAAGGCCACCTTTCAAGGTGAAGGTGAAAAACAAACAAGCCACCCTCAGGGGAGTGTGAAGAGAGAGACATTTCCTATAATGCAGACCCATCAAAACTGTCTAAGGAAGAGACATTAAAATGCAAAGTGCTGGATATTAAAACAATGGCTGCCACAGACTGACCCACTCAAAACCTGTTGGAAATACATAATGGGTTAAGTATAACAGGGCAGGCTGCAGCCGAGAGCTTGCAAGACAATTTTCAGCAGAGGAAACAGGCTGAAAGCTGGTGTCTCCCTCTCTCCCTTTCTGTTGGAAAGTGTATTACTTGGTTTGGAAGATAACTTTACTAGAAATCTACCAGCAAACCGAGATCTCATAATAATTGCAATATCTTCTACATCTGACCGCATCCACAAAACCAGCTAATCCAAATTGGCCACAGCGTTTAAAAATCTACACCTTAAGGGCAATCAAAAGCGCTTAACCTTATGTTCTTTTAAGCATAAATGAGCAAGCCCGGCTGATAACCTTGAATTGGTTGTTGGTGTAATTCTCAGCACACTCAGGATTGTTCAGCAAGTGCTGTCAAATTGTAGAATCATATCTAACATTAGATATTATGTTCTGAGTTTTGCAAGCATAGACTGGTTGAGTATGATTAGTGAAGCCAAAAACACTGTCTGCCTACTACACAGATGAGTAATGTGGTATATGAATTTCAGTGCTGCTGCAATGCCGATTTGTAGGCCATACATCCCAGTGACTGGCAGACTGTATCAAACAACACATCCCTTTATCTGTTCGCAATGGGCAGAGTACTAACTGTACTCAACCAGCCCATGCTTGCAAAACTCAGAGCATAAAGTCTAACGTTAGATGTGATTACATCATTCAAAACTTTTCACTTAAGCTTGCTGGAAGCTACATATATTCATAGGCAGGGACATGTCCTCTGCAGTAAAAAGGAACATGTTCAGGCATTGTGTCTTTTTTGAATTAAACAAAAGTCTAGGGGACAATAGTTCCCTGGTGCATTCTTCACAGCAATGCCTCAATCAATCAGAGTCAATTTGCCAACCAATCAACACCCTTTTCTATTGCAGTATAAATTGCTGCTCTCTTTAATATTTGGCATTCTTGCATTTGCCATGAGTGCAAGACAAAAAGCTTCAACAGCATGTTTTTTTCAGCAATACTCAAGTTCTGTATTGCCAAGTGGCTACCTGGAATTTACTACTGTCCTCAGTCTTATCAATATGCATTTATGAAGAACACTGCAACCAGCTCTTCTGGAACTGAACTGTCGTGTTTATATGTTGAAATGCACCGTATGTGAGCGATACAAATCAAATTTTAAAATTCAGCACATTTTTGGCACAGTCCCATTCTCATTTTGTATATTCTACGCTACAAAATCTGATTTCAAAACATACAACTGAATTATAAATGTGTACCCATATATTTGCTATGTTAAGAAATTGAGGAAAGGTGGCTGTTGAATAAAATTAGCCTATACCCTTCTTCTTTGGGTGGCCAACTTATCATAATTCTCATATGTATTATTAAATCACTTATAAGAGCTGTATAATGGAGGGCATACTTGTTCTGTTCCTAGGCATGGTTACAATCCCAGCTGATGTTACTACTGGATAAGTCAGATCCCAGAGTGAGACCTGACTCGATAGATCCTAACCAATTTTTTTTTAAACTGTGGAGTAAGTTACTGAATAAATTCACAGGAGTCTGCTGATGAAGTTTTAACACACAGAATAAAACATTTATTAAACAAGAGAAATTAACTATATTACACCAGACAAAAAGGTTGGAAAGTTCTCAATTCAAACACAAGAAAATGATTCAGGTATTTACTATGTCTTCACATACAAATTCAGGAGGATAACACAATTTACAATATCTATCTTATACTCTAATATTCAGGGTACGTGCGCAGTGCGTGTGAATTGACAGGCAAACTGTGGTCAGACACCCCCCAACAGTAAAGTAAGTGACAGATGCCACCAAAACAGATTCCATGGATTTCTCATCAACCCACCCAGACGCTTGCCACACCATGAGCCATCCAGTCTCACTGAAACTGTGATTTTCTCACGTGGGTTTCTAATCTCCCCATTTGAAGAACTTGCCTTGGAATTCTCTCCAAATGTTGTTCCCACTCAGCTGGCTTCAACCAGAATCCACCTCCAGGATTTTGCCTTCTGAGATTCCTTTCCTCTGTATCCCTGCGTGTACTCAAGATTTAACTTCCAAGCACAATTTCAGATCTTCGGCTGTGCCAAGCAGAATGCCACTGCTCCAAAAATTGATTCAGCAAATGGGTCAAATGATGCATTTTAGGGTCTGATTCATCAAAGTAGTGAAGTCCAAAATTAATTTCCATGATGTTACTGGGCAAGGAGTTTCAAGCTGTATCATTACGCCCATTCCATTCAAAAAATTCAGCTAACCCTTGTGTATTTTGTTGAATGATTTCTGGAGCAAAATTGCAGAGTTTTACATAATTTTTGAAAGAAAATATAAAATCACAGAACAGGGCTACACATTCAAATACAAAACAGTGCACCATTTAGGGATTTTTAAAACATTTGCTGTAATTATAAGGATGTGGTGGCAGCCTTCCGTCTCATAAGACGATGGTGTGCGTTGTGGTGGTCAACTCTGTGCTAAGGATATGGTATTGTCTGGTGTATCTCAGGAGCCAAGGCTTGGCAAGGCAGTCTCTGCTGCATTTGCTATAGAACATGACAGTGGGCTGAGGTGGTGCACAATTTGCTGGCATGCTCTTACCCTCTTCTCAGCCAGCCGAACTTCCCATTTCTGCACATTTCTTCCAATACCTTTCCAAACAGTCAGCCTCTAGAGGTCACGGCCATCAGAGACTATCTCCCAGTTGTCAGTGTCAATATCCACTGTCTTCAAATCTCACTTGCAGATGTCCTTCTGGCAGAGGGGTCATGACCCAATGGCCATTTCACCATCATCCATCCGATGAACATGGCTGAGCCAGGGCAGGCATCCTTGGTTTAGCAATGAGTGTAAACTGATGGAATTAGCATGCTCCAGGACCTCAGAGGTTTTTTTTATTCATTCATAAGATTTGGGCTTCGCTGGCTGCTCCAGCATTTATTGCCCATCCCTAATTGCCCTTGGGCTGGTGACTTTGTCCTGCCCAGAGATGTTGAGGATACGTCTGAGATAGTGAAGATGGAAACTGTTCAGCATTTCTCCTGCCTAGCGTATGCTGTCCAGGTCTCACCACTATAGAGAGATGCGCTGAGGACACCTTGTAGACTTGCAGTTTGGTGTTCTCAGTCAGGTTGCTGTTGTTCCACACATCTCTTACTCAGCTTGGAGGATGTGCTATCAAAATTTTCCCAAAAAAGCTCATAAGAGTCATTGAAACAACAGTGCAGCACCATGGGGTGTAGTGTAGCAAGGGAAAGGCCTTCATGCACGACAGAGGGAAAATTAAAGAGCGAGTTGTCAATGAGCTGATCTTGTACAGCGGTAGCAGCTGGTTAAGAGTGGAGCTGGCTTTAATGGGACACTCTCACCCTTTTGGGTGTAGCTGGTGCATGGACCAATGAGCCTAAAGTTAAAAGGATCAAAATAGCTTTAAGGAAAAATATAGAGATGTACTTGTCATGCTTCCCTCCGGCACAACAAATTAATGAGAGCTGCCATGTTTGGAATCACTAACAAACCTACTGATCAGCAACTACTGCTCTCTTCAAGTATCCTGGAGATTCCTGTGCAGGCCAACATAATTCATCCCCTTTAAGTAACCATTCGTGTGTGGCCGCACAAAAAAATTTCAAATGATTCACACAATTGAATGAATAGACTGCACAACAGCAAAAAAATTAGAGGGAACATTGTCAGCATCATCTGTTAACCAGTCAATGTAATCATTAACTACTAATGAGAATCCATTTAAAAAGTCAATTTCTAAACGTATTCTGTAGGCAGAAATTAATTTATAGAGAGGTTGGATGTATCTGTTAAGCCTTTGGTAATTGTTAAGACTCATAATATGGCCTCGGGGCCACTGGCAGTTTACATTCCCTTTACTTGTAGCTGTCGGAAGACTAGCGACTTCATCACTTGGCGTCCATTCAGTTTGTCCTGTAGCTGGCCTGAAATTCAAAGCTGCTCCAGCTTCTACACTCTGGAATTATTCCAGTTTGTATACAGCAAGTAAAAATATTCTATTTAGAAAAGAACATATAACAAATGAACTCTTTCAGAGTCTTTTTTTTCATCTCCGAAGGGGAAAATCTTGGTCTCCACATGGAATCTTGTCCTCGATGGAACCATTTGAAATCAGGAGCTCACTGCAGGGGGATTCACAGATGCAGATCCAGCTTCCGTCTTATGGTGCAGGCGATTCCAAAATTCCTGAGTGTGGCCATCAAGAAAGACTTCAAATGGGATTGTGACTCTTCACAAAAAGTTAGTGAGTAACACAGTTCTGTAAACATGGGCTAGTATTTATGTGTTCTGAAATGGATGCAGTGATGGTGATGGAGCTTTGACAGAAATACCATTATAAAAGAAAATCAAAAAGCTCCCTCATGACAATGTAATGAACGTTTTGAAAACTGCTCCCCACCCTGATTTGGAAACAAATTTTAATAATCATGTTTATTTTATTAATAATACAGGATCCAGCTGAAGCAGGTGGCATGGTGGCGCAGTGGTTAGTGCTGTTGCCTCACAGCTGCAGGGACCTGGGTTTAATCTTGACCTTGGGTCTGGGTTTGACCTTGACCTTGGGTGTCTGTCTGTGTGGAGTTTGCATGTTCTCCCTGTGTCTGTGCGGGTTTCCTCTGATTTTTCTCCCACTGTCCAAAGACATGCTGGTTAGGTGGATTGGCTGTGGTAAATTGCCCTTTAGAGCGTGCGCCCTGTGATAAACTGGTGTCTGATTCTGGGTGTACCCTGCCTTGCGCCCATTGCCTGTTGGGATAGGCTCTGACTGCCTGTGACCCTGAATTGGATGAAGTGATTCGAGAAGAATGAGAGAGATATAGCTGATGGAGGAATTATCAGCAGTTGATCTTTTTAGGTTAGTTATAAAATCCTACATTTTATAATAAATCACACTTATAAACTCCAAAAATATAATTGTAGTAAAAGCATGATGGGCTTGCCTCATTTGAGCGATGATACTTTGATGTCCTCATATGGCCCCTCCTCATCTCCGCGGTAGGTTCTGTTTAGGACCTTCTGGGTTATTACTGTGTTTATTTTCCATCTCCCACACTACCTGTGGAACAGCATATGATCATTAGGGAAAGGACAATTAAGACTCCCACTGCATTTCATTGCCGGAAATCTAAAGTCTGTTATGTTTGTTTATATTTAGAGTAGTGAGTTCACCAGACTGGAATGGCTGGTACCGCAGACTGCTGTTAAACTGGGACCTGTAACACTAATGACACCCACATGGTCGGCAAACAGCCCAAGTGGTAAACAAATACAACTAATTTTACATGACTGTACATCTGTAATTAAAGGGCAGCATTAGACACATGTTGTGAGTATAGAACAACACAGACAAAATGAACAAACAAGATGCAAAGCCAGAATATTTTTTCCCAGTCTGCTGAGTTTTTGTGGTTGATCTATAAACAAATATAAAGACATCAATTCTACCCTTACCAACACCACCTACAAGTGAATCCTCTTGCCTTATGCCACATCTCCTGAACTTTTCTTTCATAGGTGAATGCAGGGGTCCCATGGAGGATGTGCTTCAAACATTGAGTAGGAACAAAGTTATATACTGAGCCTGAAGGCGGATTATATACACGGGAGCTGCTGTATCAGGGGTGTGTTGCTGCTGAGGGGCACTGGAACGCCACTGCGGCACCTCCGCCCACGTCTCGGGAGAGGGGGATGCAGGCAGTTCTAAACACCGGGGCCCGGGTGCCAGGGGGGCCTGGGCTTGGTGTTTTAAATGGAGTTCTCGTATTCCATGCTGAGCAGCCAGAGCTTAGGACCTGACAGAATGGCTTAAAAAATCGAAACTTTCGGGCTGAGAGTTCCAATGTTTAGAAACCGGTCCATCAGGTCAATTTCACTTCTTGCTGCGCTGCTGCTGGGGAGGTTGGGACATTGGGGAGTTGGGGGAGTGGGGAGGAAGGGTATTGGGGGAGTGGAGGGGAGCATTGGGGGATAGGGAGGGGGGAGGGGGGCTTTTGGGGAGGGGAGTGGGAGTTGGGGAGGTTGGGGGAGGGGTGAGGAGGAGGTTGGAGGGGGTTGTGGTGATGGAAGAGAAGGTTGGAGTGAGGTGTGGGGCTGGGGGTTTAGGGGGTGAGGGAATTGGGGCTGGAGGAGATTTTGGAGGGAGGGGTGAGAAAGAGGTGGGTGGCAGTGGGGGCACTAATATTTTTCATTTAAAAAGCATAGTTTTACTGTCTTTTTAAGACTCAAGGGGAGGTGGTGGTGCAGTGGTATTGTCACTGGACTGGTAATCCAGAGACCCAGGGTAATGTTCTGGGCAACCTGGGGTTCAAATCCCACCACAGCAGGAGCTTGAATTCAATAAAAATCTGAATTAAAAGTCTAATGATGACTATCAAACCAATGCCAATTGTTGTAAAAACCCACCTGGTTCACTAATGTCCTTTAGGGAAGGAAATCTGCTGTGCTTACCTGGTCTGGCCTACATGTGAATCCAGACCCACAGCAATGTGGGTGACACTCAAATGCCCTCAATTTATTGCCTACCAAAGGATAGGCAATAAATGAATCAAAAAAAAGATTAATACATAGGAAAGCAATGTAATAGCAGATTTAGAAACGATATGGCCAACATATTTTCTTAGAGCTCCAGCACCTCCAAATTTGGCACTGTAACCTTGATTTGCGTTCATAGAACCATAGAAAAGTTACAGCATAGAAGGAGGCCATTCGGCCCATCTTGTCCATGCCAGCCCAAGGACACCCAGGTGCCCTTTCTAATCCCACCTTCCTGCATCCGCCCCATAGCCCTGCAGCTTACAGCACTTTAGGTGCAGATCCAGGTACTTTTTAAAAGAGTTTAAAGTTTCTGCCTCTACCACCAACTTGGGCAGCGAATTCCAGACACCCACTACCCTCTGCGTAAAAATTTTCTTCCTCATGTCCCCCTTACATCTTCTGCTGCTTATCTTGAATCTATGTCCCCTGGTTCTAGAATTCTCCATCAAGGGAAACAATTTTATCCTGTCCACTCTATCTATTCCCCATATAATTTTGTACACCTCAATCAAGTCACCTCTCAGCCTTCTTTGTTCTAAGGAAAATAACTTCAACCTATCCAATCTCTCCTCATAGCTACACTTTTCTAACCCTGGCAACATTCTTGTGAACCTCCTCTGCACTCTCTCCAGAGCTATTATGTCTTCCCTGTAATGTGGTGACCAGAACTGCACACAATACTCCAGTTGTGGCCTCACCAGTGTTTTATACAATTGCAACATTACAGCCTTACTTTTATATTCTCTACCTCTGCCAATGAAGGAGAGCATTCCATATGCCTTCTTTACAATCTTGTCTACTTGAACTGCTGCCTTCAGGGACCTCTGTACTTGTATGCCAAGATCTCTCACTTCATCTACCCCGCTTAGTATATTCCCATTTATTGTGTAATCCCTGTAACTGTTTGACCTCCCTAAATGTATGACCTCACACTTCTCTATGTTAAAATCCATCTGCCACTTTACTGCCCACTCCACCAGCCCATCTATATTGTTTTGGAGATTATGGCTATCCTCTACACTATCCACTACTCGGCCAATCTTTGTGTCATCTGCAAATTTCCCAATCGTGCCCCCCACGTTCACATCCAAATCATTAATATATAACACAAACAGCAAGGGTCCCAACACCGAGCCCTGTGGAACACCACTTGAGACAACTTTCCATTCCATTGACCATTACCCTTTGTTTCCTGTTACAAAGCCAACCTTTTATTCAGTTTGCCACATTACCCTGAATCCCATGGGCTTTTACTTTCCTGACCAATCTGCCATGTGGGACCTTGTCAAATGCCCTGCTAAAATTCATCCACTGTACTACCTTCATCAACCCTTCTTGTCACTTCCTCAAAGAATTCAATCAAATTTGTGAGGCAAGACCTTCCTTTAACAAATCCATGCTGACCATCCCTGACTAGTCCATGCCTTTCCACATGACAGTTAATCCTATCTCTCAGGATTGATTCTACTGATTTACTCACCACCGATGTAAAAATAACTGGCCTATAATTGTTTGGCATTTCCCTTGATCCCTTTTTAAACAATGGAACTACGTTTGCATTTCTCCAGTCCTCCGCTACCTCCCCTGTATCTAGTGAAGATTGGAAAATCATCCTCAGAGCATCTGCTATCTCCTCCCTGACTTCCTTCAGCAGCCTCGGAAACAATCCATCTGGCCCTGGTGACTTATCAACTTTCAAGGATTTCAACCCTTCGAGTACTTCCTCTCTCTTTATGACAATCCCGTCCAATAACTTGCAGTGTTCCTCCTGGACTACTATATCTACATCCTCCCTTTCCTTTGTAAGCACGGAGATAAAATATTCATTCAAAACCCTTCCCACAGCCTCTGCATCTACACACAAGTTTCCATCTTCATCTCTGATAGGTCCCACTTTTTCCTTAACTAACCTTTTAGCATTAATGTATTGGTAAAACATCTTTGGGTTATCTTTAACTTTACTTGTTAATCTTTTTTCATGCCCTCTCTTTGATTTCCTTATTTCGTTTTTTACTTTGTTCCTGCACTTCCTATATTCGCCTAGGCTATCTGCAGTGCTTAGTTCTTTGTGCCTATCATACACTTTCTTTTTCTGTTTGATCTTCCCCTGTAGGGGAAGACCCAGGGAGGTCTAGATTTGGCAGTACCACTCTTATTTTTGTAGGGGATATGTCTACTTGTACAATTAGGATCTCGCTTTTTAATGCTTCCCACTGGTTTTCCACTGTTTCATCCTCCAGCAGTGCTGTCCAGTCCACCTCAGCCAAGCCCCTTCTCATTTCTGCAAAATTTACCTTCCCCCAGTTCAGGACTATTACTCCTGCCTTATCTCTGTCCTTTTCCAGTTGAAGGATTGATGTTAAGTGCTCAGGTTTGGGAATGATATTTAAAAGTAAAGGTCACTAAATTTCTAGTGATTTTCCTCTGCATCCTAGCACGATAAAGATCTATGTCACCATTTTTGAAAGAATCCAGACTTAATATTCACTCTCCTAAGTATCAGTCAACCATACAAGATTATGTGCAAGGAGGAGTTCCTAATTCTTCTTTGGCTGCTGTTTCTCAATAAGTCCTGGGCTTAAATTGTCTTCTGTTCTTAAAGGATCATTTGATAAAAATGGAACATTGCTTTCCATGATATTCTATTTATTGGATTCTTTAATGTTGGTCTCCACAGGCACAGGGTTCAGGTTTGTTACTGGTGGCTCTTCCATCATCCTTTAGGTAGTGAATTTCAGATCAAAACAAATTACTGTTGTTATGATCTGAGGCCAGACCCCCAAGTTTTGGTAAGATCTGATTAGTGACCAATAGGCCGTAACTTCCGAGTTCGAGAGCAGTCTAACTTGGGGGGTACCCTAAACGTGTGCTGGGGAAGCCCACCCTCCTGGAAGTTCCCAGGTAAGGTTTACATGGCAATTACCTGAGAAGTGCAAACTTCCGCTGGGCAATTTCCCTGCACTGGGAACCATTCAAAAACGTGATTTAAATCGCAAACTTTGGATAATACCGACTGGGTTACACCAATAGTTACCCAGAAAACGTTTTAAGGATTAAAACCACTTCTAACTTCTGGGTAACTATTGTACAGACCCACACCAACCCCCCTACGGGACTCCCCCATCACCCCCGGACCCCCAGGGGACTCCCCCACACTCCCCGGCTAACCCCGCTGACGGGAGAACCCCAGCCCTCGACTACCCCCACTCACAGAACTCCCCGCCCCACTGGACACCCCCATGTCCCCAACTTCCCCCACCCACGGGACACCCCACCCCACGGAACACCCCCGTCCTCTGACTACATGTCTGCACAGGGACTCCCCAGCCTCAAAGGATTCCCCCACTGACAGAAACTGCCCCCCTCCCCACCAGATTGCACCCTCCCATGGAACTCTCCCACCCCTTGGCCAGACCCAACTCTCTCCTCTTACCTCACTTCCCCCACCCCACCTCCCCCACATCTCTGGCCAGACTCGAATCCCAACTCTTAGCCACCCTGTAGGGCCTGACCCGACCAGGCCCGCCCCCGCCCCAGAGGCCCAGCCCAACCACCCCTGGTGAGGTCCGACCCAACTCAATCCACCCACCCCACAGAGGCCCAACCTGACCCAACTCTGCCCCAGAGGCTCGGCCTGATCCAGCCCCACCCAAAGGCCCGACCCAACTCTTTCCTGCTGAGGCCTGACCGGACCTACCCCCATCCCCAAGGCCTGACCTGACCCGACAATCCTCTGGCCCCTGAGGCTCGACTTGTTCCACCCTCACCAGGAGGCCCGACCCATTACCCCCCACCACCACCACCTTGGGCCTGAACTGACCCTGACCCGGCCCCAAGTGCCGACATTCTCAAAATTTTGTTCTAATTTTAGTGATCGAAACTACTAGTCCCACGACATTTCTTTCTCCTTAATAAATTCTACAAACTTTCCAGTTGATCTTTTCTCTAAAGTCTGCAATTTCAACTGACATGCTCCAGGCACAAACTTGTAAGCATTAGGTACTGCATTTTTAACTACCTCATAATCTGAAGTTTGTTCTTCTGAAAGGCTAGATTACATGCCCATAGCCTTCTCAACCAAAATGCTTTGCAAAATGAGAGTCCATGTATCCTTTGGCCACTTTAACTTTGTAGCTACCTTTTCAAATGAGATAAAATATCTCTCAACTCTGTCTTCAGTGAATTTAGGCAAATTGCGAAAACTCTTTGCTATATCAAAGTTTGGAATGGGACTCGATTCCTCATCCAAACTACAAGATTCTCTTTCATCCCTTAACCTAAGCTTTTATCTAGCCAGTTCATGCTCCCTGATCTCTTCCTCTCTTTGAAACTCTCTTTCCTTTTCCTTATCTCTTTCTTCCCTTGCTAACCTTTCTGGAGTTCAAATTCAAGCTTTCATATTTCCATTTCTTTTGTTCTTTCTTTTTCCCCTCTTTCCAATTTAAGCTTTTTCATTTTTCTTTTTCAAGTTCAAATTTCTGCGTTTCCCTATCTCTTCCCATCTCAAGCTGCTTCATTTGCAACTGAATTCTAGCTAATTCAACTGAATTGCTAATTTGATTAACTTTTTCTTCTTCCAATCCTGGATACTGAGCTGTTACCTCAATTATTTCTGCTTTCTTAGCCTCTGCTTTTTATTCTAACTTCAATTAATTGGGCTAATGCAATTGACTTAACCTTGGTTAAGTATTGCAAATCACACAGGGATAAATCTTCCCTTTCCAGAAGAGTTGCAGCAATTGACAAAGCCATTCTGCTGTTTAATCAGTACAGTAAAATTCACAGTGCAAATCTTATCAATCCTAACCTCAGCAAGCATGAGCACTGTATTTGTCTGAGGACTTGAAATCCTACAAGAGTCCCTAATTTATGCCATGATCCTAAGCCAGATCCCCCGGCTTTTGGTAAGATCCGGTTAGGGGCCAATAAGGTTTTGTTTAATGCAGACAATGTTTGAGATTCAAGATATCTGCTAACAGAATATTACTGAATAGTACTGAAGACTTGTGCCCTAGAACTTGCCGTGCCCCTAGCCAAGATGTTCCAGTACAGCTACAACACTGGCATCTACCCAGTTATGTGGGAAATAGCCCAGCTACGTCCTGTGCACAAAAAGCAGGACAAATCCAACCCAGCCAGTTACCGCCCCATCAGTCTACTCTCCAAAATCCTGGAACTCCCTCCCCAACAGCACTGTGGGTGTACCTACACCACATGGACTGAAGGCAGCTTACCATCACCTTCTCAAGGGGCAATTAGGAATGGATAATAAATGCTGGCCCAGCTAGTGATGCCCACATCCTGTAAATGAGTAAAAGAAAAATAAAGCCACCAAGATCCCACAGGTTTTGAACAAACAAAAATAAACTTTACTTTACAAGGTCATAAAGATAAAACAATATCTATCTTATAGTCTTACATTGAGGGTTAATATGAAGTATATGTAAATTAACAAGCAAACTGTGATTGAACACACCCCACTTCACAATAAATGGCAAATCCGACCAAGACAGAGTCCACGGAGTTCTCAATAACCCACCCAGGAATCAGTAACACTGTCAGCCAATCTCACTGAAATTCTGTCTCTTCCACACGGAATTCCGGTCTTTACCTTTGAAGGCCTAACCTTGGAATTCTCTCCAAAAGTTGCTCCAACAACGGTCCTCCTCACAGTGTTTGAATCTCATCTCCCAAGATGCCGTTCCCCTGGATTCCCGAGTATACACTCAAACACCAACTCACAAACACAATTTCAGATCTCCAGCAGCACCAAGCAAAACACTATTGTTCCCAAGGGACACCTTTGCCCCAACAACCCACAACCCGGGGTCACCAAATTTCAGCTGCCTTCTTGGATCTTCAGGGCTTCTTCTGAATTCTCATCGATTACTAGGGCTTTCCTTGAGTCCTCTTCACTTAAAATCTGCTACCCACAGCCCTTTTCTTATTGGGAGCTTTTTCTCTCTGCTCCTATCTTTTTAACTTAACTGGAATATCTTTCTGTCCCCTGCCTGGTACTCTTCTTCTTGATGGTGCTCTGCTCCCGGTCACCGGACCCAAGTTTTCATGCTTCTTGCCCAGGCTACTGACCCAAAGAATGAAGAAAAGCAGAACTGAGCATGTGCAGCCTGCTCCAGATCTGTCAGGAGTTGAAGTTCCTGACCTCCGCTCTCAACAAGGCAAGTATAGTTTTCATAACTCTGTGTAAAGTGTGTTTTCCTCAAGTTCCCTCTGATTCTAGTTGATCTCCTCTTCAGCCTCTTTAAGGCCTTGGCATTCTTCCTAAAATTGGTTGCACAGAATTGAACACAATACTCCAGCTGGGACCTAATCAGTGTTTTAGAAAGGGTTTGCATAACTTCCTTGCTTTTGTACTCTACGGGCAGAATTTTAGGCCCTGCGGGCGGGAACATGCCAGCCCTGATCAGGTGTAAAATGGCACACGATGACGTCAGGTGAGTGTGCCGATGTCATCGCGCACTTATGTGATATTTCGGTCAGGGGTCACGAGCAGGTAACGGAGCCATGCCTGCCATTAATTAAGAGGCCACTTAAGGCCACTAAAAAGCCTGGAAGGGGGTGGCCAGTACCACGGCTGGCATCTCCCCAGTCATCGCAGCCTCATCAGATGCCATGGTCACTGGCTTGGGGGTGGAGGAGCTGCTGCCATCATCCAGAGTGCCCTGAGAGGAGCCTGGAGAAACGACAAGCAGCTCATGCACCAACGTGAGGTCGCTCTGGACCTCCCTGCACACCATTGACAGACGGGCACCTAGATGGGATACTGGGTGTCTCATCCATCTCCCACATTGACACTGATCACCTGAGGTTAGTGCCTGTGGGAGGGCTTGCAGGTCCGAGTGCAACCCCAGGAACCCCTGATTCAGTTCCTGCAGCTGCCTCTCCATGAGAGTTGCCACTCTCTCAATGGAGGAGGCAGTGCACTCGACCATGGGGGTCAACACAGTGCTCATGCTCTGCATGGGCTCTTCCACAACGGAAACCATAGCACGCATACCCTCATGGATCTCCACCAGATCCTCCTGCACATCTCGCTGGGTATCCAGCATCTGCCGCCTAATGGACGACTCTAGAGGCTCATCACCTGCCTTCGACTGAGCATCGTCCTGGTCCCCAGGAGTCCACCTGCGCCCTGGGCACTCTCTGCCTCTCCCTGCACCTCAAGCGAGTGTGAAGTGCCCTCACCAATGTGCATTGACACTCTTGCTGCCGAACTAATGCTCACTGAGGTGCTGATAAATGCGCTGGTATCTGCTTCAGAGAGCAGGTGTGATACAGGTGTAAATGACCCCCGGCGCTCCTCCCGCGTCAGGGGCGGCCATTTGGGAACCTGAGAGTGAGTGCATGCCGGCGAATCTAAACGGGAGAACAGGGACATGTGATTAGTTAAAGTCATCACGCTGTCAGTGTGCATGCCAGGCACCCTGGTGAGACAATGGAGATCCTGATCACGGTGCCCTCATCTTTCAATGATCAATGGGGACTCCAGGTTTGAGGCTCCCAACAATGAAGAGACTGCACTAGAAAGGTTGCACAATCTGAAACTCTCACCTCTGTGCACTGCGCTCTTACCTTCATCTAGCACCCCAGCCTCTCCACGAACAGTTGCACGGGGAGCGTGCCGACTCTCGCGCTCAAGGGCATCCTGCTTGAACCTGCTGAGCAGCAGCAGTCTGGGCGGGCCTCCGCCAGCACGTGCTCTCTCTGCTTGGTTATAGCTCGTCTTTTTGAGGACCAATGGTTAGTCCACTCTCTACCTGAAGCGCCATTGCAGCCTGGCTAACCCCACCTGAGGAACACCTCACAGGGCACATCCCAGTCATGGCCCTTGTGCCGTAAGGCACCCAGTCCAAGCAGCCAGGGCTCACTCCCTTGACTAGCTCCGGCCTCATTGACGGTTGGCACTCAGCCTCTAGCACCCCTGAGGTCCATGGGGACGGCCATACCTTAACGCTTCTGCACACTGACCCATGCCAACACAGTACTCACCCTTCCTGAGCACAGCAGGTCATTGAACCTCTTCCGGCACTGCACCCATGTGCGCCGCACCACCTCATGGCTGTTAACCAGCGCTGCAACCTCCTCCCATGCCCTCTTTGTGAGGTGTGATGGCTTTCTCCTTCCATCACTGGGGGCAAGGTTGTCCCTCCTGGTAGCCATCTCCTGCAGCAGGACAGCGAGGCATTCATCAGAAAACCAGGGGCCAAGTGCCCACCTGACCTGCCCTCCCGCCTGCCGTGCCCAGCTGCATTCGACTCCATCGAGACAATGCAGAACAGACATCCTTCCATGGCAGCCTTTCAGGGGCTGCCTGGACTGTTTTTAAACCGGCTGCCAGGTTGCCATTGGACCTGGTGGCCGACAGGTACCTGCCCCCGCTCAGCCCTCCCTGACCAGTGGAGAGCTGTGTTTCACGCTGAGCTGCCAGCGTCAAATTGTGGTCAGGGGCCGATGGCGGACGGTGGGCCATTTCCCGGCCATTCCCGAGCCCGCCCACTGCGCCCGCCTGACGACCTCAAAATCCTGCCTGATGACTTTCTCTATAAAGCCAAGAAGCCCCAATGAGTTTTTGACAACCTTCTTGACTTGTCAGGTAAGGTGTGAGTGGCTATGCTGCTGCACCAGTTCTCTGTGTTTTCCCCATCTAATTTCCAGCCCTCACAACCCTCCGTTGTCCCATCCTCCCAACACCCACTCCAGGGTAGTTCTAGGAATATAAGAACAGAAGTAGGCCATTTAGATCTTCAAACCATTCCACCATTCTGATTTGGCTGATTTGCAATCTAATTCCGTAAACTCTCCTTTGTGCTATATCCCTTAATTACTTCGGTCATCTCTCTGCCCTCCCCATGGTGCATTTGGAGCTGTGTGATTTTTCCATTCTTCTTGCATATCTGAGGCATTGTAAGCTCCAGTTACATGCCTCTGTCCAAGTAAATTGGCTGACTCCACAACTTACAGTGGGCTCAGCACCACTAATGAAGGCAGAAAATGTGGCTTTGCTTCAGTTCCAATGATATTCCAGTGGCATCATAAATTTTCGGCTGCCGGGTAAAAAAGCACCTTTGCGTTATTTGCTGGCTGGTGCTGTCATTCCAGTGAATGCACCACATTGCTTTCCCCCTCTGCCAACGATGAAGATGGGCACCCTTTAAATCCTAGCTTCAGTACTGTAATTCAGTAGCTCCTGTTATACCTATTTCTGCTGTCACTCGAACTTAAGCAATCTGAAATCTGGGTTTATCACTTGTTTGTAAGAGGGCATTGGACAGCAGCACAGAATGTTGCTCAGCTCATTTCAAACTAACTCGAGTCACCCACCAACAGAAACCGAGGTCAAAGTAATCAGTATTCTAATTCCTCCTCCAAGCTCAATGACAATGAAAGACTTGGCTCTCTGCCAGTTTAGGCTTCTTCCAAGTGGAAAAGGAAATCTGAACCTTTTGGAGCCAAGAGAAGATGCAGGACCAGCATGATAAAGCAGAGATTCTTAAATAACTGTTCACTGTAAGCTGGCAGTGTTGATATGATGTAAAAGACACATAAATATTTGCAAAGTTACATATAACAATCTTCGTTTCAACATGTCACTTGACTTTTGATCCTTTCTCTAATTGTGATATTTTGGCTAGATTTGTACATTTTCATGCCACCTACATTCTGCAATTTAAATTGGGTCGGTAATATTGAATGGGTCGAGCTTTGAGAAACATTAGAAGAATGAGCAAACACTCTTTCAAGTATCACAAGGGCAGAATGCTTCGTGCAGTTCAAAGAGGCTGCACCCACCCAAAAGTTCCCTCTAAGATGTGCACATATATGCCAGTGCAAGAATCTAAAAGGGACAAAGGGACAAAGTTGCAGTGCAACAAACAGACCAATGGCAAAGAGAAATTTGAGGGAATATTGGTTCTTACCCATTCTGAGCAAAATGTGACTCTGAATCATAGTAGTGTGGCTGATTCTTAACTGCCTTCTGAGCTGGCCCAGCAAATCACTCAGCTGTATCAAACTTGTACAAGAAACAATAAGAGTAAAACCAGATGAATCACCTTGTATTGACCCAGACACCAGATGTTACAAAGGCACAGCCTGCTTAGTCGACCCGACAATGTCCTCCTCATCTGGGGACTTGTGTCAAAATTGGGAGAGCTGCCCCATAGACTATAGTCGAGCATCAGCCTGACATAATCATAATCACCAGATCATACCTTAGAATCAAAGTTCCAGACTCCTTTATCCTCATCCCTGGGTAAGTCCTGTCCCACTGGCAGGACATATCCATCAGAGGTGGCGACACAATGGTACATTGTCAGGAGGGAGTGGCCCTGGGAGTGTTCAACATAAAGTCTCATGGCATCAGGTCGAAAATGGGCAAGACAACCCCCTGCTGATTACCACTCACCACCTCCTTCGCCTGATGAGTAATCAGTACTCTTCCATTTTGAAAGAAGCACTGAGGGTATCAAGGGCACAGAATGTACCCTGTGTGTCTCAATGTCCATCACCAAGATTGCACCACTGCTGACTGAGCTGGTTGAGTCCTGAAGGACGTATCTATCAGACTGAGCCTGTGACAGCTGGGTGTGAAAAACCAACATGAGAGACCATGAGGAAAAGCCTATTGACCTTGTCCTCACAAATCTGCCTGTTGCAAGTGCATCTGTCCATGACAGTATTGGTAGTAATGACCATTGCACAGTCATGGTCCACTACCTTTCACCAATGAGGACCCTATCCATTGTGATGTCTGGGATATTGTTTCTAAGATATAATTTGATGATTATGACTATGTCAGGCTGTGATAAATGGGATAGATTCAGATGACATCTAGCAACTCAAACTGGGCATCCATGAGGCACAGTGGGCCATCAGCAGCAGCAGAATTGTATTCAAACGCAATCTCAAATGTAAACCTCACTCTATATCAATACCATCAAGCCAGAGGACCAACCTTGGTTCAATGAGGAGAGTAGAGAGCATGCCAGGAGTAGGGGCAGGATTACCTAAAAATGAAGGGCGAGCCTGGTGAAGTTAGATCAGAGGATTACATGCAGGCTAAACAGCAGAAGCAGCATACTACGGGCAAAGCTAAGTGATCCACAACCAATGGATCAGATCAAAACTCTGCAGCCCTGTCAAATCCACTTGTGAACGATGGTGGACAATTAAACAACTAACAGGCTCCATGAATATTCTTATCCTGGGTGGGGACCAGCATGTGAGTCCAGGAGACAAGATGGTTGCATTCACAACCCTGTTCAGCTAGAAATGCCAAGAGGATGATTCATCTCAGCCTTTCCCTAAGATCTCCACCATCACAAATACCAGTCTTCTGCCAACTTGATTCATGCTATGGATATGGCAAACGCTATGGGCCCCAACAAATCCTGCTGCAGTGCTGAAGACTTGTGCTCCAGAACTAGCCGCACCAATAGCCAAGCTGTTCTAGTGCAGATATAACACTGACATCTAACCAACAATGTGGAAATTTGCCCAGGTAGGTCCGGTCCATAAAAAGCAGGACAAATCCAACCCAGAAAATTCCTACCCCATCAGTCTACTCTCAATCATAACCCTGCTCACCAATGCTTAGTCTGGGTTCTGCCAGGTCCACTCTGTTCTAGACGTTATTTCAACCTTTGTTCAAATGTGGGCAAAGAAGCTGACCTTCAAAGGTGAGGTGAGAGTGGCTGCCCTTGACATTATGGTAACATTTGACCGTGTGGCATCAAGGAGCCCCAGTAAAGCTGGAGTCAATGGGAATCAGGCGGAAAGCTCGTTCCATTGTCTGAAAATGAATGCCAGTTTTTTTCTCTCAATGATATGGGGGCTTTTATTAGATGGTGAGAGGTTTATTTTTTCCCAAGGAATGTAAAATATTTTTCTTAGGTATTGCATGGAATTTGAGGATGGTATATAATGCATACTGGGTAAGTGGCTATGAAAGATACATGGTGGGGGGGATAGAGGTGGCATGGGGTGGCATGGGCAACTTGAGGGGGCAAGGACTGGCATTGGAGTTAGATGGAGGGGATGAAGGAGGTGAGGGGTGAGGTTTAGGGGGCCTGTAAAAACTTTTGGGAGCAGGATAATCAAGGTGGGTCTTCTAACCCACCCACCTCCAGACTCATTCCTCACGCAACCCAGTGCGGCTTGCAAACCCCAGTGTGAAAAGACAAAAATGGTGCATGAAGTCACGCATGGGTCAGGTGTGCAGTTTATGAGCCATGAAAGTGCACAGGTCGGGTTTTCCTGAGCCAAGATGAAGATTCAGCCCAGGGTGTCCTTTTGTTAGCTTTGAGGTCTCTTATTCAAGGAAATCAGCTTAATTAAACACCATTTCTAACCAATGGATTGTATGAGTTTAAGTTTTATGTGCCCTCTTATCGGCTGCCAGGTATTGACATGGAAATGTATTTCTCAAATTGGAAACTGGTGCCCTAAGCCAACAACTTGGATTTGCAGATTTTAATAAATGATTAATGAGTTCAGTTTTTGTCATTGATAGTCATGGTTGGAATGCATGCAATGTGGGTTGGGATGTCATTAGGTTTCTACCATATAATAACAAATGCTCTTAAAAAATATTTTCCCACGTTATCCAGTTTCCTTTCTTTCTTTCTCTCTTTCCGTTCCTTTTCAGATTTTCTATGTCCTGACTGAGAGCAAAGACAGGACCCTCCCAGTGTCGTGTTGAACCATGCTTTTGGAACTTCACAAGACCACTAGGGTGAGGCCATATCATTTATCAAAATAGGCTCTTTGCTCTCCTTTTCCAGGCTGATTGGCAATGCCAAGATGGTGTAACTTGCAATATAGAAATTCAAGACCATAAAGATATATGTGCCTTCACTAACTACTGAGCAATGGGTTGCCTCTTTTGTTAGAAAAAATTCTTAACGTACATCATTGGGTTGTTCTATCCCATTATGAGTCACTTTGGTTACACAGAAAAGTGCCTGTTTCACTGGAAGTTGGGAAGAGGGAGAATGAAGAACTTACCTTGGATGAATAACTCCAAATATGATGGTAAATTGGGGTAGAACTGGTGGGCAGTCTTACATACTACAGAGTAATGATATATTTCATTTGTACTGATTTTCAACTCTATTCACTGGCTTCTTGGGGGAAAGTCAGTTATTTTTTTAACAAAAGCCCTTTGCTGAAGGGTTTTCTCATCATATCGTTTGCCTTTGTTGGACTGAAAGCACTAATAAATCTTCAGCATTTAAGATAGTCCTGGATTTGAGGAAGGTATTCAGTCAACTGGACTTTAATAAATAATGTTATCTCCTCACTGTCTGATCACCATAATCCCCAATACAGCTCATTTTAACATCAGGCTCACTGGTTTGCAAATTTGATTAAAACATGGACAGGATCATAGAATTTGATTACCACACACTGGCTCTAATTCCAGAAACCCATATCAGAAAAACTGAATTTAACTCAACCACTGTAAACTAGTGATCCTCATTACAAGCAGAACAAAATGTGCAGGATGGTCCTCAAAACACAAGTAAAACCCTGGTATTCTGTGTTTACTTTCTATTAAAATAAAAATTTGTCTCATTTAGTTACCATAAACCAATGGCCTGGTTCATGTTTCTTTTGGAACTATCCATAACAATGCAAGATTACTGGTACAATGTTTATACCATGCAATGATACTGTTCAGCACTTTCACCATAAGCTCCGAGATGAGTACATCGAACAAAATGTGAATCTGTGTATTCAGTAATTGTTATCGGTCATTTTCAGTGTTGTATAGCCTATGGGCTCTTAAGTGTCTCACTGAATGACATAAACTACATTTTTTGTTAACAGCCTGGAGTTTCAAACTAGCTGTTGGACCAAACTAGCCATAGTATAAATGGTTTTCCAATAATTCAAAAAATGCAATTGAATAAATAAAGACTAATGCACTGTTACAACAAGAGGATTATACTGGAGTATGGGATCTACTATTCTGTAACAGCAAATGTACTGTTTTGGAGTATAGGGTTCACAATACTGTGACAGTGAATGTACTGTTGTGGAGTATAGGGTTCACAATAGTGTGACAGTGAATTAAGTGCACCGGAGTAGAGGACCACTATACTGTAACAGTGAATGGGCTATTCTGGAGCACAGGATCCACTATACTGCGAGAGTGAAAGGACTGTTCTGGAGTACAGGATCCACTATACTGTGACAGTGAATGGACAGTGCAAGAGAATAGAATCTACCATACTGTGACAGTGAATGGACTGTTCTGGAGTACAGGATCCACTATACTGTGACAGTGAATGGACTGATTTGATTATAGGATCCACAAAACTGTGAATGAATGGGCTGTACTGGAGCACAGAATTCACTTTACTGTGACAGTGAATGGACTGTAATGGATAACAAGATCCACTATAGTTTGACAGCAAATGGACTGTACTTGAGTATAGGATCCACCATACTGTGATAGTGAATGGACTGATCTGGATTATAGGATCCACAAAACAGTGAGTGTCAATGCACTGTTCTGGAGCACAGGATCCACTATACTGTGAGAGTGAATAGATTGTTCTGGAGTACTGGGTCCACTATATTGTGAGAGTGAATAGATTGTTCTGGAGTACTGGGTCAACTATATTGTGAAAGTGAATGGATTGTTCTGGAGTACCAGGTCCACTATATTGTGAGAGTGAATGGATTGTTCTGGAGTACTGGGTTCACTATATTGTGAGTGGGAATGGATTGTTCTGGAGTACTGGGTTCACTATATTGTGAGAGTGAATGGATTGTTCTGGAGTACTGGGTCCACTATATTGTGAGAGTGAATGGATTGTTCTGGAGTACTGGGTTCACTATATTGTGAGTGGGAATGGATTGTTCTGGAGTACTGGGTTCACTATATTGTGAGTGTGAATGGATTGTTCTGGAGTACTGGGTTCCCTGTATTGTGAGAGTGAATGGATTGTTCTGGAGTACTGGGTTCACTATATTGTGAGTGGGAATGGATTGTTCTGGAGTACTGGGTTCACTGTATTGTGGGTGTGAATGGATTGTTCTGGAGTACTGGGTTCACTATATTGTGAGTGTAAATGGATTGTTCTGGAGTACTGGGTCCACTGTATTGTGAGAGTGAATGGATTGTTCTGGAGTACTGGGTTCACTATATTGTGAGTGGGAATGGATTGTTCTGGAGTACTGGGTCCACTATACTGTGAGAGTGAATGGATTGTTCTGGATACTGGGTTCACTGTATTTTGAGAGTGAATGGATTGTTCTGGAGTACTGGGTTCACTATATTGTGAGTGGGAATGGATTGTTCTGGAGTACTGGGTTCACTGTATTGTGAGTGTGAATGGATTGTTCTGGAGTACTGGGTTCACTGTATTGTGAGAGTGAATGGATTGTTCTGGAGTACTGGGTTCACTATATTGTGAGTGTGAATGGATTGTTCTGGAGTACTGGGTTCACTGTACTGTGGGTGTGAATGGATTGTTCTGGAGTACTGGGTTCACTATATTGTGAGTGTAAATGGATTGTTCTGGAGTACTGGGTCCACTGTATTGTGAGAGTGAATGGATTGTTCTGGAGTACTGGGTTCACTATATTGTGAGTGGGAATGGATTGTTCTGGAGTACTGGGTCCACTATACTGTGAGAGTGAATGGATTGTTCTGGATACTGGGTTCACTGTATTTTGAGAGTGAATGGATTGTTCTGGAGTACTGGGTTCACTATATTGTGAGTGGGAATGGATTGTTCTGGAGTACTGGGTTCACTATATTGTGAGTGTGAATGGATTGTTCTGGAGTACTGGGTTCACTATATTGTGAGTGTGAATGGATTGTTCTGGAGTACTGGGTTCACGATATTGTGAGTGTGAATGGTGTTATGGCATGGCAGATGTTAAAAGCCAAGCTCCTCAAATCCCAGAGGGAAACTTGAAACAGCTGCTAAAGTGGTTTTTGCAATTTGTATATGAGGAATGGTTTTTGAAATCAGGAAATGATGTCCCCAACTATTTGTGATGATTTTATAGTAAAGTAAACATTTATTAAAAGGATAAAGAAAAAACAAATAAAACACAATTACACTTAAACGCACAAATGGCTTCACACAGTAAACAGTACTTTAAACAGTTCCATAAATCTTAACTTAACTACCCACAGAGCTAACCTTCCCCTTTTCTGTTCAGCAACTATCCTTAAAGATTTCAGAATCTATAGAAGTCTAGTAATTTTTACCACATGGTGCTTTTTCCTTGGAGTGTCCTCTGAGGCTGGTTCTTTCAGTCTGGCCTTATTCACATTGTCTTCTGGAAGATTTGACCAGCTACCCCCTCACATAGGCTTCAATATTTCCTTAAATGCATTCCTTCCCTTTGATATCTCTGTTGTTTCAACCAGTCTCTTCAGAAATGCTTTCTTCCCAGAATTGATTAAATCATTCTTTACTTTAGCTCTTAGACTTGTAAAAACAAACTTACCCTATCTTTACCTCACTTCCTTACACCTTTCTACAACCGGCATATATCCCCCTTTGAACGAAAACAACTCAATTCAAACTATTCCTGTTATTGCTTTATGTAAATCTCTGATTGAAGTTCCTTTTGGTTCATTAACATATCAAAACAGCTTCTTACTGTTGACTTTAGACCTTTGCTGTCACCCTAGCTCTTAATCCAATTACAGCCTTACTTCCAGTACATAAGAAAATAGGCCAGGGTTATACCAGAAGAAAAATATTACAATTTCTTGTTTTGTTGACAATGGACTGTACTGGAGAAGAGGATACACTGTACTGTGACAGTGAATGGATTGTACTAGAATACATGATTCAGTATACCGTGAGAGTGAGTAGATTGTTCTGGAGTACAGGATTCACTGTACTGTGAGAGTGAATGGACTGTACTGGAGTACAGGATCCACCATATGTTGACAGTGAATGGACTGTACTAGAATACATGATTCAGTATACCGTGAGAGTGAATAGATTGTTCTGGAGTACAGGATCCACTGTACTGTGAGAGTGAATGGACTGTATTGGAGTACAGGATCCACCATATGTTGACAGTGAATGGACTGTACTGAAATATAGGGAAATATAGGGTTCACTGTGACAGTGAATATACTGTTCTGGAGTATAGGATCCATTATACCTTGTAACTGAATGGACTGTATTGGAGATCAGTATCCACTATACTGTGATAGTGAATGAACTGCTCTGGACAATTGGATCCATTATACTGTGACAGTGAATGAACTGTTCTGGAGTAAACAATCCGCTGTACTGTGAGAGTGGATGGAAAGTTCTCGAGTACACAATCAAGAGTGAATGGACTGTACTGGAGTACAGGATGCAATGTACTGTGACAGTGCATGGAATGTACTGGAGTACAGGATGCAATGTACTGTGACAGTGCATGGACTGTACTGGAGTACAGGATGCAATGTACTGTGACAGTGTATGGACTGTACTGGAGTACAGGATCCACTATACTGTGACATTAAATGGATTGCTCTGGACTGTAGGCTTCCATACGATGTACCAATGAATGCACTGTACTGAAATAAATGATCCACTATACTGTGACAGTGAATGGATTACACTGGAGAATAGGATCCACCATACTGTGAGGGTGAATGGACTGTACTGGAGCATAGGATCCACTCTACTGTGACAGTGAATGGACTGTAGTGGAGTACAAGATACTCTATGCAATGACAGGTGTGTGGCATCATGTTAACTGTGTCCTTGGATATTGTAGCTTTCCCATGTGACTGGACCAGTCACATCATTTGCAGTCCATAGGCAGTGTTAGTTGTCTCCCTATCTTGTGTACAATCAAGGTTGACATCACCAGATGTTCAACATTTTTGTTGAGTCATTCATTACAGAGATTTATTTACAATTTTGTGCTTATTTCGATGCCTCTCGTTCACAATACTTGTAGTATAAGGGTCTGGCACATTTAGGGCTAATGTGGGACTGCACATAGTACTGCCCACACAGTGATGTAAGAGAGCACATGAGCCATACCGAAGGTCAGTCCAGTGTTGGACAGAGCCATGTGTACTAGCAAGCTCTTAGCTTGTACCCTTTACTGTATATTTATAAATAGTTCTAAAAGTCAACACAGACTTACAATTAACCTATATATGCCTACAAAGACTTCTTCAGACCTACTGAACTGCAACCAATACCCTACAACAGTATTTATAAGAGCTGTTCCATATTGTGGAGAGGTTTCACGGAGCTGAATGTAGTGTGATTGTGAGTGGACACAGCAGGGAGTGCACTGCTCTTTGAAAATGTCCTTTAGACTCTAATGGTCAGAGCTGATTAAGGAGATGTACTTTCTCATTATTTCTAATGACTGGCCCTGACAGTTTATCATATATCCTTGAAAACATAAAATGTAAATATTTTCTGCTATTTATTGCAGGCTATATTTAATTGCAGTAATTTACTCATCTTTTTATATTGTAAAACATTGAACGGACTTACAGCGCTAATGGATCACAATTTCTTTTTAGAGCTTCATCTAGTGTAGTTCTTTTGTATAATTTCTGGGAACCCTTATCATAAACAATGACTTATTTATTACATAGAGCTACTTTCCAGTAATCAAAATCTGTGGAAAATAGTGTCAGTGAGTTAAGCAATTTTTCATGGTAGTCTGTAGTTATAGGGTGGCCGATTTGTACTATTAATGATAGAATTGATCTGCAGACACTTCTGGGGGATATACTCAGTAGCAACTACACCTGTGCTTTCAACTCCAACTCTACCTCTACACTGACTGCTGACTCCTGTGCTACTTTCCTCTTGGTTACTACAGATCATGTGATCTTCCTTAACAAGTATTATTCTTAAAGGTACATTACACACTAAATAAAACCAAAATTACTACATTCCTCCCCCTTTAACTCGGCTATACATACTATATTTACAAGCACATATTTTTTAAGACAACATAATATCATATTTTTGAACAGGAAACAGAAAAGGTTGATGAGGGTGATGCTGTTGATGTGGCGTTCATGGACTTTGAAAAGGCATTTGGCACAGTGTTATACAACAGACTTTTGAGAAATGTTATTGCTCATAAAATAAAAGGAACAGTGTGGATACAAAATTAGCTGAAAAATAGGAAGCAGAGAGTAATGGTGAATGGATATTTTTCAGGCTGGAGGAAGATTTGTAGTGAAGTTCTCCAGGGGTTGGTATTGGAATCCTTGCTTTTCCTGATTTATATTAATAATCTAGATCTTGGTGTGCAAGGGACAATTTCAAAGTTTGTAGATGAACTGCAAGGAGGACAGTATGGAAGTTCAAGAGGACACAGACAAGTTGGTGGAGTGGGCAGGTAGGTGGCAGATGAAGTTCAATGTGGAGATGTGTGAGGTGATGCATTTTGGTAGGAAGAACATGGACAGACAATATATAATAAGGGGTGAAATTTTGAAGGGGGTGCAGGAGCAGAAAGACTTGGGTGTATATATGCATAGATCATTGAAAGTGGCAGGACAGGTGGAGACAGCAGTTAATTCCAGGAATGAAAGGCTTAACATACGAGGAATGTTTAAGGACTCTGGGTCTATACTCGATGGAGTTTAGAAGGATGAGGGGGATCTGATTGAAACTTACACAATACTGAAAGGCCTGGATAGATTGGACATGGGGAAGATGTTTCTATTAGTAGGAGAGACTAGGACCCGAGGGCACAACCTCAGAGTAAAGGGAAGACCTTTTAGAACAGAGATGAGGAGAGACTTCTTTAGCCAGAGAGTGGTGAATCTATGGAATTCATTGCCACAGAAGGCTGTGGAGGCCAGGTCATTGAGTGTATTTAAGACCGAGATAGATAGGTTCTTGGTTGGTAAGGGGGTCAAAGGTTACGGGGAGGAGGCGGGATAATGTGGTTGAGAAACTTATCAGCTATGATTGAATGGCGGAGCAGACTCGATGGGCCAAATGGCCTAATTTCTGCTCCTGTGTCTTATGGTCTTAATAATGTTTATAGAATCCTGGGCTTTATTATTGGAGCATAGAGTACAAGAGCAGGGAGGGTATGCTGAAATTATATAAGACACTCGTTAGACCTCAGCTAGAATATTGTGTATAGTTCTGGGCACCATATTATAGGAAGGATGTGAACACATTGGAGAGAGTGCATAAGAGGTTTACAAGAATTGTTCCAGGGATGAGAAACTTCAGCTATGAGGATAGATTGGAGCAGTTGGGACTGTTCTCCTTAGAGAGAAGAAGGCTGAAAGGAGATTTGATAGAGATGTTCAAAATCATGAGGGGGCTGGACAGAGTAGATAGGGAGAAGCTGTTCCCACTCGTAAAAGGATCAAGAACGAGAGGGCCAGATTTAAAGTGATTTGAAAAGAATTAAATGTGACATGAGAAAAACCATTTTCACAGAACAAGTGGTTTGGGTCTGGAATGCACTGGCTGGAAGTATAGTGGACGTAGGTTCAATCAAGGCATTAAAGAGGGCGTTAGATGATTATTTGAATAGAAACAATGTGCAAGGGTACGGGGAAAAGGCAGGGCAATGGCACTAGGTCATTATGCTCATTTGGAGAGCCAGTGCAGACATGATGGGTCAAATGACCACCTCCTGTGCCGTTAAGATGCTGAGACTCTGTGATAATATTTACGCTGGGTAAGGAATTTACAAGTTTCCCGGTACATGTGGAATGTTGCAGCTGCACAACTGGGTCCCAACTTGTCCAGTCTCTGATCTGTCAAGCAGAGGAATCTAAGAAATTTAACAGTAAAACAATTTCCTGTGGAACTGGGACGTGCTCACCATTTTCTTGTAAAGGCAAATGACTAAGGGCATCGATGATTGCAATTTAATTGCCAGGCCTATGTACAAAAATATATTCATATTCTGCCAATATTAAAGCCCATTGTTGTATTCTTGCTGAGGCTATGGGTGATATAGCCTTTTCCTCACTAAATAAACCTAACAATGGTTTGTGGTCTGAAACAATTGTAAAATGGCGGCCGTGTACGTACTGGTGAAATTTCTTGAAAGCAAAGATGAAGACAGGCCTTCTTTTCCTATCTGCAAGTATCCCTTTTCCAATGTGGTGAACGTTCTTGATACATACCCTATTGGCTGTTTGGTACAATCGTCCATCTGATGAGAGAGCACTGCTCCCGCTCCATAGGGAGAGGCATCACACATCAGCACCAATTCTTTTATCTGGCCATAATGCACTAATAGATTGGACGAGTGCAACAATTGTTTCACCTTTATGAAAGCTTCTTTCTGGGATCTTTCTTGGTTCTTTTTGAGTAGAGAATGCAGGGGGGCCAGCACTGTAGACAAATTGGGTAAGAAACACCCATAATAGTTGATCATTCCTAGGAGTGATTTAAGCTTTCAGATGTTCTTTGGTGCAGGTGCCTCTCTTGTGGCTCTCACTTTCTCCTCAACTGGATGGAGGCCCTGTGAATCTACCTGGTGACCCAAATAGATTACCTCCCTTGCTTGGAAAGTACACTTTTCTTTTTTTAAACACAGTCCATCTTGCAAGAAACGTTTTAAGACTTCTTCTAAGTTTGCCAAATGCTTTCTTTCAGTGAAACGTGTCACCAGTACATTATCTAAATAGACTACAACCTGGGACAGTCCCTGCATTAAGCTTTCCATTCTTTTCTGAAAGATAACACAAGCAGTGGAGACACTGAAAGGCAATCGTGTATATTGGTACAGACCTTTGTGGGTATAAATTGTGACAAACACCTGGGAGGCATTATCTAACTCTAGTTGTTGATAAGCATGACTCATGTCAAGCTTTGTGTACATTGTCCCTCCTGCCAGTTTGGCATACAGGTCTTCAATTTTTAGAGTGGGGCGCCTGTCTAGCTTAGTCACTTTATTAACTGTCAGTTTGTAGTCTCCACAAATTCGGACGCTTTGGTCAAGTTTAAGGATGGGGACTATGGGTGCTGCCCATCCCGAGAACTGAACAGGTTGTATAACGCCCAGTTTCTCTAGTCTGTTCAGTCCAATGTTGACTTTTTCTCACAGGACATACGGTACCGGTCTTGCCTTCATGAAGCAAGGGGTTGCTTCTAGATCCACATGAATCTTGGCCTGCAGGCCCTGGATTTTCCCCAGTTCATCCTTAAAGATGGTGGCGTACTTTCTAAGTAGCCCTGGTAGCCCACTTGCTCTCAACTGGAAAATTTTAGTCCATTCTAAGTTAATCTCCTTAAACCAATTTCCCAGGAGGCTTGGCCCTTCACCTGCTACCACCATCAGGGGTAGCTTTGCCGATTGGCTTCCATAATGGACAGTTACTCTGCTTATGCCTTTTACTTGAATGTCTTCACCTTATATATTTTTAGCTTGGCTGTTTCTTCTGAACTTAATTGATGTTTACCATTATTCAAATATCTGAAGGTCTGTTCCCCAATTACTGTAGTGGAAGCTCCCGTGTCCACTTTCATTCTAACAGGTTTTCCATTTACTTTCACTGTGACAAATATTGGTTCTGTATTTCCAACTTTCAGATTAAACAAAGAGTAAACGTCGGAATTTGTTGTTTCACGCTCTTGTACATTGTAGATTTCATTGAGCTTCTTCTTTTGTTTACAAGCCTGCTTGAATCTTTCCTTGCACTGCCTCATTATATGTCAATTTCTATGACAATAGTAGCGTTCGATTTTTTTAAACTGCCAAACGCTAAAAGGCTGATTGTTTCCACCTTTATTAAAATTATTCTTCGATTTCACTGCTAAGTTATTTTTCTTCATTCTTCGGCTAGCCGAACCAGTTTCCTGCTTCTCGGTGGAGTCTCGCGTTTTCGCGCCTCTTTCGGCTGAGGTTTCCTGCCCGATGTGGAGGATGGCCCCATTTTGTACACCCTGTATTGATTGCTTTTGAATCTCTTACCGCACTTTCCATGGCCAGCGTTATCTCTAGCGCCTTCTTGAAACCCAGGTTCACTTTGGACAATAATCTTTTCTGAATAGGGTCCTCTTTCACACCACACACTAAACGATCTCTGAGCACGTTGTTCAGAGTTGTACCGAACTCACAATGTTCCATTAACTGCTTCAAATTTGCCACATAGCAATTATCTCACCCAGACTCTATTTTGTGAATTAAACCTGCATTGTGACTGAGGGCTTGGCTTGAAAGTGACCCTTCATGAGGTCCACCAATTCATCAAAATTCTTTGAATTTGGGCCACTGGATGCCATCAAACTTTGAGTCAGACTGTAGGTTTTGCTTCCACAAGTACTCAAGAGGATTGCTCACCTCTTCTCTTCCCCCATAATCTTGTTTGCTTGAAAAAAGAACATGAGGCATTCTATGTATTGAGGCCGATCATCTGTGGCTGGTTCAAAAGGATCAATTCTCCCAAATTATGGCATTTTGAGAGGGGATAACTTCTTCAATTCGAACGGAGCTTGCTACTTACAACCACTGGGTGAGGTACAGTGCTGATTTCTTTTTAACCTGATTTCCTATGTTCAATCCTGTTTTATCCTCATCACCAGTTTGTTGTAGGGTGGCTAAGTTATTTTATTAATGATAGAGTTGATCTGCAGACACTTCTTGGGTGGAAGCTTTAAGTTTATTTATAACATACTCAGCGGCAACTACATGTGTGTGTTTAACTTCAGCTCTATTTCTACACTGACTCTGAGATAGCCTGTGCTACTCTCCTATTGCTTACTACAGATCATGTGATCTTCCTTAACAAGTGTTATTCTTAAAGGTACATTACACACTAAATAAAACCATAGTTACTACATCTGTAATCTCCTGGGACTTGTTCATCACTTTGCAGATACCTTTGATGGAACCTTCCATTCAAAACAGCACCAAGCAATGATACTAGTTTTCCTGAGGCATCCAGTTAGGCTGAGAAATCTTGGTACAGGTGAGCTGAGCTGAGTTACCTGCAGCTGTTATATGATTCCTGGGAGGAAGATTCAAGCTTTGGAGCTTCACCTCTCCTGTCTCCTCTTAATATTGTTTTTTTTTTGCGTGCATCTTACTGACGTTAGCAGTTTTCCTCACCAGAGTCCAGTGAGTGTCTGAAGCTGATATTTCTCAGACAGGACCCCTCACCCCAGCAGCCGTCTGAATGGGCAATCCTCTATTCACCCAGCCCACAGCCCCGGTCAGACAGGACATGAAGAACTTGCCAGGTCCTGTCGCAGAAGCAGTGCAGTGCAGCTTGTGCTACACAAGAGAAGCAGCTGGCTACCTGACTGAAAAGCCAAGGGAAGATCTAATGTTTCCGTCCACTTTCTGGAAGGCATCAACCATCAAGATGAAGGTGTCCACGGCCTTCAGTTTTTACAGCTTCAGCTCCTTCTAGTCACCCAATGGAGGTTTTTGCAAAATCTGCCAGGGATCTGCATCCTTCATGTGACAGATGCCCTCTTCCACAGGGCATCTGACATCACTCAATACAACACTTTGACTGCAAAGCAAAAGGACAGGGCCAGTAAATTACACAAGTTCTCTGGCTTACCAGGTGCAGGGGGCTATTGAAGTGCTGCCAAAAACTCCAAATCTGCATCCTGGCACATTCATTCACCAAAGGGCCTCCATTCATTTAAACTGCTGATCACCTGCAATACCCAAGAACACCGAGGCAATGTATCCAGGAAGCTGTAACAGCGCCTTATTGCTGACTTACTCAGTGGGAAGGGACAAACAAGCAGAAGAACCTGAGGATGTGGGCTAGCGTCTGAAACCTTGGCTGATGACATAGTTCAGAATCAGTCACAATGCAGCGCAGAAAAACCACAAGTATGCACAACCGGCGAGCTTCGAGGTGGTGGAGAGAACCATCAAGCTACTGAAAGCTTGCCTCCAGTGACTGAATTGTTTGGGGGTGGGGGGAGGAGGGTGGTGATAGGGAGATGGTCCTGCAGTCTGTGCCTGAAGTGCAGTAAGGATTATAGTGGCTTGCTGTGCACTCTACAATTCTGGCCTTCTGAAGTGGCTCAGGCTGATATTGACAGATGAGAAGCTTGTGGAACCTAAGGATCTCAGACTCTTTTGCCCAAAGCCCAGGGAGAAGGGTCCCTAGGTGTTATGTATTTGCCAGGTTGTTGTATATCTTATATGACTAATTTATCTCAGAACAATGCAGAGATGATATCAGTTCCAAACAAAAAAAGTTTATTTACAATACTTCAAAACATCTCAGAACTTACAGGATTTTCTACACACACATACACACACACACACACACACACACACACACACACGGGCCCAGAACTTTTGATTGCCAAATGGTCATACCCTGGAGGTACTTCCCAAGTTGTGTTTGGGGACCCCTTGGAAGTCTTGATGCACTGACTACATGGGAATTGCCTGGGAAGTTTGGACCTCTGATGGGCAATTTCCCTGTATCTGGAACCCTCCAAAACTTCAGATGGTTCCGACTCACTTACCAGAATAGTTAAGTGGGAAAAGCTAGAAGGATTAAAACTCATTCTAACTCCTGGGTAACTAAACTACTACTGACTACCTGACTACCCCTGTTATGAGGGTCTGTTTTTTCTTTAAAAGACACAATTTCTATTTTTTCCTTTCCTGGCTGGATTTTTTTAGAATAAACTGAAATCATCTTAAGACAATGGTGACTGCCAGATGGCTACAATATACAAGCTTGTATTCCAACAAATGGGATGAAAAAGAACAGACACTCAACCCATGGGGAGCATGAAAGACCCCATCTACTGTTGCCATACACTATCCTGAAGCGTTTTAAAAGTTTCTGAGATGAAACATCAAAATGCAATTATCTAAAAACAATGACTGCAGCAGACATGGATTAATAGAATTTCCTTGGAATATACAGCCTGCAGGGTACTGCAAGGGACAAGCAGGGAGAGATCAGAATGCTGTGCACAAAACTGGCTGCAAAAGCTGTTTGCTTTTTTCTCTCTCTCTCTCTCTCGGATGTTTTGTGCCTGGATTTGCGAAGAAACCATCCTGAGAAGAGAAATTTACTGCAAACTGAGATCTTTTGGGAATAAAATGTGGAAATCTGCCCCATTCAACTACACCCAGGAAGGTAGCTGAACAAAATGGGCACAACATGGAATCACCTCATCAAGACCAGCCCAAGAGCAACTAACTGTACACTCCTTTGTTTTATCTTCTTCGCAAACTGTAAAAAAAACCCTTAAGCTATCCTACCTGTCTGTGTGTCTGAGTCGGCCTAGGGGATTTGTGTGTGATGTGTGAATGGTGGTGGCATCTTACCCAGTTTTTTAAATTCAGGAACTAATTTCAATAAACTTATCTTGTTCTTTGTTTAACCTAAGAGAACCTGTCTGAATAATTATTTATAATCCGAAAGTGTGAACAGTGGGACTCTTACAGATGTAGCAAAACACATTCTCTTTAAGTTCACAGAAAACCATGTTAAGGTCAGACCTGGAGTGAGAGAATAGAGGAGTGATTTCACACCCCCCTCCTCATGTGGTCATAACAATCCCCTGAGCCTCCCCCCGATCCCCCCGACTCCCCCTGACCACCCAGCTACCCCCCTGACCCCACAACCACCCTCCCAACTCCCCGAAAACCACTTCTGCCCCTCCAACTACACTAACTCGACTCCCCACTGGACCTCCGATAAGCACTGTGACCCCTGAGTACCCCCACAACCTCTTGACTCCCCCCGATCCCCAAACCCACCAACTCACCTACCCCCTCACCCACCCATCTGCCATCTTACCCCCTCACCCAACTGCCTGCCACCCTACATCCTCACCCATCCACCTACCATCATACCCGCTCACCAACCTATCTATCATTCCTACCCCCTCACCCACCTGCCACCCTAACCCCTCAATCACGCACCTGCCACTCTATGCCCTCACCTACTTACCTCACACACTTACCTTCTCTCCATAGCTTCTCAAAGTGCTTTGGGGCCTTTAAACACTATACTTAATGGATATGGCAGCTAGTGCCGGAAGAAAGGGGTCTGGCTTGGCTTACCCCATTGACATTGCACTAAAAAGGATTCCCAGAACAGGTATGCTCTGCATTTCTGAAAAGGTTCAGAAGTCCAGGTCAGAAATACGGAGATCCATCTTAGGGTAAGTAAATAGGAGTGGTGTGGCGACTCTTTGGAAGATTTGGCCCATGGTGTCAGCCAGAGCCCAGGTCTTTTCTGGAACTTTCTCAGTTTGCTTTGCTCTGTAGTTCTACCTGCAGGCTTAAGTTACACAGATCAGAGGGCAAAATAACATAATCAAACATGGATCAATCAAACCATTGAACACTATGATGTGTTTGCTTGCTCCCAAATGATGTGCTTCATGGTTTTCTATATGTTAGCCCTTGTAACATATACCATAAAGAGTCAGGCTCTTATTGAGTCAGATATCTGAAAGTTTATTAACAACTAACTATGTACACTAATATGACAATTCAAACTTACATACAGTCTTGGTTATATATTTATTTAGATTACTATTACATTATATACATAGTTGACTGGCTGACTAACTCACTGGTTGCTTTCTAACAGACCAACTGGCAATTAATGGAATGTACAGAGAGTAAGATGGAGACTTCTTATATTAGAATGTCACATGTTGTGATGTCATGATGTCATCTAGTTGTCTTAAAAGGCATAGTGCCTTTCTGAGATCTGTGGAATAATACAACATCCCCCTTTTTTCTTTTGAAGAATAGGAAATCTGTTCTGATAGATATATCTAAGAACGCACATTGGTACATCAACTTTATATATTAGACTAATGCTTTGGTGGTCGTATAATACAACTGGGTCTAGTCCTTTTATAAATATCATGACTCGGCTGTATCGTTCCACTCTGTGATGAAGGTAGTGCAGTGGATGTTGTGTACATGGATTTTAGCAAGGCAATTGACAAGGTCCCACATGGTAGGTTGGTCAGGAAAGTAAAAGCCCAAGGGATTCAGGGTAATGTGGCAAATTGGATAAAAGGTTGGCTTTGTAACAGGAAACAAAGGGTAATGGTCGATGGATGCCCTTGCGAATGGAAAGTTGTCTCAAGTGGTGTTCCACAGGGCTCGGTGTTGGGACCCTTGCTGTTTGTGTTATATATTAACGATTTGGATGTGAACGTGTGGGGCACGATTGGGAAATTTGCACATGACACAAAGATTGGCCGAGTAGTGGATAGTGTAGAGGATAGCTATAATCTCCAAAACAATATAGATGGGCTGGTGGAGTGGGCGGTAAAGTGGCCGATGGATTTTAACATAGAGAAGCGTGAGGTCATACATTTAGGGAGGTCAAACAGTTACAGGAATTACACAATAAATGGGAATATACTAAGAGGGGTAGATGAAGTGAGAGATCTTGGCGTACAAGTACACAGGTCCCTGAAGGCAGCAGTTCAAGTAGACAAGGTTGTAAAGAAAGCATATGGAATGCTCTCCTTCATTGGCAGAGGTATAGAATATAAAAGTAAGGATATAATGTTGGAATTGTATAAAACACTGGTGAGGCCACAACTGAAGTATTGTGTGCAGTTCTGGTCACCACATTACAGGGAAGACATAATAGCTCTGGAGAGAGTGCAGAGGAGGTTTACAAGAATGTTGCCAGGGTTAGAAAAGTGTAGCTACGAGAAGAGATTGGATAGGTTGGGGTTATTTTCCTTAGAACAAAGAAGGCTGAGAGGTGACTTGATTGAGGTGTACAAAATTATGAGGGGAGTAGATAGAGTGGACAGGATAAAATTGTTTCCCTTGGTGGAGAATTTTAGTACCAGGGGACATAGATTCAAGATAAGGGGCAGAAGGTGTAAGGGTAACATGAGGAAGAATATTTTTACGCAGAGGGTAGTGGGTGTCTGGAATTCGCTGCCCAAGTTGGTGGTAGAGGCAGAAACCCTAAACTCTTTTAAAAAGTACCTGGATCTGCACCTAAAGTGCTGTAAGCTGCAGGGCTATGGGGCGGATGCAGGAAGGTGGGATTAGAAAGGGCACCTGGGTGTCCTTGGGCTGGCATGGACAAGATGGGCCAAATGGCCTCCTTCTGTGCTGAAATTTTTCTAAGGCTCTATGGTTCTATGGTGTGGTATCTGTCATTGTGGACAGATGTGTGTCTAGGTAGATGTCTGGTTGTTGTCGGGTGTGATGCTTTCAGTATCAGAGTCATTTTGAATGACAGATGGCTGGTCGTGCAACTCTGATGTGTCATCTGTTTCCTTGTAAGATTTGACCATTGTTTGTGACAACGTCATATAACCTGGGCTGTACACAATGTTATAGTATCTTTCTATGAACCTATACAGTTGCACGAAGATCGCGAACTTTGATGCTTGGTCCTGGTTCAAGTTGGGATAACTGTTTGCATGCTCATTGATTATGTTCCTGTATCATTTTCTCACTTCTTTACAACAATGTATGGTGTACATGTGGTTGGGTGGTAAGAGTGTGCGATGGAAGAATTGTGTGGATCTGTCTTCCAAACATGAGAGTTGCTGGTGAGGGTAAGCTTTTGCCTTGAGGAGTGGCACAATGATTTAAACATGGCTATCCAAAAATCTTGGCAAGTGGTTTTGCATTTAATATTCATGGACTTTATAGTGCGAATAGTGCATTCTGCGAGACCATCAGATTGAGGATAGTGAGGAGAGGAGGTAATGTGTTGAATACCCCACTTGGAAGGGTATACTAGTGTACTGCAGACGGTTGTCGGATATGATTTGTTGGGAAACACCAAACATACTAAATATGGTGGTTAATGTGTCAACAACTGTCACACTAGTGGCATCCTTTATTTGTCTCATGAAAGGAAATTTGATGAAATAGTCAGTCACTAGGATGTAGTCTTTAGTATCCTTAGCCATGGAAAATATCAGTTGCAATCTTTCACCATGGCTCAGAAAGAATTTTGTGCAGAATAAGAGATTCCCTCGATTGTTGAGGTTGATGGAGTTGACATGTTACACATGACTTGATCAGTTGATCAATGTCCTTATTGATGCTGGGCCAATAGATGGATTCATGTGCCAATCTCTTTGTTTTTTTCTGCACCCAAGTGACCTACATGTATCTGGTCAAGCATATATCAATGTAGAGCTTGTGGAATAATCACTTGTTTGCTTTTGAAAATTACATTCCTAGAGAGCCCTAGTTCATCTCTGAATGACCAGAAAGAATGTGCTTGATCAGGGACCTGTTGAATATGTTCGGGCCATCCGCTGTTGATGATCTTCTTGAGCTGTTGCAGCTGGACATCATCAGATGTAGCTTAATGAATCAGCTCTGCTTAGTTTTAGCCAAAGTGATTGAGATTGATGTGGAGGTTATCTTCGAACTTGGACTTGACAATATCCACTTTTAAGTCTACAGGAATATCTTTGTTCTTAGCTGGATTTGGAAGTTTGCTAAGAGCAACAGGAATAGTCATCTGTGAGCGTGGTTTGCATTGCACTTTGAAATTGTATCCTTGGATCTCCATAAGTAGATGAAGTAGTCATTGAGGTGCACTTGTGAGAGGTTTTTGACGGATCATTTCCAACGGCCTGTGGTTGGTATGAGCAATGAAATGCTTGTTGAATAAATATGTATGGAATCTCTGTATTCCAAAACCTAAAGCCAGAGTTTTCTTTTCCATGTTGGAGTAGTTCACCTGAGCTGTCGTAAGGACTTTGGAACCAAATGTAATAGGACGTCTTTCTGTAATAGACATACTGCGAGGACTTTCTGGGATGCACCCACTTCCAATGTGGTAAGCTTGGAGGGATCATAATATTGAAGAATACACTTGCTGGAAGATAAAGCATTTTTGACAAATGTATGGTATGTCTTTACAGAGCAAATCTCCAAGAGGAGGTACTTTGGTTGCAAAATTTGGAATATGTGGGGATAAAAAGTTGGAGAAACTGAGACACTTTTGTAAGTCGATTTTACCTTGTGTAGGCATCTTTTGTACGTCTTCTATTTTCGTAGGATCAGGTTTGATACCATTTGAAATGTAGATTGATCTGAAAAAGTTGATTTGGCTCTTGTTGATTTGACATTTTTTGCTGTTGGAAACTAAGGCCTGTTTTCTTGCTGTTTCCAGGAGCTGATGAAGGTTTGCATCATGCTCACGTTTAGTTTTCCCGAGAACTGTGATGTCATCTGCGACAGAGACAGATATACTGGCATTGGAAGCAGTCCAGAGAAGGTTCATTAGGTTGATGCTGGGGATGGAGGGATTTTCTTATGAGGAAAGGTTGAGTAGGTTGGGCCTGTACTCATTGGAGTTTAGAAGAATGAGGCGATCTTATTGAAACATATAAGATTCTTAAGGAGCTTGACATGGTAGATGCTGAGAAATTGTTTCCCCTCGTGGGAGAGTCTAGGACCAGAGGGCATAATCTCAGAGTAAGGGGGCGCCCATTTAAAACAGAGATGAGGAGGAATTTCTTCTCTCAGATGGTAGTGAATCTGTGGAATTCTTTACTGCAGAGGGCTGTAGAGGCTGGGTTGTTAAGTATATTCAAGGCCGGTAGACAAGTCACATAGACAGGTTTTTAATCAGCAAGGGAATCAAGGGTTATGGGGAAAAGGCAGGAAAGTGGAGTTGAGGATGATCAGATCAGCCATGATCTCATTGAATGGTGGTGCAGACTTGATGGGCCGAATGGCCTACTTCTGCTACTACATTTTATGCTCTTATGGTCTTATTCCCTATGACACAATTCATATGCTGTTGGAATATATCCTGGTTAATGGATAATCCAAATGATAATCTGGGAAAACAGTATCTACCAAAATGTTTTCTAAAAGTTGTCAGTTCCTGTGACTCTGGGTACAGAAGTATGGGCCAATATCCATTCTTGGTGTCAAGCTTGTAAAAATGCTTAGTATCTGAGAGCTTGGGATTAAGCTCTTCCTGGGTCGGAATCTACTGTGGACATCTTTTTAGTGTAACATTCAGTCACCCTGGATTCAAACCTACATGTAGCTTGCCATCTTTCTTCAAAACACAAGTTATAGAGCTGCACCAATAAATGTGATGCTCAACTTTGTGAATGATGCTGTTTTGAACCATGAAATCCAATTTCAATTTGAGCTTATCTTGAATGTGAATGTGAATGCTGCACTTGCGAGGAGAGTTGATGCTGGGTGGGGCATCATTTTTCAGATGTAATACTGCATTGCCTTTAAACTTAGCAATAGAATCAAACCAGCCTGGATAGGGGTTTGTCAGGTCATGGATAGACCCGATGTTGTGGTCTGGAATCTTTGGTGTTGGAATTGACGTATTGATTACCTCATGGATTCTGATGATACGTAGGTCAGTGCATGCTGTTAGACCGATGATAGAAGGTCCTGCTGTATCAACAGTGTAAAAGGCTTCAGGTGTCCATCCCAAGGAGCTGTGTTGACATTTAAGATGAATAATGCCAATGCATGGGATGTCAGACCTGTTGTAAGCAGTTAGTTTATCATGTGTGGACTGCACGACATTGTGCCAGTTTCCTGTGTACATCTCTTGTATGATGTGTAAAGTGATAATATTTGCACTTGCACCAGTGTCAATCTTGGCGTACGGTGCATGTTGTCTATTCGCTTAGGGTATATAACTTGGATGGAGGTAAAAGCCTCAGCTTTTCCGAAAGCATCCATGTGATGTGCCAAGTTGTACTGTCTGACTGGAGTCTGAAAGTTGTAATGTTGTGGTTAGCTCTTGGATTTTGTTGATATGCTTGAATACCATAGATGGAAAGTTGGAAGTTTCTTTGGCATTGTTCCTTGGTTGGCTCTTCGTCATATGCTGTTGTGGAGAATTGTGTTTCATTTTGGGTTTCTCAGGGCAATTGGACTTCCTACACATTTTAGCCCAATGCCTTCTAGTAGAACATAGCTTGCATGTGTCACGGAATGCTGGACAATGTTTTGGTGGATGAGACAATCCACGTCTCATACGTGATTTGGACATTTTGCTGTTCTTGTTGACTGCTGTAATAGTAGTTGCAGAGTCAAGAACCTGCAGATGCTGCTGTCCTGCTGTGATTCCTTTGAAGTTACGTCCTTCTTCTAGCAGTGCGTCAATGGTATAATCTTTAGGTTTGTCCAGAAGTGCCTTTCGGAAAGCTCTGAACGGTGTATAGGCAATGACCAGTTGTGTCAGCCTTTTAGTTCAATTAGCTTTGGTGAAATCACATATCAACACCTGCCTATGAATTGGTCAATCATTTTATCTGGCTGCTGGCAGTATGCCTATGAGTTCTGAAGTTAACTCTGACCTTGAGGTGATCTTCTAGGACTTGGAAAATCTTGTCTGGATTTTTGCAGTCATCACTCAAAATACTGGAGGATTTGATTCTTCTCAATCCTTCATTTCCCAAAGTGATAAGAATTTTGATAGCCTGTCTCTCTTTGTCAGTTTTCTGTTGATGTACAAAGTGAAGATTAACTCGTTCTTTAAATAACAGGAGTTTGGACAGAATGTCACTGGAATGTCAATCCATGTTCAGATGTTTACTTCCCATCCTTGCTGTACTTCTTCTTGCTGTTCTAAGTTGCTGGTAAAAATCTGTGTTGCAGTGTAAAGCTTCTACTATCTTTGCTTCTGTTAACTTCTCTCTGTTTTTGTTTGCCTTCCTGCCTTATTGCTTTAGAGATTGCTGCTTTAACTTCGAGAAGACAAAGTGGCGGAATCCACTGATGACTGAACAGGTAAGTCTTAATGATATTAAAGCAGTATTTTCTTAGCATTTTAAGCTAGATTTTGTTCAGGAATCACTTTTCTGAATTGAAGCTTTCCTAGACCTTTTGTAAACTGCCTTTTTATAAATTGGGCATACTGCGGCCCCCCTCCCCTGCCCCCCTGTTTTTTAAGAGGGAGAGGGAGAGGGTACTCACAACAGCTATTGCCTAGAGCCCTGGTTATTAAAATGTAATTTCAGCTCTGAACTCAGATAGGTGCTGAAGAATGAATGTTAGGGAGAAAAAAACACTTTGCAACTGCCACTTCGATACCAACTTGCTGTCACCATCTTCTAGTACCTGCTTGATGCCACTACTGCCACTCTGATGTGTTTTCTTGCTGCCAAATGATGTGCTTCATGGTTTTCTATACGTTAACCCACATAACATATACCAAAAAGAGTTGGGTTCTTATTGAGTCAGGTATCTGAAAGTTTATTAACAACTAACTATGTACACGAAAATGACATCTCAGACTCACATACACAGCCTTGGTTATATAATTACTTAGATTACTATTACGTTATATACATAGTTGACAGGCTGACTAATTGACTGGCTGACTGACTGCTTACAGACCAACTGCCAATTAATGGAATGTACAGAGCAGAGATCTCTTATATTAGACTGTCACATGTCATGATGTCATCTAGCTGTCTTAAAAGGTATAGTGACCTTCTGAGACCTGTGCAGTAATACAACACACTACACTGGGAGTAGCTGACACTAAGACTGCAAGAGAAGTCAGAGGGTGCACGGTAGCAGAACTTTTCAGCAGGTGGAGAGCTTCAGAATACCCCCTCCCACTGCATCAAGCCAGTTGATGTCAATATGAAGGAAGTCTCAACCACATCATTTGCATTGTTCCCTATGAGGTGATTAATGCCTGAGCATTTTAGAGTTGCTTCCACAAAGGTTCCTGTGACTACCATTGATCACACTGCTTCATTGCTATATTCACTGTACTGTACGTAATTCAGCTTTCCAGCACATTATGACATAAGTTTGTGTCAGGAAGATCAGCATGTGAACCAACGTGGTTTATGGGCTATCTTGCTGATTTATGCCATTCCAGGAATAACCCGGTTGCTGCTCAAGTTTATACAAAACCTACAAATACTTAAAGATGCCACAAGATGGCGGTCTGAGACCTTGTGTGTTAACACAGCCGACGTGTGACTGTATTTCCCAAGTGCAAAACTTCTAAAACACAGGTATTTCAAAATTGTGACATTTCTAAGTTTGCAATTAAAAGAACAAATCTCAACATACAGGATTCCTCCTAGGTCTAGGTGGTTGAATTTTGTCATTGCTGTAGGCTATGATTACTTTAATATGATTAGTTACCTGGCTCTGGCAATATTGCCCAGGGATTATAACATTTTACTGCGAATCCCTGATTAGTGAGTAGTTGCCAATTGATAACAGCCAATCTTTTAATTCAAATGCTTGCCCAGAGCACAGTCTTAGACAGTGACAAATGCAGCAGGGCCCCTGCTTTAGTGTATTTCTTAAGCTTAGGGTATTTCTTGATATTTTTAACTGCGCTGCATGTTAAACACACAAGGTGATTGCCGCCGAACTACTTGTAGTAGAATATGTATTCCTGAGCAGCTGGGCATATTCTTTCCCACTATTATTGAGGATGTTCCTTGAAGTTTCAATCTTGTCATTGATTAGCTGGCTGGATCCAAACTAGAAAAAGGAGATAAAAACAAAAATCTACTGCGGATGCTGGAAATCCAAAACAAAAACAGAATTACCTGGAAAAACTCAGCAGGTCTGGCAGCATCGGCGGAGAAGGGTCTGTTCAGCAGGGTTCTGTTGAAGGGTCATGAGGACTCGAAACGTCAACTCTTTTCTTCTCCGCCAATGCTGCCAGACCTGCTGAGTTTTTCCAGGTAATTCTGTTTTTGTTTTAGAAAAAGGAGTCAGTATGTAAGCTAGCATTGAACAACTGAATGTACTGAATGCTTTAGGGATATCCTCAAAACATCCCAGAAACTATCAATAATCCCGCTGACTCATGGGAGTCCCTGCTTGTGACCAACCAAAATGGAGAAGGTTCATTTGGGAAGGCAGCGAACACATCGAGAGACTTTGTTGGGAACATGTAGAGGTTAAGTCAAGGCATTGGAGACAGTGCACAAACCTCCAAAGAACCCATCCATCCAACCCTTCAAGCACTACCTGCCCTTCATGTGTCTGCAGATCACACATTGGACTTGTCAGCTATCTCAGAACCCATCAAATCAAAGTGGAAGCAAGTCATCCCTGATTGCGAGGGACTGCCTAAGAAGAAAAGAAGATTGAATGTAAAGTTTTTAAAACCACACTACATAAAGGGTGATTTTAACCCATTCCACTTTACAGAGACTGGACCAGTAGGTGGTTAAAATCCCTCAGTTCACTCACAGGAACTGGAGCCCATCAGAGTTGACCTGCTCAGAAATTCACCTGCTCCATTGAGTCATCAGTGAGAACACGGGACTAAAAGCTGAGGGATCCTTTTTAGCATATACATGGGGAGTTCCCATGATGACATCTGGGCCAACTGTAATATTTACTAGGAGGCCTGAGTGCAAAGTTGCAATCAGTTTGGCCAATCCACGCGGAAGTGGATCGGGGCCAGAACAGGTCCCCAAAGATAAACTAACATTTTAAACCTGATTTCCTTGTGTGGCCAGAAGGGACTGGGAAAGCTGCTGAGCCCAAATACAAAGCTTAGGCCTCCTGCCCTGCAGTAAACTCACCCCCCAACACACATCACCCTGTCCCCATTTCCCCTTTCGCAGGGAATGACCCGGCAGCTGCTCATGCAGACTTGCCTGCTTGGTGGGTAACCCCTGGTTGTGTCACCTTGCTTTACTTCCCATCAAGTCTCCGCACAGAGGCCAAGGAGTTAAAAGACCCCAGGTACAAAATTGGGCTCCTGAGAGCTATGGGAGGCTGGAGTTCTGAAAATGGCAGCCAACCTACCTCTGGATACTTGCAGTGCACCTCGCCTGGAAGGGCATTGGCGTGGACATGCCAGGGGTGCACTGGAAGCAAAAGGAGGTCTTGTGGCTCAGAGCGTAGCATCCCTGCTCCTGAACCAGAAGCTCTGGGTTCAAGTCCCACTCCAGGGTTTGTTGGCCATGGAAAGAGCTTTCACACCACAGTTCAAACTTGTTGCTAATCAGCCTGCTAATCCTTCCAATACTTCCCTACTACTCCCCATAGAGGGAGAAAAACAGGTGTGAAGATACGAAACAAATAAGCAAACCAGAAGCAAGTAGAGTGGGCAGATTGTGCCACCCCTCAGGGTCTAATGCTAATTTGGCACCTGGACCTCAAAGGCCCTGTTAATGTCCTCTCTTAAACACTCTCAGGGTAACATGGAACTTTCAGGTGCTCTAACTTTCCTTTGCTATTGCATTATTAGTGGGTGTGCTGTGAGTTCCGGAAAGTTGTTGGAATCAGGGCGAAATGGTGCTGGAAGTTCAAGGAAATCAGTGGAGTTTACTGGTTCAGCAGTTCTGCTATCACTCATGGGGCTGCTGCACAACAGGGAGATGAAGCACAGGCAGCAGAGAGGGGAAGCTGTATGCAGCGGGAGAAGGTGGAGCGCTGAGCTTATCAGCAGCAAATGGGGGAGAGAAACAGTCTCTGATTGGAGAAGCAGCCAACACCGGTGTTGGTGAGTGTGTTGAGGGCTGCTGGACCGAGGGAAGCGCAGATAGGATGGGGCCTGGAGGCTGGAGCCTGGAGCCTGGAGAGCCAAGTGACGGTGGGGCTGGAGACCAGAGAGGCAGATATGTCGGGCCCGGGGAGGATGCAATTTTGGCTGCCTGGGGAGGGCGAAATTTTGGCAGGCCTGGGGAGGAGGGAGTGTGTCAGGGGGAGTGAGAGTGAGTGAGTGACTGTGTGTGTAGGGGGAGTGTGAGAGACTAAGTGAGTGAGTGTGTGTGGGGGTGAGGGCGGGAGACTAAGCGATTGTGTGGTGGTGAGTGCAGGAGACTGAGCTTGGGGATGAGTGTGAGGGATTGAGTAAGTGAACATGTGGGGGTGAGTGCGAGGGATTGAGTGAGTGAATGTGTGGGGGTGAGTGTCAATCTGTCTTATGTCCAGTCTCAGGTTTCTGACTCACTCTCACCACCATACACCAACACATAACACCCGCTCAGAGTGGGTGAGGGTGAATGAGCATCCTGAGACTGGGAGTGAGCTGGACACACACACACTCACACACACAATCAAACTCACTCACTGATCATCTTCTCACACTCTGGTCATTTTTATTAATTACTCTTTTTTAACTTAAAAATTTATTGCTATGATATTGCTGTACTTTTGCTCAGCAATTGTTTCTTGCCTTAAAACCTCATCTTCTTTTTGAAATTGAGTTTATTGTTGGGCCAAACCTTATTTGTCTGAAATTTGCTCATTGGCCCCTTGAGGGAGAAAAATTCGCAAGTGTGGCCCCCAAGTGAAAAGGTTGGACAAGACTGCTTTATATTATACCTCCCCCCAAGTACGCTACCCTGCTTTTTAATAACAACATGAAACTATCTGTTTAGCTATTTATATTACGTTTCTGTAACTCCTTTTTCTACAACTACAAATTCTCGCCAACTCCAACTTCAATTTTTCCCTCCCCAAGTCAGTCCTGGGGGATTCAGTCTCTCTCAGTATTCTCGGCCCATAGGGAAGATGTCGAGAGTTTTCTTCTGCATCTGGTAGGGCATCATCATCCGCAGAATAGGACACTGCTTTAGCAGCATTGATGGGAAGCAGAGTGTAGGTTAGAGGATGACTGAACTGAACAACAAAGTCTTTGGAACGAAAGAGTAATTAATGAGAGGAGACTGAAGAGAGTTGATCTTTGGACCTTTGGGATTAGAAGAGAAGAATTCAGGACACTCTGAGGAACTTGTTTCTCCCTCGAAGGACACAGGGAAAGAGCTTCAACACAGGAGTGATCTTCAACTCCAAGGAAGACTGTCATAGCTGTATCATCCACTGCTGTATCGATTACTGCAAAGGCATTGAAAACCCCAAATTTCAATGAACATAGACGACAAAGGAAAGAAATGGCAACATTCCTGTAAGACTGTCAGGAAAAGGAGGCAAGATGATTCCCAATGATTTTTCAGGTGGACTGTCTACTTTCTGTAGGCAGTGGCAAGAGATCCACACTTCTCTCTGTGTGACGTTGCTCCACTGTGGGCAATGGGAGGAATTGCTGAGAATGTGGGGACAAGACAGTCTCATCTTCTGTAATGAGAGGAACTTCCTGTAGACAATTAATTCGGGGACAAGATCGCTATATAGGATTCTGCAACTTCAGAAGCGCTAAATATTCTGCTGTAGTTTCTGCACTGACATCCAGCTCTGGAGGGAAGAAGACTTTCAGCTGGGACTGAAGTATGGGGGTCAATTGACTTTCACCCTTGGAAGGTACCAGCTCTGTAGCAATGTGATCCTCTGTGGTCTCTGACATGGACTCAGGCAAGGCATCCTCTCTGTGAGATTCTCCATGGACAACAGGAGATAAAAGTAGACAAGACATTGGTAGATTCAATGGAACTAAGAGCTAAATGCTGCTCAGCCACTAAAGGCACAACTGATTCTTCTAAAAAGACAACAGAAACATCATAAGGTGGATCCATTAATAGGAAAGATGAATCATTCTCTAGGACCTCAACCTCTAAAAGATCATTCAGTACTGCAAGGGATTCTTCCTCATCACTCTCTAGGATGAGGCAATTCAGGTCCAGCAGGTCTTCATGGGGAAGGTCACTGTCTGCTTTAATGCCTTCTGTATTCATCACCTCTGGCCTTACTTCTTGAAGGACTGAGATTCAGAACTTCAGTTTCTGCCTGGGGTCTAGTGGATGGTGTCTCTGTGAAATAAAGGAACTTACTGCTGAGTGTATAAACTTCTTTAGCTTCTGAAGGTTGAATTCCCAGTGCCAATTCTGCACAGAAGAGGTTGGCCATTGAGTGCAGAAAGAGGATGGAGGGTAAGGCAACGATCTTATCACTCTAAACTCACACGCTCACAAGCTCATCACACATTCGCTGGCATCTCACTCACTGCCAGCTCAAGGGACATCACCATTCACTCTCCACATACACCCTCATATCTCCATCTGGCTTCATCCCCTCTGGAGACTGCCTCCTCAGCCCTCACCCTCTTAAGGCCAGTTGCTACAAATCAACATGTGTACCCACACACACCCTGAGTTACCCTCCTTCCACAGTACAGCCATCGCCCTGCAGCCTCTTCCCTTGCCTGAGGCCATTTCTCCCCCTTCCCCAAGCCAGCCCTAGCCCTGCAGCTATTGAAAAGCCACCCCTGCCTTATGGCTGGCCTGGCAGGTAGAGACCTGCCCCTGAGCCCCCTAAGAGTGATGTGGTGTTGCCTGTGAAGCCTGGCGCTGATGACTGCGAGTGTTGCCTGAAGCAAGGTAGGCAAACAAACCTCAAAGCCCCAAGCGAAGTGCAGCCTGACAATTGCACATTGCTTATGTACAGTTGTGTAACATGCCCAGGTGATTCAGCGCGGGAAGATGATTCTGGTGAGCAGGGCTCATAATAAGATGCTAAAGTATTGAAATTAGGCTCTCGATGTGTGGCGGCAGGTAATGCAGCCCACCATTGACGGGTGGAGCAGACGATCACAAACTGGTTTCATGACAGCGTAAAACCGATTTTTGGCCTTCTTGTTATATTGTCCGCTACACCTGCCATGACACCCGCCACCAATGGGACCATAAAATTCCACCCCGTGGTCTTGATGTCCAGTGAAGTCCAGGAATTTGAATCCAGAATTGAGAGAAAATCCGCAGCCGGGGTTTTCACCCTTCAGACAGAGGTTGCTTAAACTAACTGTGAAACTGAAGTTTGGGCTAACTGTTAGAATCATGGGAATTGAAATAACAGAAGCCAGATTTATGGGGGAGAGCAACAGATGGCCACAGATGGATGTGCATACTGAGGAGTGCTCTAGGGAGCTGACTGCCCAGGAGCCATCTTCAATTCTATTAGTCGCAAAATTATGTGTCAAAGATAACAATTTGCTTTCTCCGCTGAGCCAGTTTTGGACCCAGTTTGCCACTTTCCTTTGGATCCCATCAGCTTTTAATTGTTTTCCAGTGTTCTAATTAAATCCTTGTCAAAAGCCTGGCTAAAATATATGTAGACTACATTAAACATGCTACCCTCATCGGCCATCATTCTTACCACCTAAAATAATTAGATGAAGTTAGTCTGTCATTATTCCCTTAACAAATCCGTGCTGATTGTCCTTGATTAATCTTGCCTCTCTAAATGACGATTTATACCGTGTCTCAGAATTTTTTTCAATAATTTGCCCACCATTGATGTTAGACTGACTGGCCTGTAATTACTCAGCCTATGCCTCCCTCCCTTTTTAAACAATGCTACAATGTTGGCAGTCCCCTCATCCTCCAGTCTGTCATGAGGGAGGATTGGAAAATGATGGTCAGAGCTTCCACTATTTCCTCCTTTAGCAGCTTGGGATAAATTTCATCCAAGCCTGGTGATTTATTTCCTTTCAAGGATCCTAACTGCCTTAATATATTCTCTCTCACTATGTTTATCCCATCCAATATTTCACACTCCTCCGCCTTAACTGCAGTGTCTGCATCATCCCCCTCTTTTGTGAAAACAGGTGCAAAATCTTCATTTAGAAACATGCCCACATCTTCCACCTCCACACATGAGTTACTTTTCTGGTCTTTAAAGGGCCCACATCTTTCCTTGGTTATCCTCTTGCATTTTATGTATTTATTAAACATATTTGGGTTCTCCCAGCTTTCAATTGCTAATATTTTTCATGCCCTCTCTTTGCTTTCATAATTTCTCTTTTAATTTCATCCTTGCATTTTCCATATATCTCTAGGTTTTTTGCAGTATGATCTCTTTGTATCTAACATAAGATTTTTTTTTTGCTTCATTCCGCTCTGTACGCTTTTTGACAACCTGGGAGGGTCTGAATTTTTGAGTCCAAACATTCTTCTTTGTAGGAACGTACTTATCCTGAACCCCCTTTAGCTCCTTCTGAAATGCTTCCCACAGCCCTGACGTTGTTTCACCTTTAAGTAGCTGTTCCCAGTCTGCTTTTTGTCAAATCACAACAGAGCTTAGTAAAATGGCCTTTCCCCAATTTAAAACTTTTATTCTTGGTCTAACTTTATCCTTACCATGAATATTCTAAATATAGCTGAATTATCACTACAAGACCTGGTATGAACCTGTGGCCTCCACATGACATCTTGCTTCCTGTGCACCTGCCAGATGAAGCCTCATGGTACTTCAATAGTCTTCATTCGCAGCTGTGCAAAAAGATTATTCTTTCAGCAGCAAACAAAGGTTTATTGACAGACGTAATAATGGTCAAAAATTATTTTTAATGCTTGTCCAATGTCATTACCTGCAACCTGTTACCCAGGTCTGAAATACGTTTATCATTTACCATCCTGACTTGGAAATATATCGCCATTCCTTCACTGTTACTGGCTCAAAATCCTGGAACTCCCTCCCTAACAGCGCTGTGGGCATACCTACATCACAGGGATTGTGTTCAAGAAGCGGCTCACCACCATCTTCTCAAGGGCAACTAGGGACAGGCAAAAAATGCTGGATCAGCCAGTGATGCCCACATCCCGTAAATTAATTTTAAAAAATCACAATCCACAAAGTGCCATTCACCACCCACTCCCAACCCCAAACAACAACCTAATTCACAAAATTTTCACTTAAGAAAGCATGAATTAAACTTGAGGACATGACTGGCCTGCCACTTCTTGGTAGGACATTAAAGCAAGGCCACATTTGCTCTCTCAGGCGGATGTAAAAGATCCCATGGCATTATTTCAAAGAAGAGCAGGGAAGTTGTCCCTTGTGTCCTGACCAATATTTATCTCTCAATCAACATCACAAAAAACAGATAGTCTGGTATTATGATGTGGCAGGTGATATGTGCCAAGTGGGCCAAACCCACAGGGGAAACTGGGTAACACTATCACAACAGTTTTGCAATTTGTATTTATTGCGAGAGATGTGTGCACTGAATTCAGAAGAAATGAGTCCACTAACAACTTTAGGGATTAAAAAAAAATAAATTAAACATTTAACAAAAGAAAATAATTTAAACACATACATAAGATTACAGTTACTTGATATTACAAAATTCCTAGTTGACCTGACTCCCAACTACTCCCCCTTTAAGGCTACAGTCCAAAATAGATTTTAAATTTGAAAAGGCGATCCAGCAAGGTTACCACAGCACCCACTTGACAGTGGAATTCCAAAGGCTTTTAACACAGCTTCAGTTACTGGAACAGCTCTTCCTCTACAGAGTGGGTAGAGGCTTTCTATAAGGCTGTTTCACTCAGTATACCTTTCAAGATTTTACATGGCCACCCCCACATAGCCTCCATCCTTCTTTATATATGTTTCTCTCTCTTTAATGTGTATTATCCCATTGTTCTACATGTCTTTGGAAATTTACTTTTCCCATAATATTAAAATCTTTCATGTTGTCAATGTAGCCTTTTTCCTTTTGGGAAAAATAAATGTAATAACCTTGCCCTATTTATCTTGTTAGCTGCAAACATTACACCATCTGTTTTGAAAATCAAATAACCCCTTCGCTTATCTAAAAATGCAAACTTCCTACACACCCCACCTGTAGAACCCTCACCCTAGCTTATTCATCTCCGTTTAAAAATCTGTTTTACATCTACTCTTTTGATAGTTCCAATCTTACAGTCTATCTGACTTTAATCCAATTAAATCTGCCACCCACATAAGCCTATCTTACAATGTCCCACAACACTATTGTGAAAAATACGATAGTTTCGTGACACTGGTCATTATCACATTGGTGTTTGTGGAAGCTTGCTCTGTTGTTTTCTACATTACCAACAGCGAATACACTTCAAAAATACTTCATTGTGTATAAAGCGCTTAGCGATGCCCTGAGGTCATGAGAGGTGCTAGGTAAATGCAAGTCTTCCGTTCTTTCAAAAACCACTGGCTCAAACATTACTTGATGGTTGCCGTAGAACTATATGCTGGCAACAGTCATGTCTTCATGGAGGAACAGTGAAAAGTTGAGGAAAAGTGATAATTTTAATAGAAAAAGTTTTAGAGAGAATAACAGATCTAATTAAGTGTGTAAACAGTTGGAGAGAATCCTGTGATCAAATTTAAAATTTTATGTTATTAAAGAGAATGTTTATATAAAGATTATTACACACCCACTGCCTGCTTCAGAAAATATGCTGTGATAATTGCCTCTTAAATTTCATTACTTTTCGTTCTTCTAGGGACTGGTGCGAATTGCGAATCTGGATTAGTGAATAGAAAATTCTTGAAAGAGCATTTTACTTCCTTTGAAGTTTTAAATGCTGCGTGATAGCAAATATAGTACAGGGAGAGTAAAAGGAATACTGACCTTCAGACCATATCTGTATCATTGGGGATATTGCCAGCTGTCGGAATCCATATATGACACCCTTATACCTAAACCACATTCTAGAGCTACTTTGTGCTCCTTGCCCAAATCGTTAAAGGTTCAGTTTTCTCTTCTATGTGCTTCTGTGGTGAAGATGATGAAACATCTGTCCTGTGATGCTCTTGTGGGAGAGTTTCCAAATAACTGAACTTCTGCTGCTGTCCGTCTGTACTGCCAAGGGATTGTTCCAAACATATTTGATGTTTTTGTTGGTCTTGAGTATGATCACCTTCTCCATTCATTGTGGTTTGTTTCTGTTGAAGTGGCACCACCTCCTGGCTAAGGGGGTGAGCCCTGGCTGCTTGGACTGAGTGCTTTGCAGCTCGAGGGCCATGACTCGGATGTGCCCTGCCAGGTGATCCTCAGCTGGGGTTGGCCAGGCTGCAATGGTGCTGCAGGTATAGAGTGGACTAATCAATGCTCCTCTGTTCTTTCAGCAGAAGACATCCCATAACCAACTGGAGAGGCTGCGGACTGGCGGAGGCCCACACAACCTGCAGCTGCTGACCAGGTTCTAGCAGGACACCCTAGAGCTCGAGAGCCAGCACGCTCCCTGTACGACCGGGCGTGGAGAGGCGGGGGTGCCAGACAAAGGTAAGAGCGCGGTGTACAGAGGTGAGAGTTTCAGATTGTACAACCATTCCAGTGCAGTCTCTCCATTGAAGGGGGCCTCAAACCTGGAGTCCCCATTGATCATTGAAAGACAATGGCACCGTGATGCAGATCTCCATTGTCTCACCAGGGTGCCTGGCATGCAGAGTGACAGCATGATGACTTTTACTAATGATATGTCCCTGCTCTCCCTTTTAGATTTGCCAGCACGCACTCGCTCTCTGGACCCTGAAGGGCCACCCCTGATGCCGGAGGACCATGGGGCTTCATTTGCACCTGTGTCACACCTGCTCTCTGAACCAGACATCAGTGCAAATACCAGCACCTCGGTGGGTATTAGATCGGCAGCTAGAATGTCAATGTACATTGGTGAGGGCACTTCACACTTGCTTGAGGGGCAGGCGGAGGCAGAGGGTTCCCAAGATGCCGGCAGTCGTAGGATTGGTGGGGACCAGGACGATGCTCAGTCGAGGCAGATGATGAGCCTCTGGAGTCGTCCATTAGGCGGCAGATGCTGGATGTCCAGCAGGATGAGCGGGAGGATCTGGCGGAGATCCATGACATTCTGCGTGCCATGGTCTCCGTTGTGGAGGAGTCCATGCAGAACGTAACGTGAGCACTGCATTGAGCCTCATGACCTCCTCCATTGACAGAGTGGTGACGCTAATGGAGAGGCAGCTTCAAGGACAGAATCAAGAGTTCCTGGGGTTGCGCTCGGACTTGCAAGCCCTCACACAGGCACTAACCTCAGGTGGTTAATGTCATGTGGGAGATATATAAGGCACCCAGCATCCCATATAGGTGCCCATCCATTAATGGTGAGCAGGGAGGTCCAGAGCGACCTCACGTTGGCGCACGAGCTGCTTGTCATCTCTGCGGGCTCCTCTCAGGGTACTCCGGATGATGGCAGCAGCTCCTCCGCCCCTCTGCCATTGACTGTGGCATCTGATGAGGCTGCAATGACTGGGGAGATGCCAGCCGTGGCCCTGGCCACTCCCTCCCAGGCGGGGCCAGCACAGTCTCCATTGACTAGAGGACAACTGCCAAAGTCAACAAGGTCAACAAGGCAGCAGAGTCAGCAGGCTGCCTCCAATGCCGGTGCCAGCGAGGTGGGTGGGGGGTGGTCACCAAAATGCAGCACTCGTAAAAGTAAGTTAAAGGCACGATGAACACAAGAGGGACAGTGATTATCTGTACATTTATGTTTGGTTTATATGTCTGCTGGTGTGGACATCAACACCAGTAATGGTAATGTCATTATGCTTTCAATGTGACAATAACATTAAATTTGCTTTGGTTCTGATGGCCTGAATATGCTTCACCTTTTTTCTTTCTGGTGCAGGGTACGCCAGTATGTAATGCTGGACGTGAGTGGCTGGATACTTTATTACACAGGCAGTGAGTGGACTTTGGGTGCAAATGAAAGGGTCATTTCAGACACCCGGGATGGAGGAGACAGTCCTGGTACGAGGTGGAAGCAGATCTTTGGCAGCCTAGTTGAAGGAACATTGGAGAGTTGTTCCTGCCTCCCTGGAGGTTACCGAGGTCTGTCTCCACGCCCTCAGTGTTCTCCTCACCGCGCTCCTCTTTGGACTCACTCCTGGACTCATCATCTGTGGCCTGTGGAGCTGTGTCAAAATCCTCTTCTTCCAGTGGGTCCCCCCTTGCCAGCGACAGATTGTGGAGAGCGCAGCATGCAACCACTATCTGTGACACCCACTCTGGGGCATATTGTAACACACCCCTGAACAGTCCAGGCATCGGAAGCTCATCTTAGAAGACCTATGGTCCTCTCTACCACTGCCCTTGTGGAGGAAGACTCATTTTTAACGCTTCTCTGCCTCTGTTCTTGGGTGGCGGAGAGGTGTCATGAGCCACCTCTTCAACGAATAGCCCTTGTCACCCAGCAGCCATCCATCCAGCCGGGCTGGAGCACTGAAGAGCCTCGGCACCTGGGAGTGTGTCAGGATGCACGTGTCATGGGAGCTGCCTGGGTACCTTGCACAAACTTGCAGAATCTGCATCCTGTGATCACATACTGTCTGCACGTTCATGGAGTGGAAGCCCTTCTTGTTGCCGAGGGAACCGGGCTCACCCGCTGGCGCCTTGATGGCCACATGTGTGCAGTCTATTGCATCCTGGACGTGGGGGAACCCAGCAATCGCTGTAAAGCCTCTGGCTCACTCAGCCTGGCTGGTCTTGACCATACGGTGAAGAATAAAAATCAGTATCCGCCTGAACAGAGCTTCTGTCACCAGCTTGACACAACTGTGGACAGCTGATTGGGAGACTCCACACAGATCCCCCACTGACCCATGGAAAGAGCCGGGTGCATGGAAATTGAGGGCCACTATGACCTTCAGAGCCACTGGCATAGGGTGTCCATCCACACAGTCGGAGCTAATCTCAGGGCCAATTAATTGACAGATGGAGGTCACAGTCTCCCTGGAGAGGCAGAGCCTCCTTCAGCATTGCACCTCAGACATTTTGAGGTAGCTGCATCGCCGCTTGTAAACCCTGGCAGCAGGATAGTGGCATCTTCTGCTGACCCTTCCACCTTGGAATTCCTGCTGGCCCTGTGCCCCTTGTGCCTGCGCCTCTCCTCCCACAGCTCCCTCCTCTGGAGGCTTACTCTGGGACACTTGGCCTCCTCTCCCTTCTGCCCCTCTCTTCCTCCTCAGCGGAGACCACAATCCCCATTACCAGGGTCAGGGAAGGCTGTCTGATACTTGGAAGGGTCCACGGTCTTAATCCTCCAGGGGCCTTGGAGACAGCAAGGAGTCCTGAAAGGAGGCCTGGAGATGCTAAGAATGAAGCCCTGAGCAGAGATGAAGCTGCCACGTACCAATAAGCAACCTGCTCCAAACTATCTCCAAAACTCCTCACTACTCACACTGGCAATGCTGCTGACCCTTTTAATCCCGCCCTTGGATGAGGTTTGTGAATTTGTTGGCTGCCCACCTGCCTGTTATGCCCGTGCGATGAGCGCGAAATCACACGGGCAACGTAAAATCCAGCTTAATTGCCTTTTTAATGGCCTTAACTGGCCTCGTAATTGATGGCGGGCGTGGCCCTGAATCCCGTTCATGCCCGCCGACCTAAATATCACAATAGGGTGCGATAACGTCGGGACGCTCACCCGACATCATCGCATGTTCTTTTATGCTCGAGCGTGTTGGGTGCGCACCCGCACACCGAGTGAAAAATTCTGGCTGTAGAATGTTTAGGGCACAGAAAGAGGCCACTTGGCCCATTGTGTCTGCACTGGCTGAAAAACATGCCACTCAGCCTAATCCCACTTTCCAGCATTTGGTCCGTAGCCCTGCAGGTTACGGCATTTGAGGTGCATATCCAGATACCTTTTTAAATGAGCTGAGGGTTTCTGCCTCTACCACCCTTTCGGGCAGTGAGTTCCAGACCCCCACAACCCTCTGAGTGAAAACATTTTTCCTCATCTCCCCTCTAATATTTCTACCAATCACTTTAAATCTACACCTCGTAGTCACTGACCTCTCTGCTAAAGTAAATAAGCCCTTCTCATCCACTCTATCCAGGCCCCTCACAATTTTGTACATCTCAATCAAATCTCCCCTCAGCCTTCTCTGTTCCAAGGAGAACAACCCCAGCCTATCCAATCTTTCCTCACAGCTGCAATTTTCCAGTCCTGGCAACATCCTCGTAAATCTCTGTACCCTCTCGAATGCAATTACATCCTTTCTGTAATGAGGTGACCAGAACTGTACACAGTGCTCAAGTTGTGGCCTAACCAGCGATTTATACAGTTCCAGCATAACCTCCCTGCTCTTACACTTATGCCTCGGCCAATAAATGAAAGGATTCCAAATGCTTTCTTAACCACCTTATCAGCCTGTCCTGCTACCTTCAGGGATCTGTGGACATTCACTCCAAGGTCTCTCACTTCCTCTACACCTCTCAGCATCCTCCCATTTGTTGTGTAACTCTTTGCCCTGTTTGACCTCTGCAAATGCATCACCTCACTCTTCTCTGGGTTGAATTCCAATAGCCAATTTTCTGCCCCCCTGACAAGTCCATTGACATCATCCTGCAGTCTGCAGCAATCATCGTCGCTATCTACTGTGCAGCCAATTTCTGTGTCTTCTGCAATTTCTTGTTCATTCCCCCTACAATTACATCCAAACCATTAATATTTACCACAAAAAGCAGGGGACCTAGTGCTGAACCTTGTGAAACCCAACTGGAAAGATCCTTCCAGTCACAAAAACACCCATCAACCATTATTATATTTATATAGATTCTTCTTTTCCCACCCATTTCCATTATTTTAAATCTACAACTAATACCTTGTTAGTCTTTCCACCTCACCCCCACTAGAGCTGTACCTTGAGTATCCTGCCATCCATTCTTAATTAACACTTTTCTTAGATAATATCACCACCTTCAACACCTCTTTGATCCTTTTGTCTGTGACATCTTTTGATTATCTGCTCCTATCACTGCTTGCTTGTCCCCACAACCACCCCACCCTCAACTTCTCTCTCCCCCCGCCCCCCACCTTAAACCAGCTTATATTTCACCTCTCTCCTAACTATACTTCAGTTCTGTTGAAGGGTCATGAGGACTCGAAATGTCAGCTCTTTTCTTCTCCACCGATGCTGCCAGACCTGCTGAGTTTGTCCAGGTAATTCTGTTTTTGTTTTGGATTTCCAGCATCCGCAGTAGCTTTTAGCTTTTTGTTTTTAACCATTATCCATTGTTCTCTGCCACTAAGCCAATTTTGTATCCAGCTTGCTACATTCCACTGAATCCCATGGGCTTTTATTTTTTAACCTGTCTGCCATGTGGAAACTTGTCAAAAGCCTTGCTAAGATCCATGTAGACCACATCAAATGCATTGCTCTCAACAATCCTCCTGGTCACTTCCTCAAAAAATTCAATCAAATTAGTCAGACATGATTTTCCCTTAATGAATCCATGTTGACTGTACTTGATTAATCCATGCTTTCCTAAGCTACAATTTATCCTGTCCCTCAGAATTTATTCCAATAATTTTCCCACTGCTGAGGTCAGATTGACCAACCTATAATTATTCGGCCCAAGCCCCACTCTCTTTTTAAACAAAGGTACAACGTTAGCAAGCCTCCAATCCTCTGGCACCTTACCTGTGTTCAGTGAGGATTGGAAAATGATGGTCAGACCCTCCACAATTTCCTCCCTGGCTTATTTTAACATCCTGAGGTACATTTCATCTGGCCCTGGTGATTTATCCACTTTCATGGATGTTAATCCCCTTAATACTTCCTCGCTCCCTCTGATTATCACATCAAATACTTCACACTCCTCCTCCTTAACTACAATGTTTACATTGTCCCCTTCTTTTGTGAAAACAAATGCAAAGTATTCATTAAGAACATACCCACATCCTCTGCCTCGACACGTAGGTTATCTTTTTGGTCTTTTATGGGCCCTGCTCTTTCCTTAGCTATCCTCTTACTCTTGATGTATTCATAAACCATCTTTGGATTTCCCTGATTTCGCTTGCCAATATTCTTTCATGCACTCCCTTTGCTTTCTTAATTTCCTTTTTGATTTCATTTCTCGTCTTTCTATATTCCCCTCGGCTTTCTGTAGTATTGAGTTCTCAGTGTTGGACATAAGCTTTCCTTTTCTGCCTGATCTTACCCTGTAAACTCCTTGACATCCTAGGTAAGATTTGGCCATCCCACCCTTTTTCTTTGTGGGAACATGTTTACTCTGAATCCTTTGAATCTCCCTTTGAATGCCTTCCACTGCTCTGACAATGATTTACCTTCAAGTAGCTGTTTCCAGTCCATTTTTGCTAAATCACTCCTCAGTTTAGTAAAATTGGCCTTGCCCTAATTTAGAACTTTAACTCCTGTTTTATCTTTGTCCTTTTTCATAATTACGTTAAAACTAACTGAATTATGATCATTTCCACCAAAATGCTCTCCCACTGTCACTCCTTCCATCTGCCCAACTTCATCTCCTAAAACGAGGCCCAGAACCACACTCCCTCTTGTTGGACTTGCTACATACTGGCTAAAAAACATATCCTGAATGCACCTCAAGAATTCTGTTCCCTCCATTCCTTTCATGCTAAAACTACCCTAGTTAATATTGTGGTGGTTAAAAATCCCCTACTATTACTGTCCTATTGTTTTTGCACTTCTCAGTAATGTGCCTCCTATTTGCTCTTCTATCTCCCTCTGACTGTTTGGGGGTCTATAGTACACTCCCAATGGAGTGACTGCCTCTTTTTGTTCCTAAACTTAATCCATATGGCCTCAACTGATAATCCTGCTAACAAATCATCTCTCTTCACAGCTGTAATTGTTTCTTTGACCAAACTTGCCACCCCTTCCTCTTTATCCCCTTCTCTATCTTGTCTGTAACCAGGAATGATGCCAGGAATATTGAGCTGCCATTCCTGTCCCTCTTTAAGCCACGTACTGCTAATGAAATCACATTGCCCCGTTTCTATCTGTGCCCTCAGCTCGTCTGCTTTATTTGCTATACTCCTTGCATTGAAGTATATACCCTTGAGCACTGCCAAACTGTCTTTTTTCTTTCCTGTCTTTTGTTTCCTCTGTCTTCCAGACTCTCTCAGTGATTTTCTGCCTTCCATTATCACTTCTGGTTTCGCCCCATCTGAGTCTACCCTCAGGTTCCCACTCCCCTGCCATCCGTAAACTAGTTTAAACCCTCCCCAACAACATTAGTAAAACTCCCAGCAAGGATATTGGTCCCAGCCCCATTGATGTGCAAACCGTCCATCTTGTACAGGTCCCACCTCCCCCAGAACTGGTCCCAATGCTCCAGGAATCTGAATCCCTCCCTCCTACACCATATCTCCAGCCACACATTGGCACTGGTAGTAATCCAGCGATTACTACCTTTGAAGTCCTGCTTTTTAATGTTTTACCTAGCTCCCTAAAATCTGCTTTCAGGATCTCATCCCTCTTTCTACCAATGCTGTTGGTAGCAATGTGAACCACGACCTCTGGCTGCTCACCCTCCCCCTTAAGAACATCCTGCAGCTGCTCTGTGGCATCCTTGACCCTGGCACTAGAGAGGCAACATACCATTCCTGGAGTCACGACTGTGGCCACAGAAATGCCGGTCTGTTCCCCTAATTATCGAATCCCCTACCACTATTCCTTTTCCACTCTTCTTCCTTCCTGTCTATGCAGCTGAGCCACTCATGGTGCCCTGAACTTGGCTCTTGCAGCACTCCGCTGAAGAACCATTGCCCTCACTGATGTCCAAAATGGAAAGCTGGTTTGTGAGTGAGATGGACTCAAAGGACTCCCGCACTACCTGCCTGGTCCTCTTAGACTTTCTGGTGGTCACTCATTCCCTCTCTGCCTTTGTGCTCCTAATCTGTGGTGTGACCACCTCCCTAAATGTACTATCTACGTAGTCCTCAATGTCGTGGATGGGCCACAGTGACTCCAGCTGCTGTTTGAGTTCCTAAACCCAAAGCTCAAGTGTCTGCAGCTGGTGACACCTTCTACACATGTGCTCGTCTAGGCCACGTGAAGTGGTCATGACTCCCCACATGCCACAGAATTGGTATTCCCCTTGGCCAAGCTACCCTGCCATACCTTAAGCTTATTTTTTCACTATTTACTATAAACTGGAAATTAGAAAGTAAAGTAGACTTACTCACCAATCAGCTCCTTCTCTTGTTCCAATGACTGGAGACTAATAAAAAGGTATCAGATGGAGCACCTCTGTCGCCTTGTGCATTAAATTCCCAACTCCACAATCCATATATGTCTCACTCAGGTGTAGTCTCCTGTCTCCTCATGTGCCCCTCACTGTCTGTCTGTCTGTCTGCATATACATATTATCACAATAGTTATAATAGAGCAGGGAACAAGAGCTCTAATTGTTGTAAATGAAATATCAGAAAAGGTTTGGTAATGCCTTATTCAGACATGATGGAGTCAGAGGTAATCTATTCGATGGGCTGCATGGCCTCCTTTTGTGCCACAGTGACTCTATGACTGTATGACCACATAAGTGTCACTGTTGCTGTTGGAGGAATTTTATGTGAGTTATTTCTTTGAATATATTGTTTCTGTTGGTTAGAATATTTTTTTCTTGCAAAGCATTTGAATTTGAGATAATCCTCAGAAAGATACATAACTTCCCATACTTTACATACACGTAAAATCATTTGTTATGTTCTTCACTGGCCTAACATGGTGAGCATTTGGTTTCTGTACTTAGAAGTAGTGATTTGCTGAATTGTGCTCAATGGATGTTAAATATCCCATGCTGAGTTTATGGCCTATACTAACAGAAGATAGAAGTTATTCATGAAATACATAGTACCAGATGCCCATGATTGATTGCCTTTTACTGTGTGCACAGAACCATTTCTAAAATTCAGCTTCTATATTCACTGCAATTTATCACATTTGATATTTAGAATTAGCATGTGACCAGCTTCCAGCTGTCACATTATTTGACCTCATTCAAATGTATGTTGAGTAGGAATGTAATCTTTGTGACAATACGGTTTACTAGAATAGTTCCAGGGATGAGGAACAGAGTAGATCAAGAGAAACTGTTTCTAATGGGAAGGGTCAGTAACTAATGGACACAGGTTTAAGGTGGTTAGCAAAAGAAACAGAGATAGCATGAGGAAAAATCTGCTATGCAACGAGGGTTAAGATTTGGAATGCACTGCTTGGTAGGGTGGTGGATATAGATTCAGTAGTAACCTTCAAAAGTAGTTAGATAAATCTTGAAGGAGAAAAAAAAAGCAGGGATATGGGGAAAGAGTTTGAGAGTGTGACTAATTGGATTGCTCTCCAAATGAGCAAGCGTGGACTCGAAGGACTGAATAGCTTTCTTCAGCGCTGGACTATTTTAGGGTCAAATGATTCATGGATTGACAACATCCCAAATGATTAAAGGAAGCTTAGAACTCAACAGTGTGTTGAGATGTCCACAACTTGCTGACTTAAATCACTGAAAAATTCATCAATGTGATTTTGTACTGAAAGGAGGAATACTAGGGAATAGAACATTTCCCTTTTGAACAACTCGTCATCAAGCATTCTCGGGTGACATAAAGCACATCGATTAGTTGCAGAGAAGCTTTCTGGGAGTGAAATTACATTAGAAATGCTGCTATGATGTGGCCTAAGGGGAGGGATGGTGGCTTAGTGGTAATATCACTCGAATATAAATTCCAAGGCCTATGCTCTGGGGACATGAATTCAAATTCCACCAGGGAAGCTGGTGGAATTTAAATTGAATTCATAAATCTGATAAAGCTATTCTCCATAGTGGTGACCATGACAACTATCATTGATTGTTATAAAATCCCATCTGGCTCATTAAGGTCCTTTAGGGAGGAAATCTGCCATCCTTATCAGGACGGACCTACATGTGACTCCAGACCCTCTTAACTTTTGACTCTTAACTTTGCTCTGAAATGGTGTAGCAAGCCACACAGTTCAAGGACAATTAGGGATGGGCAACAAATGCTGACCTTGCCAGCGATACCCACATCCCATGAAAGAGTTAAGATAAAAAATTGCTGATTTGTGTGCATGTGGTGGACCGCTAGCTGTTTCCTACTTGTTACTGCTGAGGTGGGGCATGTCCCCAGTATACAAGCTGAAAGAGTGAGACTTTAGGCTTTTTCTCTGGATGAACAAAGATGAACCAAATGGCCGACTTCATCTGAATTACCTTGTGATCTTGAAAATGGTGTTAATTTTAATAGTAACTGATTTTTAACAGTCTTTGAAAGTACTACACAAGTTTAATGGACTATAAGGATGATTATAACCCTATCTGCTTGGCATAAACCAAACAAGTGGGCAGTTAAAATCCCCAGGTCATGTGTGTCCAGGAGCCACTGGGAGCTGATCTGATGTGATTTGAACCTGCTCTCCTGAGCTGTTGGGGCTTAAGGATCTGGGTTGCACACTTGTTTTGGGGTGACCCAGTTGGTACCAAAGACAGGGAAGATCAGTAGATCGTTTTTAGAAGAAACACATTCTGTTTATTTACAAAAGGAACTCAACAGCTACACTTGTGTACTTACAACTCAAAACTCTGGGCAGAATTTTGCCGTCGGCGAGCAGGGGGCGGGGCCTGCTCACCGATGCATAAAATGACGCGGGATGATGTCGTGCGGAACCCCCGACGTCATCCCGCCCCATTTAAATTTTCAGGAAGGCAGGGGTCCAGCAAAATCAGCTGCAGGCCTGCCGACCTGTCAATGGCCAATTGAGGTCATTGACAGGATCAATTATATAATTAAAGGACCTGCCCGTCCAACCTTAAGGTTGGCCGGGCAGGCCAGGAACCCCGCCGGCTAATAGATAAAACATGAAACCTCATCCAGCGGCGGAATGAGGTTTCATGCAGGGTTTTAAACATTTTAATAAAGTTAATCTGTAAATTATGAACATTGTCACATGAGGGGATATGTTAGGGAATTTATTTTTTTCTATTTTTCATATTTTTCACAGTGTCAGCGATCTCCCTGAGGCAGCACATAGCCTCAGGGAGATGTGCGCTCTTTAGTGCACATGCGCGAAAGAGCGCACTCTCGCTTTTGGGGAATCCCCCCCTGCCTGCACAACGCTTCCCGCCAGGCGTCATGCTGGGCGGGCATTAAATTGTCTGCCCACTTAAAATGGCGGCGGGGCCCGCTTCTCCGGCAGGGATTGGTTCCCCACCCGCCAGAGATTGGGTCGGGCCCGCCCACCCGACAGGCAGAAAATTCTGCCCTCTGTCTTTACACTTCAGACTCTAATTCAAGGCTACTGACGACAGAGGTAGCCCACACTACTCTGCTATTGGATACGAAGATTATGTGATCCTCCATTACAACATTCGATCAGATTACTACAACCTCCTTATGCTTCAGCAGGCAAGTTTTGAACTGACACCAAACTCACTGCTAAAAACTGGCAGTTAAAATCAGCCCTTATGTTTTCATGAAAAGGTGTTCAGAAAACCATTTTTCTATCCAATTACACGCTCATAAAATGCCACCAATAACATTGAAACTGTTAGTTAAAGGCAACTCTGTGGTAACAAGAATGAGGTATGACTTTTTTCCCTTTACAATTAAAAAAGCACTAAGCAGAGCCCATTTAAATCTATATTAAGGTGTGGGGAAATCATCTTTATTTTGGCAAAAAACTTATTGAAACATATGATAATCTCCATGTTCCTTTCTGAATAAAGCTATGTGCTGTAACTAAAGCTTATAAACGAAGCTGAATGTATACATTATCATCTTTAAGCAGATTGGTAACCCCACAAATTCCAAAGGCAGACCATGATCGTGAATTCACAGTGAGAAGATCATAAATGTCAGGAGTGATACCTGATTCATTTTTATCAGTGTGGAGGAGGGAACAGTATTTAACTAATACCGGAGACTGGAGGATGAAAGTGATTAGTGGCTGATACATATCCACACATATAAGAACATAAAGCAAGCAATCAAGCCAACCACCCCACCTTTTTAAAGGATGTGCACTATTCCAATCATGAAAAGTTCTGTATAAATATTCCTCAGCCTTTCCCCTAGATTATCAAGCAGTGTACCAGAATGCTCATCTATTTTCACACCTCCACAATACAATCCCTGCCTGACATCATTCTTTCTCTATCTTTTATTCTTGCCCCAACCTCCAACCCAGTCTACTTATCCAATTATAATCAAAACATCTCCTGCAATGACGTTCTTCCTGTTTCCACACTGGTACATCTGGAGAGCCAAAAGATCCATTTTGGTTCTCTCTTCTTCCTTAGATGCAAGCTGTGCCTTGACAACATCATCCATGGACGAGGGTGCCACCTACCCCATGTACACTGATGATACTCAACTCTACCTCCCAGCACCAACCTTCACCCCTTCACTGTCTCTGTGTAGTCAGACTGCTTAGCTGACACTCAGTATTGGATAAGCTGCAATTTCCTTCAGTTAAACATTGGGAAGTCTGACGCTATCATCTTTGGCCTCCACCATAAACTTTGTATCTTGCTACCAGCTTTATCCCATTCTCTGTCACTGCCTCTGGTTTAACCATTTCCTTTGTAACCTTAGTTTTCTCTTCAACCCTGAGCTGAACTTCTGACCCCATATCCTCTCCATTCCCATGACAACATACTTCCAGTTCCGTAACAGCGCCTGCCTCCACCCATCTGCTACTGAAACTCTCATCCATAAATTGGTCACCTCCAGAATCAATTCTTCCAATGCTCTCAGCTTCACATCTCTGTAAACTTCAGCTCATCAAAAAACTCTACTGCCTGTATCTTATCCTATACCAAATCTTGCCCTTGCTGACCTACATTGGCTCCGGGTTGCCAAAGTCTTCAAATTAAAACTCTCATCCTCATGTTTAATTCTCTTTGTAGACTCAACCCCTCCCTCCAATCACTAACCTCCTCCAGCCCTACAACTCCCACCAACCCTCAACGTGGAAATGCTATTTTTTTAACAGGTGGGGTAAACATGTGTAGCATAAGCTTTCTCAATCTGCTCATTTTCTAATTGTTCCTGTTTAAGCTCACATTTAATAAAAGCAAACTACGAGTGGTCTGAGCTGATGGTCTGTCATTGTGGCATTAGTGCATACCTCCATGGCAAAAGTACTTATTGTTTGCTCATTATCCTAGGTAGATTGCAATGTCAAATTCATTTTACAGAAAATGTATGTTTGCCTATGCAGGTTTCTGGAGAAAGTCCAAATCTTAATTGTTGAGAGCTAAAATGGAATGAATATCATCTGCAGATCTGAACTAGTCTGTGCAAATTTTAAAATTAAAGTAAATTAACAGAAGCAAACAGCGATATTAAAGTGATTACCAGGGCTTAGAAAGGCGTGATTGCAAACTAGAATTAGCTTGGTTGCAGAGGAAAATGTTAAAGCAGATGTGCAACTGGAGGCAATCAATGAGAGACAGAGTAATAAGATGTGTAAGGCGCCTGAAAAGGTCAATGCCAGCAGTTGAGCGTTAGTGTAGATAGGATGCCAAGTGAAAAGAGCATCAGTGTGATTAGGAGAAGCTTATGTGGAAGCACAAAGAGGAGAAAAAGAAGAAACACTGACAGACACAAGTGGAAAAGAAGGGCCTCTCTCACAAGAGACTTGTGAATTGGTGTCCAATGGATCCGGCTCTTAATTGTAGAATAATTTCAGGCCATCTGTCATGCAATTTTTTTTAAACCGCTTTGGAATTGTTGGCAGACCACCTGGCTCCACATAAAGCAATGATGGCAGAAAGACCGGCGACATTTCTTCATTTCCAGGTGTCAATCCAATGAAAAGCGTTGGTTTTGAAGGGAGGAACTCATGACGGCTTATAACTTGATGCCAGAAGTTTAAAAGGTGCCACGTCACACTGAATCTCAAAAGGCTCTGCCAAATGTATCACATGAGCATCATGGGTTTCTTTCAGATGGCCTGAACAGAATTTGCTATCAGATGTTACTGATAACCTGCACAATAATTCTCTAATTTTTACTGAATATAAATTTACATTTTCTGTGTGGGTGCACCTGCTCTGTGTTTCGTTTAATATCAAAACCTGCTCTATAGGTTTTGTGGTGTGCCTTTTAGTAAAGAGGGTGCAATAGTGTAGTGGTTATGGGACTGGACTAGTTACTCAGAGATTGTGACCTTAAATCCTATTTTAGACATCATTAAAGTGTCAGCTGTGGCTAAGTTGTAGATTTTTTGGCCTCTAAGTCAGAGGTTGTGGTTTCAAGTCCCCCCAGGACTTGAACACAAAATTCAAAGCTGTCACTCAAGTGCAGTACTGAGGGAGTGCTGCACTGTCGGAAGTGCTGTCTTTTGGATGAAATGTTAAAAACCTGTGCCCTCAGGTTGGGGTAAAAGATCCCATGGCACTATGTTGAAGAAGAGCAGGGGAGTTATCCCAGGTGCCTTTGCCAATATTTATCCCTCAATCAACAATATAGGGCTGAATTTTTTGTCCCGCGGATGTGCGCACGCCCAACCCGAACGGGAGTAAAATAGTACCTGATAACATTGGGCGAGCGTCCCGACGTCATCATGCACTCGTGCGATATTTCACTCAGCAGCTGTGCACAGATGCCAGAGCGTCACCCACCATAATTAACAGGTCAATTATGGCCATTAACAATCCAATTGTATGTGATCTTTCGTTGCCCATGTGATTTCATGCTCGTCGCATGGGCAAAACAGGCAGGCGGCCAGCCAACATTTTCACAAACCTCATCCAAGGGGGGAATAAAAAGGGTTAGCAGCATTGGCAGTGTGAGTAGTGAGGAGTTTCGGAGATAGTTTGGAGCTGGTTGCTTATAGGCACTTGGCAGCTTCATCTCTGTTCGGGGCTTCATTCTTAGCATTTCCAGGCCTCATTTCGGGACTCATTGCTGTCTGCCAGGCCCCCGGAATATTCACACCATGTGAACCCTTCCAGGTATCAGACAGCCTTCCCTTGCCTTGGTAATGGAGATTGTGTTCTCTGCTGGAGGCACCTCGTCTGAGGAGGAAGAGGGGCAGAAGGGGGAGGAGGCCAGATGTCTCAATGCAGCTTCCAGGGGAGTGACCTGTGGGAGGAGAGGCACAAGCACAAGGGGCACAGGGCCAGCAGGAAGTCCAAGGTGGAAGGGGCCACAGAAGATGCCACTACCAGGGGTTACAGGCAGCGATGCAGCCATCTCAATATGTCTGAGGTGCAATGCCGAAGGAGGGTCCGTCTCTCAAGGGAGACCATGACCTCCTTTTGCCAGATGATTGGGCCTGAGATCAACTCTGACTGTATAGATGGACACCCCTTGCCAGTGACTCTGAAGGTTACAGCAGCCCTCAACTTCGATGCCTCCGGCTCTTTCCAGAGGTCAGTGGGTATCTGTGTGGAGTGTCCCAATCAGCTGACCACAGTTGCGTCAAGCTGGTAACAGAAGCTCTGTTCAAGTGGGTACTGACATTTATTCTTTACCATATGAACGAAGCCAGCCAGGCTGAGAGAGCCAGAGGATTTGCAATGATTGCTGGGTTCCACCGTATTCAGGGTGCAATCGACTGCACACATGCGGCCATCAAGGCCCCAGCGGGTCAAGGGGGAGTGGTAGAGGTTGGGTTGGTGGTCAGAGGATTGAAGGGGAAGTAGGTTTGTTTGAAGGGTGGTGGGAAGTACTCCTGTTCCTTTTGGCCCACAGGCAGAGGTAGAAAGACATTTATCTGTTGAACCTGGTCATTCACGCCTCCATTCAGCTGCTGGGTTTACCAGCTCACTGCCATTAAATTGAAATGACTGTTAAAATATGAATCATGAAGTATCGTTAGCAAAACTAAGCAATTGTTCTCATCTCCCACCAAACCACATCCTTTAAAGCTGTAAGTGTGTGTGTTTGAGGTGGGTTGGGTAGGATTTCAAATGTTTGGAATTTTAACTTACTCTCTCAGCCCTCTCCTGCCAGCTGTGGGGCAATAGAAGGGTAAGACAACCCCCCCACCCCCCACCCTGCCCATTGCGTTTGAGCTTTGGTACCTTCATTCTTTAAACAAACAACGAACACACCACTAGATGGAAGCATTTCTGTTTCTAGGTAACTGGGCTCTTGGCTCATCGATCGCTATGGTAACCTGTCTTACTTGCTCTATTCTTGGTAAATGAGATGCAACATCTCTTGATAACTAGGATCAGAATTTATTGATTCAGTGCTCAGGGTTGTGACGTTGGGAGAATTTCTCTCCATTCTTCTTACTTCTTGTATGAGTCTAGAAAATATGAAGATTTTACTGTGTTATACAAATAATATGACTGAAACTCATTTTTGGGAATGAACACTTCACACCTTGCTCTATTTGTTTTGATTTATTTAGCTCTCAGTTAACTGGTTTTTATTTTGCAAGCAATTTTATTTTGGATTTTCCATAAATTACGACAGAAAAATGATTAGAACTTAACTAAACAACCATAGCATTTCCGAATCCGAGGGAAACAATGATGAGCAACGCAAAAAACATCAGTTCAGCAAGCTAGGTCATGAGAATTATTTACCCTTCCCCCACCAAACTTGTCATACCATCTGCTCAATGCAGCCTACTCATGGTAAGTCTTTTCTGTCCCTCTGCTTGGTACTTAGCTAACGAGGGATTCTACTACATATTTCCACTATACAGACCAGGTCCTATATTTCTCAGTCACCCAGCACACAATGCAACAAATATATAGCGAGGCACTCACATCCAGTATCTACCAAACTGCTGAAAAATTGAATCCAATGCGGAGGCAGCGAAGGGGGAGGATGAAGATGACAACTCCAATGCAGCACCAGCCAATTGCATTCCTGTATTGGAAGGCCTGCTAGAATAATGTATATTTTCTGCTGCCCCTCAATGATTATCCTTTTCATTGATGGTTCCCAGGGCATCAGATCTGTCTTCATCTGGCTGAGTTTGGGGAGGGCTGCACCCCTGGACAGAGGCACAGTTGTTTTTGCCAGCAATGTCTGCACTTGTCACTTGTGAAGCGTGGGTCACCAGGTAAGATCCGATTAAATTCTCTAACTAGACCTACTGAAGGGTGAATATCTGCATGGTAAGCCTGTGTCCTGTGATGGTGCACCCTCAGCAAGAATAAACTCCTCTGGGAATCGGTGTCTGAAATATCCAGGGATTGTTGTACTCATGACGGCCCTGAAGGAAAGAAGAGATGGATATGAATTGGTACTGAAAATGTCAAAATGGAGCACAATTAAGATGATTATATTTCACTCGTTGCTGAAATCATGACTCTTGTATGAATTGCATGTCAGAGATGTTTAGTCTTGTCATCAGGCAGTAGCGAAAACCTGATGGCCACGAATGCAGATATGCTCTCCATGGACTCTTGCTCTGATGATGTTAGATGCACCATGTTAGAGTGCTCTCCCTCTCCCTTGTGTTCTGCGTTCACTTCTCCTATAATGGGGGAATGACAGATGTTTGAGTGACTCGAATAGCATGTGTTCATCCAATGGATGCCTTAAGGGCATTAACACCAACCAACGAAATGTGGGACTGGAGTCAGAAATAGGCCAGACCAGGCAGGACAGCAGTTTCCTAAACTCAGGAAATTTTGCCCCAAGATTTGGAAAACAATGTTTCTTGAAGACAGCAAGTGCTGGAGGGCAAAATATTTTTGATGCACACTTTTCTCACCAAGCATATATTCTACTTTGCGTTGTGCAAACATTAGGGATAATATACAGATCACATTACAGGAATTTAAATTCCATTAATGTTATAACTAGTCAGAATAAACAAAATTCTCAAATACCATTTCATGTTCAAAACAAAAGCTCATTTATATAGAGCTGTCAGCCTGGATGTTGATGCTCCATGTCCCAGCCTCTCAACAAGTCTGCGTACAAGTTCAATGCTGAGTATTCATTTGGCCTCAAGCAACTCAGCTAAACCTAGGCGCTGCAAAGTTAAGAACAGCATCACTTCCTCATCCACATTACACTCACAGCTGGGCATTCCTCTGCAAATATCATGGATCTGGAGAAGGCTCAAATTCCAGCCAGTTTGCTTCCAGGCATGTATACAAAGTAAGGGAAAATAAACATTTGGCAGTCTTGCTTGATTGCCCTTGGGGATCATGGAGCCTTTCTGAACAGAGAACATTCTGTCTCTTCATGATGTATCCTGGGGAGGGGCACAGTGCATCTGTAACTAAAGTGGTTAACTAATCCTTGATGTGATTGATGTCACAAGGCATGGATCACACTTGTGCTGCAGACCATAGCTCTGGTATGATGGGTTTATATTATTAAATTGTTATACCTAAAGCAGTGTTTGTAATCTGATGTGGAATCCATCTTATTTTGTCGAGCAGATTTGACAGCATTGCCACCAGCACAAAAGCCTGCATTCACACGCTTGTCTGAGAATCTGGCTTTAAAGGAGTTCTGTCATTTAAAGAGGCCACAAGGTTAACACAAAGGCCTGCAGGAAACAATAGTGGCTTTGCTGATGAAAATATAATGGAACTATGGTCCTAGAGGTGTGTTTCAACACCATCCCCATGTCAATATCATTATAATGGCAGGGTTTACACAAGCAAATTTGTGTCTCAATGGACATCATTTCATACTGGTAAATAACCTGGTAACATAATTGATGCCACAGTCATCTGTTTCTAAGTAACTTCGCCTGACTCTTCAATTACTGTGAGGTTGTGGCAGGCTCAGTTCCTTGGGTAACTCAAGGTTAATTCCACCAAAATATACCATCAGCAGCAACAACATGCATTTATATAGCACCTTTAATGTAGGGAAACATTCCAAGACACTTTATGCTCTACCTTTGAAGTTGCACTTTTCTCTAGTTTCTCTCCTTTCTCACCTCACGCCCTCTCAACCTCATCTTGTCCATAGGCCAACCTTCTGCTCTCTTGATCCTATTCCCACTAACATGCTGACCATTCAACTTCTCCTCCTGGCCCCAATACTAGCTAATATTGTACCCTTTTCCCACCCCCTAGCTATTGTCCCTCTCCTTTTCAAATTTGCCATCATCAGTCCCTCCCCTAAAACTTACCCACAACCCCTCTGTCCTTGCAAACATTCACCCCATTTCAAGCAACCCCTCCCAATTTTCTTTGTACCTCGAGAATTTGATTTCCACTCAGGCTACAACATTGAAACAGCCCTGATCAAAGTAAATTTGACATCATCAACAACAACTTGCATTTATATAGCACCTTTAATGCAGTAAAATGCCCCAAGGCACTTCAGAGGGACATTTTTGAACAAAATTTGACACTGAATCACTTAAGGAGATATTAGGACAGGTCAAAGAGGTGGATCTTAAGAAGCATCTTAAAAGGGGGGAAGAGAGGTGGAGAGGCATAGAGGATAGGGGAAGAAATTCCAGAATTTACAGCCCTGGCAGATGAAGGCATGTTCCAATGATTAAAAGCTGAGATTGTGCAAGAGGCCAGAATTGGAGGAGCATAGGAGATCTCACTCGATTGTAAAACTGGAGGGGGTTACAGAGATAGGAAGGAGCAAGGCCATGGAGGGATTTGAAAATAAGGAGGAGGGTTTTAAAATCAGAGCATGGTGGACTGGGAGCCAATGTTGGATAGCGAGCACAGGGGTGATGGGGAATGAGAATTGGTGTGAGTTAGAGTATGGCAGCAGAACTTTTGATGAATTCATGTTTATGCAGGGTACAAAATGGGAGGCCAACCACAGAAACATTGGAATTTTTTTTATTCATTTGTGGGATGTGCCATTGCAGGCAAAGGCAACATTTATTGCCCATCCCTAATTGCCCGTGAGCTGCTTTCTTGAACCGCTGCAATCCATGTGGTGTAGGTACACCCACAGTGCTGTTAGGAAGGGAGTTACAGGATTTTTGCCCAGCAACAGTGAAGGAACAGTGATATATTTCCAAGTCAGGATGGTGTGTGGCTTGGAGGTGGTGGTGTTCCCATGTGTCTGCTGCCCTTCTCATTCGAGAAAGCAGAGATGGTGAGTTTGGAAGATGCAGTTGAAGAAGTTTTAGTGAGTTTAGCTAAAGTGCATCTTTAGATGGTATACATGGCAGCCATGGTGCATTGATGGTGGAGGAAGTAAATGTTTAGGATGGTGAACAGGGTGCCAATCAAATGGATGGTGTCAAGCTTCTAGTGTGCTGTTGGTGCTGCACTCATCCAGGTGGACAGGCTCTGGAATTCAGAAGGCAAGTTACTCACCACAGAATACCCAGCTGCTGAAAAAAATACAGAAAATGCTGAAAATACTCAGCAGATCTGGCAACATCTGTGAAGAGAGAAACAGAGTTAATGCTTCAGATCTGATGATGAAAGATCACAGACCTGAAACATGGGCCTGGATTTTCTCTACACAGTCGGGAAATTTCTCAACTTGCCGGACCCACCTCAGTGGAAAGGCCCCTGAAATGTGCAATTTTCCAAGGAGGACAGGTGCTGGATAGAAGCAGGTCCGTTGCCGGGGAAACAGAGCGTAGGTAGTCATGGGGGCAGCTGAATGCTGTGGCAGGCTAGCTAAAAGGCCCACTTCAGTTCTCTGGGACTTCATCCCAATCACATTGTGACATGTTGGGCTCCCTAACTTCACTCCTGACACCCCCCACCACTCCATGCCAATTCATGCCTCCCACCTAACCCCATGGCCCCTTATAGCTCCCATACCAACTCATGCCACCATGCCTATTCATCCAGTGTACTCTAGGTTCAACACCAATGAGTCATATAGCAACAATGGCATGTTCAGCAGCTCTAAAACCCACGACCTCTACCAACTAGGGCAAGGGTGACAGATGCATGGGAACACCACCAAGTTCCCCTCCAGGCCACTCACCATCCTGACTGGAAATATATCACCATTCCTTCACTGTTGCTGGGTCAAAATCCTGGAACTCCCTAACAGCTCTGTGGGTGTACCTACACCACATGGACTGCAGCCATTCAAGAAGGTGGCTCACCACCACCAGGGATGGGCAATAAAAACGTTGGCCTAGTTAGTGAGGCCCATGTTCTGTGAAAGAATAAAAAAAGTGTGGAAACGCTCAGAAGAAAACATCCATTCGCAAATTTTCCTTTGAAAAAAACCCTCCTGTTCCTATAACTCTATACAAGTGTCAGTCAGACAGACCATTAAAGTATCAATAAGGCATCAAACATTTCACACCTCTTCATCTTATGCAAATAAGATGGTAATTGCCTGGCACTTGTGACGTGTGAAAGTTATTTGCCACTTATTAGCCCAAACCTGGATGCTGTCTTTGACATCTTTTGGCAATCTCCACCTATCACTGGCCCTCTATCCAGCTCTACTTGTCCAAACACCCCCCCTTAAACCAGCTTATATTTCACCTCTTTTCTATTTTTCTTTAGTTCTGGTGAAGAGTCAAGACTCAAAATGTTAACTGTATTCCTCTCCGCAGATGCTGTCAGACCTACTGAGTTTTTCCAGGTATTTTTGTTTTTGTTTCAGATTTCCAGCATCCGCAGTTTTTTGCTTTTATCTTGCTGTCTAAGTCTTGCTGCATGTAGGAATGGACAGCTTCAGTATCTGAGGAGTTGTGAATGGTACTCAATATTGCACAACCATCAGTGAATATTCCCACTTCTAACCTCACAATGGAGGGAAAATCATTAATGAAGCAGATGAGGATGGTTGGGCCGAGGACACTGCCCTGAGGAACTCCTGCAGTGATGTCTGGGAGCTGAGATGGTTGACCTCCAACAGCCACAACCATCTTTCTTTGTGCTAGGTATGACTGCAAGCAGTGGAGAGTTTTCCCCCTGATTCCCACTGACTTCAATTTTACAAGGCTTCTTGATGCCACAGTTGGTCAAAGGCTGCCTTGATGTCAAGGGCAGTCACTTTCACCTCACCTCTGGAATTTAGTTCTTTTGACCATGTTTGGACGAAGGTTGTAATTAGGTCTGGAGTCGACTGTCATGGTGGAACCCAAACTAAGCATGGGTGAACAAGTTATTGCTGAGTGCTGCCCGATAGCACTTTTGTAACACCTTTCATCACTTTGCTGATGTTTAAGAGGTGACAGTTGGGATGATAATTGGCTGGATTGGATTTGTCTTGCTTTATGTGGACAAGTTATACCAGGCAATTTTTCACTTTGAATAGTGAAGCCCCAGAGGTAACAAAGGCAAGGGTGTGTACTTCAGTAGCAATGAGCATCCTCTGTGACTATGACCATGATGCACTGTTTCTCCTTAGCCTTCTTACATGGTTGACCACATCACACTCCCCCAACATTGCTTTCCTGGTGTCTAGCTAGGTGGGACTGTTCTCACCTGGTTCCGTTGCTATCTTTCCAGTCATAGCCAGGTAATCTTTTGCAATCACTTTCTTCACACCCTTCACCATTACCTCTGGTGTCTTCCAACAGTCTTGGCCTCTACAATTTCTTATCTACATACTAGCCCTTGATGATGTTACCCAAAGGCACAACATTAGTTTCCACATGTTCTGCTGATGACTGTACCCAGCTCTACCTCCACATGTCTGCTGATGACTGTACCCAGCTCTGCCTCCTTTGTATCAGTGCCAATTTTTGCCAGGCTGCACCTGTGAAGTGCCTTGGGTTGTTTTCTTACATTAAAGTTGCTATATAAATGAAAGTTATTGTTGTTATCAAAAAATGGCACGGAGTTAAAGATGATACAAAGTGACCAAAAGCTTGTTAGAGGAGTTGGACTCTAAGAAGAGTCTTGGAGGGAGAAAAGGAAATGCAGTGGTGGGGGGGCTTTAATGAGGGAATTCCAACAGTTGGGTGAATCGCTTTAATTTGCTCATTCGTACTTTTGGATTTTTAATAAAGCAACAAATCTAAATTGTCATTGATGCGATACAAAGCTGTTCACCTTGTGAAGATGGTCAAATGTCTTGGGATTCTCTTTGCTGAAGGGTTATATGACTTGTGTCAACTGATTTCTTTTACTGTACTGTTTCATTTTGTTGTTAGTGACCTACATCCTTATTTGTTGGAGGAGGGGGGAGTTGCGGGGGACGGGAAGGCAGCACGAAAAATCTGCATCGGGGCCCATATAATCTCAGGGAGGTGATGGGATGACCTTGAAATGATAACTGCAAATAAAATCTGTCTGATCCTTCACTGAATCACCATGGTAATATCATGTGACCTACAAGGCTGAGACAGGCACAAGAGGGAAGCCCCTGCATTCTCGTTACAGCTGGCAGGCAATAACCTTTAACAATTTCTGCATCATTACAAATGCAATATTTCCATTTTTTATTCTGATTTGACGGGTACCTATGAATTTTGTGTGTTGCCCTATTTTGTACCTTTTTAAAAAGTAACCCTGTACGTAACAAACAGCATCTCTAATGCCTGGCTCTAAAACTTTCAATTTCACCTCTATCTTCATCCTCCTTCTCCTCTTCATAACATAGGATTAAGGGGATTTCCACTGGGAAATCCATTTCCGCAGTCCAGAAATTTCCTTTCCCAAGCGCTTATAAAAATGGTCAGGTTAAACCTCCAAGAGGGTTTCAGAGCAAGGACCATTCAAAAATCATGGCCTGGATTTTACTCCTCAGAAACGGGTGGCAATGGATGTTGTGGCAGGGTGGTGGGGGTGGGGCACATGTTGGGGGGTGGGGGGCGGTGGGTGCGGCGGTAAACTGTTGTGGGCTGTAAAATTGTGTGTCTGATGCTAGTGGCCATCAAGGTCACTGTGGCCCTAAATTTCTATGCCTCAGGTTCAATCCAGGGGCCCATTAGAATGTGTGACATCTCCCAATCAGCTGTACATCACATCAAGGTAGTGGCAGATGCCCTCTTCAGGAGGACCAATCAATGATCGGACTGATGCACACAAACAGGCTGAGATAGCCAGAGACTTCAGCGCCGTGGCAAGGACTCACAGACTGCACACATGTGACCATCAAGGCTCCCGTAAAACCATCCAGCAGCCTTCATTGACCAGTAGGGATTTCACCCACTCAATGCCCATCTGGTCTGTGACCACCACCAGCAGATCCTGCAGGTGTGTGCTCCTAGAAGCAGTCAAGTGCTTACATTTTCTGGTACTCGCAGGTGCCAGTGCCCTTCACCCCCGGTGTGAACCTGCAAGGATGGATACTCACCAATAAGGGACATCCACTGAAGGGATGGCTGCTGTTACCAATGAGGAACCCAAGGACTAAGGAAGAGAAATGTTATATCATGAGCTATGCTGTGATCACAGCAAATGGATTATTGGTCTCCTGCAAATAATATTCAGGTACCTGGACTGATTGCATAATGCTCTCCTGGAGAGTGGTGATCTGCCACGCTCTACACAACTTGGCATTGCAGGGCAGGGAGGCCCTAGCTGCTGAAGGCATGGTGGAGTGTGAGGCATCCTCAGAAGAGGAGGGAGGTGAGGAAGCTGATGATGAGCTGCAGCATCCTAATAGGCAAAAGGGGTTTCTTGGAGGGTGCCAAGATGAAGGCACAAGGCACTTATACCCATGATTTTTGGCTGACCCTTACCACTTCAGCCATCTAGTGAAGTAAAGATCCACACTCTACCCACACTAATGCCACTCACATCTGGTGAAAACCTAGATCCCCTTGCTGCTTGCACCTGATAGTTCTGCAATGTGCAAAGGATGAACACACACACCACGGTTGCCCCAACCAGTCCTTGGGCTGATACATGTCACATTTGTATTGCCAAAGGGCCATTAACATTAGGTGGAAACTATCAGAAAAGAAGTCAGACATTTATTACATTAATCATAACACACAGGCTGAGAATGACCGTGGAAGCTGTCCTCTTGAGGGTCCGGCATGCTGAAGGACCGTTTGTCCTGGCAACCTGAGGTGCTGGTGTCACTGGCAGAGGGGCTGAGGAGCTTCTGTCCACAGAGGGGTACCCTGAGAGGAACCCCTAGAAGGCAGTCGCTCCTCCTCCCTTATAAGGCGCAAGTATCTCCCTGCTGACCTGAGAAGTGCAAGGACATGAGGAAGACTCCACGTGCCTCATTCCCCTCTCGCTTGTCACTGTTCTCTTGAGTTCATGATCAAAGCAATAGCAAGCAGGTCTGCACTCATCTCCTGCATCTGCTGACTGATCTACGGGATCTGTGTCTCCATGGGAGCTGTCAATCTCTTGATGAAGGAAGCCACCATGCATGCAGACAAGAGGGAGATTACAGTACGTGTGGCTTGGATGAACTCCTCTACTCCATGAGCTGGGGAAAGGATACCCTCTGGAAACTCTGCCAGATCTTCATGCACATCATCCTGTATGTCTAGCATCTGCCACCTTACAAGTAACTCCAGAGGCACATCGTCAGCCTGGGGCTCAGCAGGGGCCTGGCCTCCATCATATCACTGAGTGTCAGTGGCCTCAACAAGTCAAAGCCTCTGACTGCTGGTCAAGCAGGTGTGTTGTGCTCACACCAGGTTGTTATCTAAATCTAATTATGAACGATTACACACCAAGGTGAAAGTATGTGCTCATTCGAAGGCGCAGGGGAATAATTTGACACTGGACCCTTTGAGGTCCCCTCCTCCTCTTCAGGGGTAGATGAATGTGCCCCAGAGACAGTGGCCAGAATTTTCCGGCTGACGTGCAGATGGCGTAGCCTGCATGTCATCGTGTAAAATGTCCCGTGCTGACGTTGCGCGAGTGTCCCGACATCAGTGCGCGGCATCACGATATTTTGGTGGGAGGGCGCACTTAGTTTGATCGCCATTAATTGAAGGGCTCGTTAAGCCACTTAACTTGCCAATTGTCGAGGATTTTGAGGGGCCCGTGCGAACTCCGGGTCGGCGCACGGGCCCAACGGGCAGGCAGGTAGGAGATTATTTAAGAAAACTTTTGCAATGTCGGGATATGTGGACTCAGAGGGGTTGTTCATGTTTTCCACGAAGTTTTAATTGATGAAAGTGTTTATAAGTTGCCTGTTTGATTTTTAGCAGTTCACATCAATTTCGAAGAGCTTTTTGTGTTCTTTGAAACCAGTCTGCAGACAATAATCTTTCTCGGGCCTGCAGCTTTCTGGAGGCCTCCATTTAGCCTGGGGGTATGGGTTCTGACATCTCCACTGGAGGCAGCTCCTCTGAGGAGGAAGGGAGGGATAGAATAAGGAGGAGGCCAGGAGTGGACAATCAGCCTCCAGGGAAGCCACCTTTGGGAGGCCAGGCACAGGCACAAGGGGCGCAGGGCCAAGAGGTTGTCCAAGGTGCAAGGGGCTGCAGAAGATGCCACTATCCTGCTGCCAGGGTATACAGGCGGCGAAGCAGCTATCTCAATATGACTGAGGTGCAGTGCCGAAGGAGGCTCCGACTCTCAAGGGAGGCAGTCAACTATATCTGTCAGATGATTGGCCCTGAGACCTCCCCTAACTGTGTGGGTGGACACCCCATGCCAGCGGCTCTGAAGTTCACAGTTGCCCTCCACTTCTATGCCTCTGGCTCCTTCCAGGGCTCGGTGGGTGATCTTTGCGGAGTCCCCCAAACAGCTGTCCACACTTGTGTCAAGCAGGTTACAGATGCTCTGTTCAGATGGGTATCCACCTTCATCCACTTCCGCTGCGACCAGGCAAGTCAGGCACAGTGAGCCAGAAGCTTCGCGGCCATTACTGGCTTCCCCCGTGTCCAGGGTGCAATAGACTGTACACATGTGGCCATCAAGGTGCCAGCAGGTGAGCCCGGTGCCTTCGTCAACAGGAAGGGCTTCCACTCCACGAATGTGCAGATAGTGTGTGACCACAGGATGCTGATTCTGCAAGTCTGTGCAAGGTATCCAGGCAGTTCCCACGATGCCTACATCCTCAGACACTCCCAGGTGCTGGGGCTTTTCAGTGCTCCAGCTTGGCTGGATGGTTGGCTGCTGGGTGACAAGGGCTATCCCCCCAGATGGCTCATGACGCCTCTCCACCATCCAAGAACAGAAGCTGAGCAGCGGTACAATAGGAGCCACGGCACCACAAGGGCTATGGTGGAGAGAGCCATCGGTCTACTCAAGAGGCGCTTCCGTTGTCTGGACTGCCCTGGGGGTGCACTCCAGTACCCCCCAGATCGCGTCTCTCTGATAGTGGTAGCATGCTGCGCTCTGCACAATCTTGCGCTGGAAAGGGGGGGATGCAGTTGATGATGAAAACCTTGATGCCCTTGATGAGGCTGCACATGATGAATCCAGCAGTGGCTCAGAGGATGAGGAAGCACAGGGCGATGATGAGGGGCTGCACACCGACCCGCATTTACACCAAGGAGGCAGGGACACCCGGGACACTTTAATCCAAAGAACCTTCAGCTAGCTCCACACACATGGATCAACAGGAGCAGCGTTGCCTGGTGCTTCCACACGTGGCACTTAGGTGCCACATCTTCCACCTCATCAGCTGCAAATAAGGGCTTAGTACAGAAACATCAATGTCCACTCAAACACTCATGATAAATATGTGAAAAAGAAAAATGCACCACAAACAAAACACCCTCAGCCATGGTAACAAAGGTGGACTTTATTTTGTCCAAAACAAAAACACACACCACTTGTTAGCGATCACAAAAATATGGGTCCTTATTCTAAGGCCAACACAAAATCACCAGTGACATACCTGTGGAGTGCCTAAGGTGCCTTATGCCTATGTTTGCGAGTGCTACGTCTAGGTGCCGCCCCATCGCTCGGACTGGCTTGTGAGGCAGCCTGCTGACTCTGCTGTCCTATTGGCCTCGATGACCTTGGCGGACGTCCTCTGGCCCGTGGAGCCTGTGATGGCCCCGCCTGGGAGGGAGTGGCCAGTTCCAGAACTGGCATCTCCCCAGTCGTCGCAGCCTCAATGGAAGAAATGTTGACTGACAGAGGGACGGAGGAGCTGTTGCCCTCATCCAGAGTGCTCTGAGAGGAGCTCGCAGCAACGACAGGCAGCTGCTGCGCCGACGTGAGGTCACATTGGACCTCCCTGCTCACCGCAGATGGATGGGCACCGAGTGCCGGCGCTTGGTGTCCACAAGATCTCCCACATTGGGAATGGCCACCCGTGGCTAGTACCGCTGTGAGGGCTTTTCAGAGCATATCCCAATCATGAAACATTCCATTCGATTGAAGCCCCTCTCTATGAGAGTCACCAATCTCTCATTGGAGGAAGTCTGAAGCTCTGCTCTGAGGGCCAAACCTTCACGTTCACTCTGCCTGGACTCCTCCGTCGCAGAGAGCAACTGAACCACTCCCTCAAGCAACCCTGCCAGATGCAAACGCACTTCCTGCCACCTGTCCTGTAGCTGCTACATTGGTGACAACTCCAGAGGCACGTCATCAGTGCCGGACTCAGCATGTGCCTCGTCCCCTGCAGCCCTCCGGCTGCTGGAGCCATCGGCACTCTCTGCCCCTACCACCTCCTCCAGCGATTGTGATGGGTCCTCTCCAGTGATACCTGGGACACTAGCCAATGGTAAAGTCCCCACCGAGGTGTGTGTATCTGCGCTGGTGCTTGGCTGGCTGAAATGATGTGCCGCAAGTTGCACATGTTGGCCCTCAGGTGTGGAGGGGGGGCTGCGGGGTTGAGATCTGGGTCGCTCTGGTGGTGATGCCGAAATTAACAACAAGGACAGTGCATCAGTTAACGTACAGTCAGTTCAACCTTCCACCCCTTTCCCCCCCAGCCTCATAAGTCGCTCACCCTTTAAGACCCTAAGGAGAAGAACATTGGTGAGGTGAAAAAGAGTCAAGACGAGCCCCAAACATTAAATGCACATGCATACAGGCTGGTCAGATGGCCTCAGGAATGCCACATGGCTTGTTATGAACCATAGGAGTGTGGAGAGTGCAGAGGTACCTGACCTGGATGTATTGTGGCCTGGATAGTTGCGCTGCTGAGGAAACATCGCAAACAGTAGCGACATTTGCCGTCGATCACAGGAAATTGAGAGGTCACATTATTGGCCTTCACACCGTTAGGAGGGGCGTAGACCAGGTGGGCAGAAGGCAACATTTCCCCTTGGCACAGGGATGAGTAACGTGGTGACATTCATCTAAGTTGAGTGCCATGAGGTTCACAGCTGAGGTGCTGAGGAACTTTTGGACAGAGTAATGTTGGGGGCATTGGCCGAAAGGGTGTTGGAGGTCCCAAAACCCCTCAGATGAAATAAATCTTTGGCTGTGCAGCAGCGATCCAATGGCATGTTAGACCATGGTGATAGTGGTCACAAATGGGATAAGGTGACTTTGGAAGGTGGTGGAGACGCGAATCCTCAAGGGGACAAGGGTCCCTTCTGTATGACCCACACGTTTGAATATCACACAGCTCTTAGCGCCCATGGCAAGAAGGCGCAACTAGGTGTGGCGCCGATGCCAGCAGATGGCACTTGCCCAGAATACCTTGAGGCACCCCTTGCACCATCTCATTACCATCAATATGACATGTGTTGGAGTTCTGAGTATGTGTCTAGCGGCCTCCCCTGCAGGTTGCCCCCAGACTACTCAAATGCCACAAAGACCAACATATGCTGCAGGGAGAACCCTTCTTCTCCTCAACCACTAAGGATGGTGTAAGCATGATCAGTACCCATTTGCCCACCCAGTGTGCGGCAGATGCCCTATGCAGTAACGACAGCAAGACATGGTGGGGGGGGGTCAAAGGCTAAGGCTGCCTTCTGGATCAAATGGTCAAGACAGACATGGTACTCACCCTTCCAGAGAGCAGCAAATCATTGAATTGTTTCCTGCACTGGGTGCCAGTGCGCCGCACATCATCATGGGTGCTTACAGCATCACCCACCTCCTCCCACACCTGGCTGGTGACATGGGGGGCCCTCCTCCTCCCATCCTCCGGATACAGAAGGTGCCGACGGATGTGCCCACCTCTTGCAGGAGGACAGCAAGGCATGCATCCGAAAATCTGGGGGCACACTGTCCCCATGCTGGCCTCTCCTGCAGCCTGCCCCCCTCCTCCTGCTCATGCTGCTGTCCACTCGGACTTCCCTCCCTCCCTCTCTCCATGAGTGGCCATGGTGCACTGCCTCGAGCAGGCTGCCTGGCCACTCTTTATTCAGGCTGCTGGCTCCCCATTGGAACCGGCAGTCTGAGGCCGCCCGCCCCCGCGACTATTTTCCCGTTCTTCACATGAGTCGCTTACCCGCGGGGTGAGTCTTAATTGGCCCGCCCGTGGAAAACGGCTGTTTCTCCAGCAGCAATCGGCCACCCGCCCGACCGACAAACGTAAAATTCTGCCCAGTAACTCCCTGTTCCTGTGATTAACCTATGAGAGGACAGATTGATCAGCATTTCTCGCCCAGGAACCCACAGAATTGGCTGCATCTCACATTGATGTCTGCACATTGGAGGCCACATGAATACTTGGGCTTGCCTGAGGCTTCCCTCATGCATGGTGATGAAGTGATTCACTTCACTGTCACTACACTTCAACCTCACTGTCCACGACGGAGTGGCCAACATGATACACTGCCAGCTCCAGAGTTGCCTCCTCCATGGGAATCAGGATGGCGATGATTAGGACTCCGCCACCAGTCCGGGCCCACCCTCCAATGCTCTGGGCTCTTTTCTCCTACGGAAACATAGAAGGGTGATGTTAGTGGCTGCAGCAGTGCAAACACACGCCTAATCATTTTACACGCTTGCTGCTGTGTCCGTGCCCAATGTCATAATGTGGCATTGGGTCTCTCTGGAGCCACCTTGCATAGGCCAGAAATGCCAGGCTCGCACCCCTTGACAGAGACAGGGCTGCAGACATTCCTTTCCAAGGGAATGCTGTAGCCTCCACCCAATGTCACTGACAAGGTGGGCTTTCCCTCCCCAGCATCCCCACCCTCATACTTACTCATTGGCTGTCCCCAACAAAGAGAATCAAGGTGTGGTCTTCACCCTCGCAGAGCAGAGAAGGTTGTTGCGACACTGCAACCAGGTTCTCTGGACAACCCCATGGCTGCTCAGCTCCTCTGCGGCCTCCTTGGTTATGCAGCAAGGTCTCCTCCTTCTATCCCTGGGGAGGAGGACCTCCAGCCTTGTTCAAGTAGCCTGGGGGAGAACATGCAAGTTGTCACTGATCCATGGGGTTGCCTGGGATTTTGCTTCTGCCACACCACCATAGGCTTTCCTCCTGCATCTTACTGCCAAGGATGCTGGAGGGGTCACTGGTGAATGGATCTGGGGGGTTGTGGTGGGGGGATGTCACTGAAAGCTGGATGCTAGAAGGGTCAGTGGTAGCTGGATAATTGGGAGGGTCACTGGTATAAGGTTGCTGGAGGTCACTGGAAGGGCTCACTGATAATTGGATGCTTGCAGGCCTGAATTTTCAGAGGATGGTTGCTGGGATGATTGCTAAAGGGATGAGCATTTGTATTAGGGTTTGGTTGCTGGCAGCCTTTTAAACATGGCATCAGCATTTTCTTCCATGTTAAGTGATGATGCAGCCCCCCTCCAGCTGCTGACAGGTTGTCCACCCTGCCTTCTGGCCGTTAATTGGCTGGCCGGTGTGAGAATACAGCGGGGCCTTCACCAGCATCTTCCGGTTTGTTTCAGACAGGGGAGAGATGGTAGGAAGGTTGCCCCTTTTCCAATGCTCAACTGTCCAAAAACAGATGTGTTTTAAAGAGAAAAAAATGATTTAACCCTTTGAGTGCTGTAAGTCTCATGAGCAAGCAAAAGACAAGTTTTCTCGTACATTTTGAGAAAGGATAAATGTTTATTTCTCAACACCCAAATGTATTTGCAACAGCACACACACACACACACACACACGGAAAGGTGTTGCAAAAGATGTAGCATGCACTTAGGTTTTAAGAATCCAAAATTTCACTGTAACCCTTGATTCTCTCAAGATGCAGATTTGAAATGTTGCAGGCTTGTGATTTCCTTTTAGCTCAGTGAAGAAATGGGAGTCAAAAGTTTCTGATGAGGGATTCACAGTGGCTTACCACTTGCAGTAGCAGGTTTCTGGCTTCACTCAAGTCGAGGTGCAGTTGAACCCCTGTGGTGAAAATCTGGTTTGGTTCTTCAGATTGTTAGGTAAAGGCTAGCTCCAATTCTCTGCCTACTGCTGGATCTTAGGCAGGATCTTTCCTTTGCTGGTCCGGATTTGTTCTCTCTCTCTTTCTCTCTCTCTCGCTTTCTCTCTCGCTCGCTTTCTCTCTATCTCCCAGACTGTGGCTGCTCTTAAAATGTTCAGTATAAAAACCTGGTTTCTGTCAGGTGACCATAGTATCTGTTTTCCCTTGTCAACATAAATTGACTCAGACAACACAATAGTGTTTGAGTTTCACCTATTTGCATCTCCTTGCAATAGATTGGGCTTCTGCTCATACGCATTCTGTGGAATTCCATCCTGAAGACAAGAAATCTGCAAGTCCATTATGCATGAGCTTCTGCAGTTATTTAGACAATGGCAGCCATTAATTCATAGGAAAGGTTTGTTGCATTTTATGCCTTCTCAATGAAATGTCCCGAAATGTAATTTGCATTTTAATGTTCTGTCCAGACAAACAGGCTATCTTCCAGGCTTGTGTATGTCCGTGTAGATTGGCAATAAAGAAAAGGTCACCTGACCTCGTGACTCCATTTTGTTTCAGAGTGTACATTCTCCATTTTGTTTTAAAAGTAGTGTCCATTTTCCATAAATTCATGAGTATAACTGTGTGGGTGTAACAGATTACACCTCCCCTTTCCTGCTAGATCCTGTAAAATGCTGGCTCATGTTTCTGCCAGGCTCACTCTCAAAATCTAAAGTAGCTTCAGGAGATTGGTCACCACTTTGATGGTGACAGAGTTCTCTTGGGTAAAATGGTGCATGAAGCATTAGACACACTCAGCTGCTGCGATTTATATGTGGCAGGCCAGTCTCCAGGAAGTGGGGTGCTATAGACTGACAGGATTTCAGCAGAAGAATCTTGTTGCACTGTTTTTGGATCAGTATTGCGGAGGAAGGCACTACCGTCACATTACATTAGATTAAGCCGACCCCAAAACCTGACAGTAAGAAGCCCAAGTGATGGCCTAAAGGATACCAGAAGGTGCCTGTGAAGCCATACTCTAACAAGGAGTCAATACTTTCAGGAGAGTACTGGGGAAACACTGTCTGAAATCACGTATGCAAACAAACACAAAGCAGCAATAAATATCACCGATGCAGACTTGTGGCAGCCTTGATTTTAACACCTGGAAACTGTCTGGACCTCGCCTGTCTGAGGCCCAGCGATATGAAAATCCTGAGCAGAATGCAACGGTAAGTAGCCTACCACTATTTTAATCACTTGCCTGCCCCATTTCCAAGTTGGGCAGGGTTCTTGGTTTTCTCATGGTTCCAGTCAGACAATAAGAGGATAAAACAGGATCCCATCTAAGCCACGGTCTGAGCTTTCAATTCCCAGTATAAGCTTCATTTTCCTTGGAACCCTCAATTCAATTGCTGTCTTCTCTGTGCATTGTTCAAAAAACACTGCAACATCTTGAGTACATGAAAAACCCTATCAGCTACTAAAATATAGACAAATCTTCTCAGTTGAATACAAGCCACAATAGGTTATTTGAAATTAAGGGAACTAGAGGTTCTGGTGTACAGCTTCAGTGATTGGAAAAGGGGAATCAAGCTACCTCAGTAAAACTGATGGGCTTTATGAAGAGAGCAGAGGGATAACTAGAATATAGTTCGCAACACTCCCGGGCACTAATTATAGGAGCTGCAGGCAAAGGAAATGGGATGAATGTTAAGAAAGTTTAGTCAACCCGTTTAAGATACTCCAAGCACATACCCTGGGGTTCATGGTTACCGCTTTCACGCTCAGATTAGTGCTCCCTGAATAGCCCAGAAAAAAAAGGGCATGTATAGGTTGACTCTGCCCTTCCACTTTTTCCTCCTCCTCCTTTTCCTCATGCTTCTGCTTCTTAGTTGCTTACTGTGGCAAGGACTGTTGTTTCATGACGACGAGCACACAGCAGACCATCACCAATCTTGACATTTGCTCTGCTGAGTACTGCAGGACTTTTCCAGTGCCGTCCAGGTATTGGAAGCTTTGATTCAGCATGCCAATGGTCTGCTCCATCACATTTCTTTTGACAGCATGGCTCTCATTGTATGCATGCTGGGCAATACCATCAAACTCTATGTCAACCATCGCTGCCACCAGGGCATCAGCTTCTCCCTGCAGTGTGCTGGCTGCTAGGTGCCTACTCCTCACTCCTCAGACATGCTTATTTCCACCCAGCACTCTCGAGCCCCAAGCTGTGCAAGTTCATCCACTCCAATGAGCTGAGGGCACAAGCAGCTGCTGCCACTTAAGTCAGCCAGTGATACGGGCCTCTCACCCTCAAATAAGATGCACTAGCATTGCCAAGTCTGACACCGTGGCCAGTATCATTCTGAGCAGCGACCTGAAGCACACAGCCAGCAACTCCAAGGTGGATAGACAGCAGGATGAGGGATGTAACATTGGCAATCCAGGCACCTTCTGGTAGCATACTCGCATCCAAAGAGAATTGGAAGATTGTGAACATGGCTTCTGGTATGTCCACCTTGGCAACCAAAGATGTATCCTAACTGAACTGAGTGAAATGTTAGCTTTGAGTGATGGCAACCTACTTAACATCTCCCACTTCCTCAACTGTGACATTAACTTCATTATCTTTTGTGAAGACCAATGCAAAGTATTCGCTCAGTACCTCAGTTATGTCCTTTGCCACCACGAGACTATTCTCTCTGAACATGTATACATATTGCACCTGTTTCAGCTAAACAAAATAAGTGACAGCCATTCACCCATTCATTCCTCAGAGCAATGCCTTGACCAATCAGGGTCAAGCTGCTTGGTTTAAATTTCAAATAATGGTTGGTGGTTAACTGTCAGTCACCATCACTGATGCAATCTTCATGACAACACCTCTACCAATCAGAGTCCACTTGCCAATCAATCAGCACTCTCTTCTCATACAGTATAAATTGTTGTTTTCCTCTTATATTGGTATTCTTGCGAAGTGTCCTGATGAGTGCAAGACGAAAAGCTTTGACATGTCTTTTTTTCCAGCAATAGTTAATAATCCTTTTAAATGGGGTATCCTTCCTACTGCTGAGCATGTATTCAGTTGCACATGGATAAGTGGGGTTGTTGGTTTGAGCATGAAGCATCAATCAACATCGATTGGTGTTATCTGCCTGCTCTGTACTTCCGCCAGATGTTCTCTGCCCGTGCGCTAAAGCCTGCACCAAAATGACACCTAGTGCTATTCACTTCATAAGTGTGCGCTTAGAACCCCAAAAGGGCATCTGTGGCATAAGGGCACTCATGGGTGCACCCAAAAAACAGGTGCTGACGAATGTCTTGGCCTTTGTGTGTACACATAAACATCTTGTCATCAGCTGTGGCTTGCTTCTGAGTCAGAAGGTTGTATGTTCAAGTCACACTTCTGAGACTTGAGCAGAAAACTGAGGCTGAGACTCCAGTGAGGTACTGAGGGATTGTTGTACTGTCAGGCGTTTTGTCTTTTGAATAAGACGTTAAATCGAGATCTGGTCTGCTCTCTCAAAGGGACCTGTAAGATCTCATGGGAGGAGGACAGATGCTCTCCCTGGTGTCCTGGCCAATATTTAACCCCAAATTGGCATCATTTAACAGATTATCTGGTCACTACCACATGGCTGTTTGTGGGCACAAATTGGCTGCAGTGTTTCTTACATTACAGAAGTTATTACACTTCAAAACACACATCGTTTTGTGACATTCTGAGTTCTTGAAAGACACTATAGAAATCCTAGCCTTTCTTTTTAAAAATAAAATTATTTTCATTTTTATTATTTGGGGCAAATCTCTGGAGCACTTCTCCGGTCACAATTTCAGATTCTTTGACTCTGTCACTGAAGTTTTGGATAAACAGGAGATTATTGTAATCCATTGTGCATCATAACACAAAGCCAGGTTTCTATCCCCACTCCCAGGATAAATCACAAACTACAACATCCCCATTTAATTATAATTAAACATATATGGATCCTACAAACTAAATTGGTTATTTATGAACCCTTGTTATGTCTGTTAATAATTTTGAATAATTTATTGGAGTTATATATCTCATTTTCCTATATATTTAATATGATTTGAACTATCATCTTACGTTTAGTCAGATAATGTGGGTTAGTAAAACAATGATGGATATCCATTCCCTCATTCTGCCTTCCAGAAGACAAATAACTTCCACTGTGGCATTATCAGCCTTTTAGTCTTTGCATTGTGGTGTGCTAAATTTCAGAGGGAGCCAAGAAAACAACAGCATGTGATAGATTTTGACTTGGTGTAATGGTGTACAATGGGAAATCAACAACTATGAAGTCAATAGAAAATCAAAATCTACCCTCATGTGTTCCCAGGGCAACATATCTACGCACTACACAACAAGGCTCTACTAATTCACAATAGTTTTGCGCTCATCAGGCACACATGATTGGCGGGCCTGGGAGCAGATGGGAAACAGGCCCCCAATTGTGATTGGTCACTGACCGCGATTTCATGCTGGCTGGCCAATTGGCAGCCAGCCAGCGTGAAATGCGCCCTGAGAAAGGCTCAGTGCTGCCGGTGTAGGCGGGAAGAGGGTGAGCACCGACGTCACTGTGGGTGCTGGTGAGCGCTTCCAGTGAGCTCCCTGAAGGCAGACAGTTGCCCCAGGGAGCTGCAGACCTCCACAGAATAAAAGAAAGCACAAAAAAGCTGCAAAAATTACCCAGGCAGCACGATCAAGCACCTGGAAACATATCTCATAAAAATGCTGTCCCCAGATATTTCTTTTTATTTTATATCCTAATGGAGATTTCATCCTGTCCTTGGATGAGGAAATGATTAAAATGTGAATTCCGCCCACCTGTTTTGCCCATGCGATGAGCTAAAAACCGGACAGACAACGGCTTTTTAATGACCTTAATTGGCCCTTTAATTGTCAGCGGGCGCTGCTCCAACTCCCACCCGCACCCGCCGACCTCAATATTGCATGTGTGATGTTGGGACACATGCTCGATGTCTTTTCGCGCACTTTTACATGCGTTTGGGTCAGGTGTGCACCCCACCTTGGAATACAAGGTTCAGGCTACTATCTGGTTAGAAATATAAGATTATAAAATTAGAATTCTAAATATATATATTTGTATATATAGAGTAATAGGAGGTATATGTGAACCTTGATATTTAATGCTCCCAATGATATTTTGGTGCCTATCACTATATTAAGATATCAACTGTTAAAAACAAACCAGTACATTTAACATAGAATGGTAGTATCAGCACAGATTAAGCAATTCAGATCAAATCATGTAGGAGCTTGGAAGGATCAAATCTCTGAGATAAAGGAAACATTAAAAAACATGATAGCTCAGCGACACATTATGTTGACATACTAACATAGCAATGAATCTTTTATGCTGATCGACCAAGTCTCTAAGCCACAAATAATGATATCCTGCAATCACAGGTTTCACAGTCTTGAGTGATACATTTGAGAGTATATCACAGAGAAGGCTGACATCAGATAAGAATTTACAGCAAATATAACTGACACAACATTACTAGTTTTCCTGTGGTAGCCGAATTCAGGAAAGTGCATCAATATTATTCACTATCTCTTTTTGAGTTCACAATCCAAACAATAACAGGATTGGGGCCTTCTCTTTCCCCCAAAGCATGAAGTTGGGTGGTAGGTTAGTCTGTGATCATGCTTTATTATACAGTGTGCTTCTGGTTTACGATCACATCACAGATATGGAACCATTTGGTGTGTGCTATTGATGTCAGGATAGCTCCACTTCTGAAAGCCCAGGGCAGTAAAAGAAGGAGATGGAATAAATTCCAGATGCTCCAACACCATATTGTTAAGTGGGTCTCATTGGAAATGCTTGGAACAGCAAGTCTATGGAGCAACCTTGAATTATATTAGGACTGTATCATGTAATATACTGGATCACACAGTGGAAGGAGTCCAGGTATTAAATATTAACTTTCATGGGAGTTCTATAAACTTAATGTACCATAACAGATGGAATTCTCCAAGTCAAAGGGTACATTTTTATTATAATTCAATCTGATTCTGGTCCTGCATTGAAAGCTACTTTGGAGATATGTTTCAAAGAAACTTCAAATACAGTTTGATTCAGCTGCTGTCAGTTTACTGGATTTCAAACTCTGTAAGATAAAATAGAATGCAACAATCTTTTCAAGAGTGAATCTGAAAATCTGACTACTTATTTTTTATTTCACTAAAAGAAAACAAGACCCAAAGCAGTTGCACTTAGACAAATAGAGAACTTTGTGCAGATAATTGAGGTTATAAAGCTCCTGAAATGATATGTAAAAATTTATACAGAGTCAGCTAGTGCTCAGACATGGGATTATTCAAAATGCTTATCATATGGTTGTCTGACCTGACTTGACGAAAATGATGCTTTAGTGTACTATGTGTCTCCTCATCCAGAAGCTTGGTTCATCCTGTCTCTCGTCGGTTTCTCCATATTATCATATGCGTAGAGTCATCTGTTGTGCATTCTAATATGGCTGTGGAGCCTGATTGCAGACCCACATGGCTTTCCACAGTACGGACAAGGATGAATTGTTTGATTTTGTTGGGACCACCTGGTCTTTCCAGCTTGCCTTTTGTCCTTTGCTGCCTTTATTCTTTGCTGTTTGAAGGAAGCAACACCACAACTTGAGATCACTCCCCAGGGAGTTCTTTTTTGTGCATTTTTCTGTGGTGAACATGTCATATTTCCTGAGGTTTATCTTCAAGGAGTCCTTGAACATTAATCTCAGTTTACCTCACTGACGGTGTCCAGGTTTTATTTTTGAATGCATGATAGCCTTAGGGATTTTATCATCAGTCACAGGGACATGTCCACTCCAACTGAGCTGAGATCTGATGATGAGTGCTTCAATTTCAGACATTCCTGCTCTTTGAAGTACCTCAGAGTTGGGAACTTTGTCCTATCATTTGGTGCCCATGATGTTCTGAATGCACCTCATGTGGAACCTGTCCAACTGCTGGAGTAAGTAGTACATGTCTCACAGATATATAGGAGGGTGGGTATTACCACAACTTTGTACACAGCAAGTTTTATTATAAGTTTGATACCTTGTTTCCTCCACAGTGTTTTGTGTAAACAGGTAAACCCTGAGCTACCTCATTGTCAATGCAGACATTTCTGGAGAATGTGCTTCCAAGATGGATGATGTTATCTACAGCCTTCAGGGTTGTGTCATTGATAGTTATAATGGGTGAGGTATAGTCAGTTTGGTGGTGGTTGGTGGAGTATCTGAGTTCCATAAACTGATGGTTGACCACTTAAAATGCCTATGTTTAAAATGGGCAATCACATATTTTGGTCAAAAAGTGGGAATCATTATCCATTTGCATTAATATCAATTTCAAAGTTGCTGGTTATAGCTTCTTAAAATCTCAGTATATTTCAGGCGAAAGCTTACTCACTGTTGTGTTTCATGTTGAGGTTTCCTTCATTATATGTACATCTGTATTCAGTCTTTTAGTTTGGCATGTTTTGAAGTGTTGCTAAACTTGGATTCAGAAATTCTTGCCCAATTCACAATCCCACTGGTTTTAGCCATTGGCGTTGAAGGGGCCATAGCTTTATCTTTACCTGTCTTTCCAATTTCAGTTCCTTGAGCCTTCAGTGGCTTTGTTGCAATGTGGAAAAGGATTGTATTATACAAATGGAACATAATGCCCGGAATGAAGGAAGTTTATTTTCCCTCTCCTTCCCTTTAATAGGCTGCCTGCAGCTCCCCAATTTCCAGCCTCTTCAACAAGAGTGGATCAGATGTTGGTGAAAAATCTTTGCTTCTCAAAGGTAGATACGTCCTGGTAAAAGGCCTGGAAGCGTCAACTTTGCAAGATGAACAAATAAAGTGGTGGTTCGATGCCTACAGAAGGGTGCTGGGAATAGAGTGCTAGGGAAGGAAACAGTTAATGAAGTTCAATTGCTAATTATTAGATTGTTTAACTAAGTAGCCATTTAGTTGTATAAAAGGGATAACAGCTGAGACTAGTTCTGTCTGTGAAAAGTTTTAAGATAAGCAATAAAACTCTGTCTTGGTTTCGGTTTTCATTTCTAAACAATTATTGGAACTTAACATAGAGGGATACAAGGGCAGAGTGAGAAGAGGTTATTAGAGTGGAAGGAGTTTTGTGTGGAATATTAGCAATGACCAGACCAGTTGTGCTGTATGATAGATTCTATGGCAGCAATTTTAGCCTAATATGCTAGGCAAAAGTGGAACATTGCTCATATATTCTGCTCAATATTATTCCCTTTTGACTTCAATGTAGAGTAAAGTTGGGTGGTGTGTAAATCTATCAGATCCTATCAATTTCCCAATGGGCAGGTTAGGTTAAACTTGCCTCCTATGTAATTCGATATTAAACTGGACTTACACGGAGTCTGAATTTGTTCCTACATTTCCCCCTCTCCAAATTTCACTCTGTAGTCTTTGAAATGTTCTGTATGAATAGTTTAACAAGACTGGGATCGTTATTATTATTTATTAACAAGATGAAAGTGACAGACACACTGCACAGACACAGCCTGGCATTACTCTTAGACCTGAAAGATTTGTTAAATCTCTCAGCCTTAAAGCATAGTCTGAAAACAGAAGAAAAGATGTAGCTGATTTTTATAGGCTAAGTTCTGGATCACGTCAATGTGATTGATTCTTATGAACATCACCATTTATGTGGTACTAAATTTAATTAGGATACACACTATTTTAAAGAATATATTAAACAATTTACATAACCAGACATGATTTAAAGAATAGAAACACTGTATTTGCGAAGCATTTCAATCATTCTGAGTACAGAAACAATGAAGAAGTTGAAGAGCCTCAGACGAGGGGGAACAATGTTTATCGCCACAAAATCATGGATACTTTTATTTTGCAAGCACAACATCAACACTAGGTGAGGAAACAGCATGAAACAATAACATTTTGCTCACAAACTTCAAGTTTTCTCTGGATTTCAAAGTGTACATTCAGTCCAAGCACAGATCATGGTGCTGTGAGATTCAGGTGAATCTAGAGCACATAGCATGTGTGCCTTACTTGCCAA